>NC_063340.1:59441922-59485497 GCF_021869965.1 Rhincodon typus
GCTTGTGAAATCCACATTGATACCATTGGGCTGCAGGGTTCCCAAGCAGAATATGAGTTGCTGTTCCTGCAACCTTCGGGTGGCATCGTTGTGGCACTGCAGGAGGCCCAGGATGGACATGTCGTCTGAGGAATGGGAGGGGGAGTTGAAATGGTTCACGACTGGGAGGTGCAGTTGTTTATTGCGAACCGAGCGTAGGTGTTCTGCAAAGCGGTCCCCAAGCCTCCGCTTGGTTTCCCCGACGTAGAAGAAGCCACAACGGGTACAGCGGATGCAGTATACCGCATTGGCAGATGTGCAGGTGAACATCTGCTTGATGTGGAAAGTCTTCTTGGGGCCTGGGATGGGGGTGAGGGAGGAGGTATGGGGGCGAGGGAGGAGGTATGGGGGCAGGTGTAGCACTTCCTGCGGTTGCAGGGAAAAGTGCCGGGTGTGGTGGGGCTGGAGGGGAGTGTGGAGTGGACGAGGGAGTCACGGAGAGAGTGGTCCCTCCGGAAAGCAGATAAGGGTGGGGAGGGAAAGATGCCTTTGGTGGTGGGGTCAGATTGCAGATGGCGGAAGTGTCAGAGGATGATGTGTTGGATCCGGAGGTTGGTGGGGTGGTATGTGAGGACGTGGGGGATTCTTTTTTGGTTCTTATTGCGTGGACGGGGTGTGAGGGATGAGTTGCGGGAGATGTGGGAGACACGGTTGAGGGCGTTTTCGACCACTGAGGGGGAAAGTTACGGTCCTTGAAAAACGAGGACAACTGAGATGTACGGGAGTGGAATGCCTCATCCTGGGAGCAGATGCGGCGGAGGCGAAGGAATTGGGAATAGGGGATAGCATTTTTGCAGGAAGGTGGGTGGGAGGAGGAGTATTCTAGGTAGCTGTGGGAGTCGGTGGGCTTGAAATGAATATCGGTTTCTAGGTGGTTGCCCGAGATGGAGACAGAGAGGTCCAGGAAGGGGAGAGAGGTATTAGAGATGGTCCAGGTAAACTTAAGGTTGGGGTGGAAGGTGTTGGTGAAGTGGATGAACTGTTCAAGCTCCTTGTGGGAGCACGAGGCGGCACCGATACAGGCCCGAAACTTCAGCCTTTCTGCTCCTATGATGCTGCTTGGCCTGCTGTGTTCATCCAGCCCTGCACCTTGTTGTCTTGTGACAAATGGACTATTTCCTTTCACTCGTGCATGGAATATGGGGGTCATTAAGCATGCATTAATTGCAGGTAGTTGTACTCTCATTCATTTCTTTCAGGAAATCAAGGTCAAGGGTTTGTAAGGTGATGTTAAAATAGCTTTGATGAGTTGCTGCAGGACACCTTGTAGGTGATAGACTGTTTGTGTCAATGGTGAAGGAAGTGAAAGCTAAAGGTAGTGGATGGTATGCCAATCAAGCAGCTGCTCTGTCATGGATGGTGTTAATCTTCTCTCGTGTTGTTGGAGCCTCTGAACTGTTCTTGTAGCCTAATGACCCAAAGGGCAGTTAAGAGTCAAATACATTGCTGTGGGTCTGGAATCACATGTAGGCCAGACCAGGTAAGGAGGGCAGTTTCCTTCCCTAAAGGACATCAGTGAACCAGATGGGTTTTTCTGACAATTGATAATGGATTCACGGTCATCATTAGATTCTTAATTCAAGATACTTATTGAATTCAAATTCCACCATCTACTGTGGCGGGATTCAAACCTGGGTCCCCAGAACATTATCTGGTCTCTGGATTAACAATCCAGTGATAATACTACTATGCCATCACCTCTCCAAGGTCCCTTTGCCTATAAACAAACTAGTCCAATCAACTGCCTAAAACTGAATGTAAATGAGGTGGTTATTAATGAACAAATGCTGCTTGATGACATTGTTGATGACACCATTGATGACTTTTTTGATCTATAATAGACTAATAGGGTGGTAATCAGTGAGGTTGGATTTGTCCTTGCACCTGGGAAATTCTCTTCATTGTCAGGTAGATGTCAGTGTTGTAGTCGTATTTTGACAGCTTGGACAGTGACACAGTTAGTTCTCAAGCACAAGTCCTCAGTACTATTGTCAGAATGTGTCAGGGACTATAGCCTTTGTATATGTTGGTTTCTGCTGGAGACATATGGAATGTCAGGGAGAGATTTACCGCCATCCGATCCTTCTTGCTGTTATTAGTCTAAGCCGCAGATACCATGTGGGTGAGAATGCAAGACAGGAATGATTTTGAAAGCTTTGAAGAGGGTAAGTAGTTGAGGTCCAGAATACACTACCTGGAAGTGTGGTGGAGGAAGGTTCAAATGAGGCATTCAAGAGGACATTAAATGACTGTTCGATTAGAAACAACATACAGAGTAACAAGTCAAAAGCAGGAGAACAACACTTATGCATATTCAGGGAGTTCTACAAACAAAAGGGGTCAAGTGGTGTCAGTGATAGAAATTCAGGACCCTTTAATGGTAAACCAGAATAGCTTATGATTCATGACACTACTGCCCAGTGAAACTTAGTTTTGAGTTTGAAAACTCAATCCTCAAATATTGTTCTCCTCAGTCGATCAAAGGCTGAGCTGATATTTTGAAGGCAATGATAAGTTTAAACGTCTATATATCTCTCTGTTGGGATGAGGCTGTCATGGTATAAAAAGTGGTGCGTATTTCCAGGATTTTTTAACTGATCTTAATCGGTGGTGGGGCGGTGTTGTGATGTGAAAACTGGTTGAAATGGAACTTAGCTTTCCAGGTCTTGATAATCCCAGCTGATGATACTACTGGACAAGTCAGATCTCAGAATAAAAGCTGGCTGATTGATCATAGTGTTTTTTTTATTTTAGTTAATGGTCAGTCACTGAAACACTAGAGGTTGCAGAGTTTCTTTAACAGAAGTGCAAAAGTTTATTCCATAAACATGAGAACTAAAAAAAAATACCAGCTGTCTATATATAGGAGACAAATTAGATAAGTCATAACACACACAGCAAAACTGAGTTTCTATCTGTTTCCTAAGGCCATCAACTTACAGAGAGAGATTCAATTCACAGAAATTACCCCTTCATATCAAATTTTAAAGTTATGTTTTCCTGTGAACATTTGGAACCTTTGCATGAAAACTCACAAAACTGAGAGCTTAAATCTTCTCAGCTCCTAATAACTTTCAGAGTTCTCAACAAAGTTTCCTTGGAAGCTGCACCAATTAAACTTTTCTATTGAGATGATTGTTTTTTCCCTGAACTGTCCTGAACTCCCTGGGGAGAGAAGCTAAACTTGTCTTTCCGTTCATAATCAGGATTGTTCCAAATTAATTTAAAATACTTCCAGTCTCTGGGTTTTCTAAACTGAAATCAATCTTTGATTATTCTGAATTGAAAACAGGCTTTCACGATTTATCCACCTGTCATAAATCACCACAGTATGAACACACCACAGTGGTGTACTTCAACTTGCTTTCTGAGGAACACTAGACTAAGATCACTGTTTCACAAGTACTTTGACATGGTTTTCTTTAAAATAAAATCATTCATAAAGAATGAACGACATTGATCTGCCTCGACGGTAACATTTGCATTCCAAAAGTTATGTTTATATATATATATATATATAAATCATGCAGTTTTCAAGATCCATTTTCTTACATACTTCAGAGAAGGATGGAGCTTAGTTTTTGTGTGAGCACACAGGCATTAGCATACTCGAGCTTAATGACTTAAGTTAAAATAATTTTGGCTTTAAACTGAAATCAGCACAGCTTGAACAGTTTCTGTTTTTGTTCTGTAAATTATCTTTATGCCAGTGGGTAAATTTCTGGTGACGAGATGCAGTGTTGCAGTGAAGAAGATGAAGAAGAGGTCTATGCAATCATTCAGCCTTGCTTGACTCCAGACTTCACTGAAATGCAGTGTGTGGCAATTCCATTGACGAGCAGCAAAACTTGCATATCATTGTTGGACATGCAAAGGTTGGTGACAAACTTCTGAAGGCTGCTTTCTGGAAATATTCACCCCACATTTGGTTTCACAGTCGGCAGAAGCTTTTGTGTGATTAAAACGTCCAAGAACAACAGTTGGTGCTGTTGCTTGAATTTTTCTTTAATTTGTTGCAACATGAACATCGTGTCTGTTATCCATCTTGATGGGTGAAAACCACACTGCAGCTTGGAAGAGACAACTGATGAGTAACCTTGCAATACACTTCCCTGTGGCATGCATGGAGAGACTTCTTTGCAGGTTCTGGAATCAGACTTGTCTGCCTTCTTGAATAAAATCATCATTACAACATTTCTGAAATTGCACTTCTTTTCCCAGTTGAGGAAAATCAAGTTGTGTAGCTGCACCAGAAATATACTGTGACAGCACCTAAGAAACTACAACTGTTGTTGCCAGTTGTTGGATCCCCTATATTCTTTCCACTCACCATTTGTTCTTTATATAAGGTTTTTCATGCTGTACCGTTGCCTTCAGATACCAGTAAGAATGCTGCTCTTCCCTTGAGTTCTGACAAAGTTTCCAGTATAAAAGTTTTGCACCTTTGCTCAAGTAGTCCTGTATCTTTTAGTCATTTTTGTCAAAGCAGTCAATGTTTGCTGGTCGAGATGCCAAAGACTTCTTCAAAAATGTCTGTTATAATGGACTTGAGTATTGATCAGGCACTATTTGGCTGACTGTAACTTCAGATGGCTGGAGATTGAAAGGGTGGCAATGAGGTATTGACTGTGAAATATCACCTTGGTGAGATTGTTGAGATGCCAATTTTAATTTTCTTGCAGCATTGCTTCTGTTGTTCGAGGTCTAGACCGATTGAGAATTTTGTGTAAGGTAATGGTTCTGCATCTCATCACCAGAAATGGTCCATGGAACCAGGCGTGAAGGGCCTCAGTTACGTGGAGGGAACAGAGAAGTTGTGAGAGTTTTCTTCAAGCAGAGAAGATGGGATTTGCAAAATCATGAACGGTTTTGATTGAGTAAATGAGAACCTGTTTTCTCCTCAGGTCAATAACTAGGGATATAAGTTTAACAAAATTGTAAGAAAATGCCAGGGCTGAGGTAACTTTTTGTATTATGTTTTATTATAACCTGTAATATACAGCCTGAAAGGGTCTTGGAAGCAGATTCTATGGCAACTATCACAAAAGAATTAGGTTAAGTACTCGAAGGAACAAAATTATAGGATTGTGGGAAAGAACAAGACTGTGGGACTGAATGAGTTGCTCTTTCAAAGAATTGATATAGCTACAACAAGCCAAATGGTCTCTTTCTTTGTTGTACAACTCTATGATTGTACGATGAATCTCATTTCCATTTCCATTTGTCCAATGCAGTTTTTAATTATTCTGAAACTAATATCAGAATGGCCAATCATACTGGAGGATGCCTTTCAAGGCCATTTGATTACAGGTTGAAACATATTATTCTAACTTTGTGCAGATTACTCCTGAGGCCATATTTATAATAATGGGAAGGATATTTCACTGCACTTTGAAGCAAATACTTCTAACCTTATACCGGTTGCTGCTAAGGCGACAATTGTTTTAGTAGATAAATCTTGGAAAGTACTTGAATACATTGATGAGAAGAGGTTGAACCACTGAGTGACTATGCCATTCCAATAATTAGATTTGAGTGCATATGTGCAATCAAATTGAGTGCATTACCTCTCATGTTGGCTGCTTTGCCACTTTTATATATGTTGACACTGCTGGTCCTCCAAGACAGTGCCTCCTTTCTTCTGCAAGCATGAGCAGGCCCCGTCAGGCTGCTACTTGCCTTTGCTACGCGCTCTCCAGACAGTTCCAGCTTCCTGTTAAGACTTGACACTGGTAACTGGGCACCAATTCAGCTCCAGCCCAGTTAGGGCATGTATATTTCAAAATCTCATTGTGACACTGACACAGCTGTCATGATCTGAAAATTATCCAGGCATTGTGTTCCCAAACCACAACTGAAAATCATGAATAAAAACTGAAAGAAGTGTGGATGCTGTAAATCAGGAACAAAAACAAAGTTGCTGGAAAAGCCCAGCAGGTCTGGCAGCATCTGTGAAGGGAAAAACAGAGTTAACATTTTGGTTCCAGTGACCCTTCCTCAGAAACACAATTGAAAATCATGCCCTTTGTGTCCTCTGAAGCCTATTACTATTTCCTCACAATCTCATGATCATGAATTTAACATAAAGCTTCATGTAATAGGTATCCTTCTATGACATTTTCTTTCCAATAAGTGACCCACCACTTCCCAGTGTGAACGATTCAAGGCAGTAGGGTTACTGATAAATTCTGGTGGTTTGGGTCAAGGGAAAGCAAAAATGCAATGGTTCTATCATCATCCACAATCCATCCCAACTGCCAATGAAAGGATGATGATAAGCTGCATTTTTGAATGCAATTGAATGGTTTTCTTGCCATTTCAGAGAGAGATTCAGTTGATGAGATTGCTGTGGATTTGAAATTCTAAACCAGATAAGTTTTTACATCAATCCAGTAGTTTCGTGGTCACCATATTTTGTTCCAAGTCTGAGGCATGACTTCACCCTCAGGATTGAAAATATGTCTGCAGCAGCACACCTAACTTGATGAGTCACCTCTGGTTTGCAGCTTCTTCAACATCAGAGGGTATGGCTATAGCGGTTGGTTCTTTCCTCCAATCCTTATATATTTGTACTGACCACAGAACAATTCCAGCATGTAGGGACTGTTGCATTAAAATCAGGAGTTAGGGAAATTACTACCTTTTTCCTTTGGTAACTAAAGAACACAAAGGTTAATGTAATAAAACAAACTGTGGATGCTGGAAATATGAAACAAAAATAGAAAATACTGGAGGAACTTACCCGGTCTGGCAGCATCTGTGGAGTGAAAGCAGAGTCAACATTTTGAGACCAGTGACTTCTTCAGAATTTAGAACACTGAAGTTAAGATCAGCTGACACAGGATTTGATTTCTTTTGTTATTTCTGAATAGTCAATGCAATAATTTGCACATTTTATTCAGGGTCAAACAAAAACAGGTCCACTATAAGAAAGGTGATTATTAAAAAAACGTCTAATCAAGAGAATATCAACAGAAAATTCTGGAAATACTCAGCATAAGAGGCAGCACCTGTACAGAGGTCTTCGACATGAATGTGAAAGCATTTTCCGTTTTGAGTTCAGATTTCTAGCATTTGTGGAGAGAGACCTTCAGGGTCAATAGGCTGGCATTGTCTGTTTTTCGTTCAGATTTCTAGAATTTGCAGTACTTTGTTTCCGTGTTCTCATCAAGGGAATTGGGGGAGGAGTTGCGCAGAAGGTAAATTTAGTGAAATATAAATTGTTCAACAAGTTAATTCTTTGGCAGTTAAAACGTTTGCAAAAACTTTTAAATAACAAATAAAATGAGTAGTTTTGTCTTAACTTAATATCCTGATGATTCGTGTTAACATTACAATAGTCTGATAGGTTGAGATGGAGCCCATGCCTGTAGAGAACGGATGTTTGGCCTTGGTGACCTGCTCCTTTTCTCAGGCCGAGAAATCCAAGATGGCGGCCACAGAGACGGAAGAGGTTCCGGCCATCCCGAAGTTTTTAATGGAGTGTTCGGCGAAGGACGTCGCCTTGGTACGATATATACTGCACGTTGTGTTAATTTTCTGCTAACTAATAGGGTGGGGAACCCGTGCTCAGTCTGGTTTGTGTACCGCTCAAGAAGCAGTTTGTCTTTCTCAGACCCTGGGAAGGTTGCTATGTAAAGACCTCTCCCAGGCTTGCGGTCGTGTCCTCCGATCTGCTGAGACATGGTGTTTCACCCGTTCGATGAAAGGACAAGCTCTGAGGCGGATCTATACGAAACCCAAGGACGATCGTATTTATTTCTCTCTCCTATGACTTGTTTTACATTTGTGTTGTTAACTTGCCGGACTCAGCACTTCCTGCTGTTGACTTGAAGTTACAACCTCATCAAAAACAAATTCTTCGACATCCACTCTCATGATATGTAACTAATAATTAATTATCCCGAATGCGAATTCACAGGAGCCGATTGACGACCGGAAACGATCTTTCGGAGTTAAAATGTTCATGATGAAATATCGGCCGTTAACTGTTAATTGGACACACTCCAAATGTTTGTTGTAGCCATTTGGAAGTGTACAATTTGGGTCTTTTACCACCCCATATGAATGTTTCAGTTGTGTAGTTTCTTTTTCCCTCCAGTAAACTATATTAGCATTTGAAGAGGATTTAAAACCTCGTCGACCTGCCAAGAAATTTACTCTGCCTACGTTATATAAAAGGCGTTTTATGGGCGAAGACTTCATGTGTCCAGGATGCCATAAGTACTTAATAGATATTTTGATTTATAGTATTTATAAGGTAGGCAAAATAGTCAATTTGGTTCAATTGGTTGTAGGTTAATGTTGGTCAGGAAAAAGTGTTAACCCAACAACATAAGAAAGAAAACATGTATATCTCTCAGGATGTCAAAGCATGTTGTGGCCAATTTTTGAAGTATTGTACTACACAGAAGCGTGGTTGTAGGTTGCACACAGCATTGAATCCCTGAATTAGATAGTGTTTTGGTGGTGTTCATGGTCAAAGGATTTTTTCGTTCATTTTTAGGATTTGCGTGTCGCTAGCTAGAGCAGCACTTGCTGCTCATCCAAGGTTATCCTTGAGATGGTCTGTTTTATGTACGTGAAACCAAAATACTGTTAAGGGACAGAGTTCCAGGATTCAAAACCAGTCACACTGAAAAAATGATATTTTAAAGCCATGAAGGTGTACAGACAGAGAAAGGCATTTGCTCATCAAATCTGCACACATCAAAAACAAAAAAACTAACAATCTTCATCCCACTTTCCAGCACTTAGCCCACAGCCTTGTATGCTTCGTCATCGCAAGTGTGCATCTAAATACTTCTTAAATGTATAGGGATTTCTGCTTCTACCACTCTTACAGACAGTCGACTCCAGATTCCCCCACCCTCATGGTGAAAATATTTTTCCCCACATCCCTTCTAAACCCTTTACCTTAAATTTGTGCCTCCTGGTCATAGATCTCTCCACCAAGGAAAAAAGTCTATCCTGTCTATGTCCCTTGTAATTTTATACATTTCAGTAACGTACCTGCCTCAGTCTGTTCTGCTCCAAGGAAAACAATCCCAGTCTATCCAGTGGATTTCACAAGTTTCAAAATCTCCCCTCCCCCTACCGCATCCCAAAACCAGTCCAGCTCGTCCCTGCCTCCCTAACCTGTTCTTCCTCCCACCTATCCCCTCCTCCCACCTCAAGCCGCACCTCCATCTCCTACCGACCAACCTCATCCCGCCCCCTTGACCTGTCCGTCCTCCCTGGACTGACCTATCCCCTTCCTAACTCCCTACCTACACTCACCTTTACTGGCTCCATCCCCGCCTCTTCGACCTGTTTGTTTCCTCTCCTCTATCCCTCTTCTATCCGCCTCCCACTCTCTCCCTATTTATTTCAAAACCCCCTTCCCCTCCCCCTTTTCTGATGAAGGGTCTAGGCCCGAAACGTCAGCCTCTCTGCTCCTATGATGCTGCTTCGCCTGCTGTGTTCATCCAGCCCTGCACCTTGTTGTCCCAGTCTATCCAATATCTCTTCATAACTAAAACTCTCCAAGTCAGATGGGAAATGTCTTTGAGGGGAATGCAGATGATTAGAGCTCCCATGTAACTGCAACCCTTGTCCTTCTACATCGTTGCGACTGTGGGTTTGGAAGGTGCTGGCTACGGAATTGTGAATTTCTGTTGCGCATTTTGTAGATTGTAGACACTGTTGTGTGTGGATTGAACTGTTGGAGGAAGTGGTCGGTGCAGGTACAGTTCCAATATTTAAAAGACATTTGGACGGGAAAGATTTAGAGAGAAACACGACGAGTTTAGTTGGGGAAACTTGGTCGACGTGGGCGAGTTTGACTGAAGGGTCTGTTTCCATGCTGTGTGACCCTACGACTGTATGCCGCTACTAAGCGTCAGTGGTGAAAGAAGTGAAAGTTTATGGATATGGTTCTGCTTTGTCCTGGATGGTGTCAAGCTTCTTGAATGTTGTTGGAGTTGCAGTCTTCCATTATTGTTAACCAAGATGTCGGGAGAAATTCAGTGTCTGAATACAGCCTTGGGAACTTCTCCAACACCTGAAACAGCGCACAGAGTCTAATTTAATGTCTCATCTGAAGAACAGTACCTTTGACAGTGAATTGCTCCCTCATCTCGGGTTCAGTGGTTAAGGAGTGTGGCACTGTCTGGATAGGATTAATTTAATTCAGAAGATGAAAGCTTCTGGAATACAGAGTGATAGATATGGGACTTTCAGGAATTTGAGGCTGTTCGGATTCGGGTATTATTGGTTATGGACTGTGGGAAGTGGTTGAAGAGTTAGTGGAATAGCAGCAACAAAGTAGTGAGTGACATCAATTTTGCGAGTGAAGGAATCCGTGAAACCTGGGGGCTTTTCTCAGTATATACTGAAAAATTATTTCCTGAGACGTGTTATTACCCATCACATAACTATCTCATTTTGAGGGGGAATATTTGAAGAGGTGCATGGAAAACCTGCAAAAATAGTCACATGGAAATGCAAGTACATGTTGGAAGCTGGTGCCTTAGGCCTAATTGTAATAAAATGTAGTTTCTCCAGAGACATCTTGCACAGTGTTAGTGATTAAATTCGGGTCTGCTGTCGTTTGGTCTGCAAATTACAACGTATAGGCATTCCACAGGCAGAATAGCTGTAACCTGCATTCATGGAAAAAAAGAACTAGTTTGGGTTTGGACTTGGACTTGGACTGTAAAGTTTTTGAAAAATCCTGCAGTCAGGTCTTGAAGCAAGTGATAGACTTTTCTTCAAATTAAATCTCTGATTTCATGAGGCCATGAGAAACATTCCAAAACACTGAGGACCTTAATAGAGAGAGTTTCTAAGGCTCGCTATATATTCCAGTTTTATTCTCAAAGAAAAGGTGAAATGCATGCTAATGCCTCCCTAAGCGCATTCAATATGCTCATTGCTCAGATGTCTCATCAGGCCTACTAGTTCAAATAAGCTTGTCATTTTCAGCTGAGACATGTTCTCAAACTGGGGAGGAGTTCAGATCTATAATCAGCTGGATCAGATGAATGTGTTAATTACGAGCCCAGCTGATATTTATGTTCAAAAATTTGTATTGCTTTGCAATGACGTTTATAAATTCTGAAGTCAGTCCTGAATTGGAACATGGCCCGATTGTATAATGAAGTCAGGAGTGTCTCTGAACCTTACCAATTATCAAATGTCTCTTGAGATCATTGAAACATTGATGTCACCGACTGTTTTACTAATCTTTTTGTTTGAATTCTTCCAGTTCAACTTTTCATATTGCCCACAACTTTGAGTCAATTCAGTAACACCCATTTGTGTTACAATGGAAGTTTTTATTCCTTTTAATGACATTGATACCATTGGCCATGTCATCTTTCCCTGTCTTTGCAATACGGTTTCACTTAGCAGAATTTTTTCGATCAGTTTGACTCGCTAATTTTAAGCAATGGTTTGTCATCCTAATTCTGTGTAACTACCTTGTCACTAATCTACATTAATTTCGGATGTTATTTTGATATCCTCATTTGCATGGCACTCCTCAGTGAAATTATTCATCCCATCACTTTCTGCACTTGGCGAAAGATATATGTGGGCTTACTTTGTCACAACCTTTTCAGATCAGATTCAGGTCAGAAGGCAGACATTTATTCATTTTCATTTGGTCATCGCAGATGGATGGCTAAGATCTTGCCTCGCACACGTGCTGTGCAGTGTAACCTGTATGTCTCACTCTATATGATCCTGCATGTCCTTGCTTACTATGATCTGTCTGTACTGCTCACAAACAAAGGTTTTCACTGTATTTAGGTATACGTGAAAATAAAGCAAATCAAATCATTAATTAGACTTGAGAAAGTGATGATGAGCTGTATTCTTAAACAGCTTGAACCCTTGGGTGTAGGTACACATGGAATGCTATTCAGTAGGGAATTCCAGAGTTCAGACCCAGAAATGAAGAAGCAACGGCAGTTATATTTCTGAGTCCGAATGGTGTTGATTTCAAGGAAATGTTGGAGGTAGCCATGCTCCTGTGTATCTGATGTCCTTGTCCTTCGCCAAACTTGGCCAAATGCTGCTTGATGTCAACGGCAGTCACTGTCGCTTCCCTTCTGGAGTTAGTCCGGTCTTTTGTCCATGTTTCGATGAAGGATAAAAACATCAGGAGTTGTGGTCCTGGTGGAACTCAAAATTGAGTGTCAGTGAGCAGCTACATTTTCTCGACATCCTCCTGTCTGTTGCGCAGACCTCTGAGATCCCTGCATGGCAGCAGCTTTTGGAACCCAAAGGCGGTGTGTCAGCTCTCAGAATTTCATAGCTTTGAGGACACTTTGCTGAGTAGGTTATTTCTGAACATGTGCCACTTGCGAGCATAGCTCTGACAATGACCCCCTCCATAACCTTGCTGAGCATTGAGAGTCAACTGATTGGGCAGTAATTGGCTGGTTTGGATTTGTCCTGCTTTTTGTACAGGACATAGCTCAGCAATTTTTCACATTGCTGGGTAGGTGTAAATGTTAAGCTGTTCCAGTGGAACTACTAGGTTTGAACCTCAAGCAGACCAGAATTGTCAGTTTGGATATGCCAGAGGGTTCCTCACTGAATTTCTCTGGCTGCTCCCTCAGGTTGTACCAGAAATTTTGCACTTTAGGTACTCTCTTCAACCTGTGCTGGTTTACAAACTCCATATGTTACTCATGACTAATACTGCTAACTTTGATCAGTTTGAGATCGCATTTCCATCTTTCACCCTTAGCCAACCAACTCTCATGCAAAGTGGCTGTGGCTTTGGCATTACTGGCCCACAGCACCATAACTTCGATCACCGGGCAAGGAGACAGGTCTCAAATCCACACCAGAAGGTGGAAACCAGCATGCATGAGCATTGCCAAAGTATATATACTGTACAAATGATTTGGAACCATTCAATGAGCTAACAGCCATATGACTAATTAAGGCACCTGTTTTCTCCGTACAAATATTGGTCAAACTTATACTGATATCCATGCAACAGTCATTGCAAAATCGTGTGAACTGTGTCATAGCAGAGAAAATTTGTTGAAAATATGAAAATCTTTGTGAAAATAATATTCAGGCATCCATTTCATAAAGAAAGGAACTTGCTGAATCAACTATTCATTTGATTTAAAGATCAAAAGAACTGGTGAAACGTGTCAATGGAGTTGGATAGTCATACAGCATGGAAACAAATCTTCATCCCAACTCGTCCATGTTGACCAGGTTTCCTAAACTGAACTAGTACCATTTGCCAGCGTTTACCCCATTTCTCTTGAAATCTTTCCTATCTGTGAACCCAGCCAAATATCTTTTAAATGTTGTAATTGTATCTACCTGGAGGCATGGAGGTAGGGGTGATTCTTCAATAAGTTTTAAATTTTATAAAGGTACTGTTGGGATGAAGGCAATGAATCTTTCTTTCTGTTTTTTATAATGAGATCATTCCAATATTTCCCGTGTAGTATAATTTATGCTTTTCACTAGTGATAGTAAACTTTTACGTTCTTGGTAAAAAGCATGTTGGCAACCTTGTGCACATGTTCAGTGACTGAGCTCCTTGGTAATCAATCTGGATCTCACTCTGGGATCAGGCTTGTCGAGTATTACCATCAGCTGGGATGACAGTCTTAATGTTATTATTCTGGCTTTTGGTTTGGCATTTTTGGAAGAATCTTAATGTAATGTAATATCAGCGATTAAAGCAGTCTCAAAATGTGGACCTATGGACTGCATTAAAGTTGGGTCCCAGTTGATGACTGCAGGTGTAGACATGGATCAGTGATACCGGTTTGAGCCTGAATGAAGTAATTGGTTCAAGCCCCATTCCTGGTGCTTAGGAACTTGTGATTTTGGAGCAGGAGTATGCCACTTGGTCCCTCAAGTATGCTCTGCTGTTAAATGAGATTATGAATAATCTGAATGCTCCACTCCCAAGTAGCCTTTCATTTCCTTACTTATAAACAATGTATCCACCTCTGCCTTAAAAACATTCAAAGACTACTTCCACTGCATTTTCAGGGAGAGTTCCAAAGACCCCCAATTCTCTAATTGACCATTTTTTCTTTATCTCTGTCCGACCCTTAATTTTAAATTCTCCCGGGGAGGATACATTCCATCAAGCACCAGTCAGGACCCTTCAGGATCGTGTATGTTTCAATTAAGTCCACCTCTTACTCTTCAAAACTTGAACCTAGTGTAGCCTGCCCAATCATCCTCATTAGACAACCTGCTCATTTCAGGTATTGTGTAAATCCTTGCTGAAATGCTTCCAACATATTTATGTCCTTCCTTCAATAAGGTGACTGATGCCATACACAGTAATCCAGTTTTGGTCTCACTAATGCCCTGTACAATTGAAGCACAACCTCCTACTTTTGTCTTCAAATCAGCTTGCAATAAAGTTACATTCTGCTGGCTTTCCTAATTACTTGTAGCTGGATATCAGAGATTCCTCTGCATTGCAATATCTAAGTGAATTGATTATTTACTTCTTTATATATTCCTGCCAAAATGGACAATTTCACAACTTTCCCACATTAAACTCTGCCAAATCTTTGTCCAGTCACTTAAGGATGCTATGGAAGCATGTTATTGTTCTCTTCACAAATTGTCAGCAAATTTATAACCCACAAAGGTTCTTCATGTTAGACTGGTTATCAAGATTAGAGCACAAGGAATAGAGAGAGAACTGGCTCGAAGGTAGAAGACAGAGGGTGGTGGCGGCAGGTTGCTTTTCAGACTTGAGGCTTGTGATCAGCTGTGTGCCATAATGATTGGTGCAGTGTGTCACAAGGATCAGTGCTGAGTCCACTGCTTTTTGTCATTTACTTAAATGATTTGGATGTGAACATTGGAGGTATGGTTAGTAAGTTTGTGGAAGACACCAACATTGGATGTGTAGTGGACAGTGAAGGAGGTTACCTCAGATTACACGGAATCCCGATCAGATGGGCCAGTGGAGTTTAATTTAGATGAATGTGAGGTGCTGCATTTTGGAAAGGCAAATCAGGGCAGGACTTATACACTTATTGGTAAGGTCTTGGGGAGAGAACAGAGACCTTGGAGGCTGCAGGTTCATTGTTCCTTGAAAGTGGAGTTGCAGGTAGATAGGATAAATAGACAAGGTCTTTTCCCTGGGGTGGGAGAGTCCAAAACTAGAGGGCATACGTTTAAGGTGAGAGGGGAATGATTTAAAAGGGACCTAAGGGGCACGCTTTTCACACCGGTGGTGTGTGTACGGAACGGGATGCCAGAAGAAGTGGTAAAGTGGTATAAATACAACATTTAAAAGGCATCTGGATGGGTACTTGAATAGGAAGGGTTTCAAAGGATATGGGCCAAATGCTGGCAAATGGGACTAGATTAAATTAGGATATCTGGTTGGCATGGACGAGTTGGACCAAAGGGTCTGTTTCCATGCTGTACGTCTATGACTGTATCTTTGGTCCCTTCATCACAGTTATTTACGTAAGCTTAAAAAATGTTGAGGTCCCAGGACTGATCCATGTGCACATACAATTCATTGCATCTTACAACCAGAAAATTACTCACTTATGCATTGCATGCCAACAGTCCAGCCAACTGAGCTAATCAGCAACCCAACTTCTGAAATGGCACCTTATTCAATCAAGTGTCTTCTGGAAATTGAGCAGTTAATAAGGATTGACATTGAATATAGTGCTGTGGAGGCGCTTTACATACAGAAAATAACAGTACTTAGCACAGTTGAAATGTGTTCATTGGGTTCTTTGCTTGTGCTCGTCAACTTTTTTTCATTTTGATCACTTGCAATGCAATGAATTTTTTGCTACTTTTAAGAATTTACAGTTTGTAAATTGGCTGCAGTACCATGACGTTTCTAGATGAACAAAAAATGCACTACGCAAATATATCTTTGTTCTTTGACGTGCCGTAACCATCTCGGATTTGGATTCTCGTTCTGGTGGTCCAAGAACAACAACTTGCTGTCATGTGTTTTATTTTGATGGTCTTGTAGCTTGTTTTGAGTATAGAATGGTTTAAGGAATGAGAGTTGAAAGGCTAGTTTGGAGGAGATGAAAAGATATTCTCCTTAAGAGCAGAGACAACTCAAGTTTTTGTGAGATGTTTAAAATTTTGTAAAGTTTAGAAAGACTAAAAGAAAAAAAGACTGTTTTTAAAGCTAAAGGGTTGATCACCTGTGGGTACAGATTTAAGGTGATTCCTGAGATAATTAGAGGAGACTTAAAATACTTCGTCATGCAAAGAGTTTTGGTACAGAATACACTGGCTGCTAAGGCACTGAATGCTGATTCAGTACTTGTCTTCAGAAGTGAATGAGTTGAATGCTTTAAAAAAAAATGCAGCAATATCCAGAAGGAACAAAGAAAAGGGATAAACTCCTTTGAAAGAGTTCAGCGGTCTTTGGCAAGTGACCACCCCCTATGTTGAACAACTGTATGATTTTTATCGCACATTGAACTTGGAAAGATGTGCCAAGGCACTTAACAGACCACTAATTCAGGTAAAGACAATCCAAGATCCAGTTAGCTATTCTGATTGCAACCATGAATGTTGACGTTGGCTTCCTTGAGCTATCTGTCATGGTTGATTGGCTCAGAAAAATGTAACTTACATGAAGTTTACAATGGATGTTTGACCTTTTATGCTTCCTGCACAACTAATGAAATTGCTGAGTCAATTTCACGAATTTCACTTTTGCACATGTATGTATGTTTTAAATATTAGATTCTTGCAATAGATATTTATTTGTGCCTTTGTCTTCTTTCTTTAGAACTGGCTTCAAGCAACAGATTTGAACAGAGATGTGTACCAGCATCTTGCATATTATGTACCAAAGATTTACTGTAGAGGCTCTAACCCTAATCCACTTAATGAAGAAATGTTGGCGCAGCATATTCTGTTGGGGCCAATGGAATGGTACCTGTGTGGAGAGGATCCTGCTGTGGGAATAAGAAAACTTGAAAAGGCAAATAAATCATCTCAGCTGTGTGGGCATGTTTTCAAAATTGGAGAGCCAACCTATTCATGCAGGTACAAAAATCCAAGCACATTACGAGCTGTTGAATTTGACTTATTTACATTGATCATATTGGCAAATATTTGATAATAAAAGAAGTAACTAAATCACTATGCATTATTGTTCATATGTTGGTTTGGTCAGAATATTGGCAATGATCCTTTGTTGAGGAAGGGTGCCCGCTATTCAGTATGCTTACAGCTGCTCAGATTTTTTTTGTAGGCTTTTCATTGGAGAATTGTGACACCAGTGGTTTGATCAAATATAGCATCCTCTGCGAGGAATCTGTGGTGTGTTTGAGAGCAGGCAGAATGGTAGAATCCCTACAGTGCAGAAAGAGGCTATTCAGCCCATCAAATCTACACTGATCCTTCGAAGAGCATCTTACCCAGGCCTAGCCCCCGACTCTCTCCCTCTAACTCCACTTTTACAATGGCTAACCCATCCAGCCTGCACATCCCTGGACTCTATGGGGCAATTTAGCATGGCCAGTCCACTTAACCTGCACATTTTTTGGACAATGGGAGGAAACCGGATCATCGAGAGGAAACCCACGCAGACACAAACTCTACTCAGACAGTCACCAAGACTGGAATTGAACCCGGGTCCTTGGCACTCTGAGGCTAACCACTGAGTCACCATGCTCTCTCCTGGTCTGTGAAACAAGTCTCTTCAATTAGTAGGATTGAAGAATTCCCCTGAAACAACTCTCAATGAGGAAGTGTAAACCTGGAAGTAGATTATAATTGAATAATTTTTAAATAAAATGCAGAAAACAAAATGAAAATTGGAAAGAAGGATGGGGTGAAGCAAGTGAGAGAATATTTCAAAAACACAGTCCATAAAACTTTATCCACTTGTTTACATTGGTTTTCAAAACTCTCCAAGACAAATTTATTATGATGGAGCAGGACTGTGCACTTGTAAAGCTACATTTTCAGAGCCAGAGACGTTGTTGGCAGTATGACTCCTCCATCTCCACACCCTTTGAAAGATCTTTTAATTCTTCCTATTATTATTCTGGCCTCTTGAACATGATTGATTTTGGTTTTTAATCACCACACCATTGGTGGCTTGCGTTCAGTTCCAAATGCTCAAAGCTTTGGAATTCCTTCACAAAAGTTCTTTATGTTGCTGACTCTTTTAACTTAGCTTCTCAGAAGCATTTCAAACTACATTGTTGACCAAGCTTCTGGTTACCTGTTCCAGTATCCCTTCAGGTGACTTAATATTTAAATTTTCTTTGAATTTGCTGATGTGAAATGCCTTAGGATGTTATATTATGTTTAAGGTTTTCTGGAAGTACGATATGTTGTTGGCATGCTAAACCCACTGAAATATTTGAAGACAAAGTAGAGAATTTATAAATCAAGAGTACTGCCTGTGAATGTTTGGTCTGATGTTCAAGTGAGTTGTCTGCATCCAAAACTTCCGTAATTCATTCTAACTTGGCAGAACAACAGCACAATTGGCATTTGTATAGCATCTTTCAAAATTCAAACATTCCAAGGTGCTTTACGGGAACGTTACAATGCAGAGTATTGATCATGAGCTATATAACTAAATTTTGGGGAAGGGAGTCATAAGCTGGGTGGAAAAGTTATATTTTAAGGAGAAAGTGCTCAAGAAGCTGTATTCTGGCAGCATATGCGGAGAGAGAAACTGAGTTAACATTTTAAGTTTGCTATTACTGTTCTTTTGAAATGAAGGGATCTGGAAAACTGAGATTTTGTTGTAAAAAATGGGTTGGAGGTGTCAGCGAAAAAAAATTGTGAAGGTGCTCAGAGCAAAAGGCAAGAGAAGTATGAATGATATTAGAGAAGAGATGTATATTTCGTAGGTGTTTATGGCAGAAAATATATCAGTTGGACCGAGAGCAACTCTTGGAAACAAGTCACTGTAGATGAAGGAAAGTAGAGGTAATCAAAATGGAGAACCAAGTTCAAGGCCTGAAATTGTTGAACTGAATGTTAAATTCTGCAGTCTGTTGAGTGTCTCAGCAGAAAATAAGATATTGTTCCTCCAGCTCCAATTGAGTCCTGCTGGAGCACAAGAGCAAACTTGGGTCAAAAGTGGTAGCACCAATGGAGCTATTTCCAAATTGCATTGCCTGCCCAATTTATGTTGACGTTTCCTCAGTGCATCAATCATAGAAATGAGCATTTTTCAGCCCAAGTTGCTCCTTGTTAGTCTCCAAAGAGAGAGAAATGTCCCATGTCTAACTTATTTTCTGTGCAGATATTCCAGTATTGGCATACACTTTGACTGTCAAACCTTAGCATCCTTTACTCCGTCATAGTGAAGATTTGGCTGATTGTAACATAACAAGTATTTCTTAAAATATATTGCTACTGATGTGATGTCATTTTCACTAATTTAAATGAACTGTTCCCTTTGGCAGCATCTCACTGTTTAGTTTTTAATTCCAAGTTGACATTGACGTTTTTATTTGGAGATGTGATGCTCCAAGCTTAAGAATATGGAGTGTAAATATGTGGCACAATATTCCTAAAATGCATGAACATCAGGAAGATGTACTGAAATTTTTTTCTCACTTGTTCACATGCAGTTTATTCTAATTGTTGAAGACAAAAACAAGGAAACAAATGTTAGAAAGTTGAATCATGAAAATTGATTGATCATGTAATTTTAAAAAAAGTTATGCAATTTAGAACCTTAAAGAATTTAATAATTTGCTTTAATTGAAGAAAGAATGTGCTTTGCAGGCAGCCTGATGGAACATGTGACAGAGGAGCAAACAATAGGCATTCTCAAACTTTTTTTTCTTTGCTCACCCCCTTTAAATTGACTTAGTTTTCATCTGTATATGAGCTTGTGCTATGTCAGTAATCTACATCTTCAGTTTCTGATGTTAAGTATTAATACATGGAATTCAGGCAAAGCTGAAATAAAATATATTGTTTCTCAATAGTAGTGATTGCACAGATACATATTATGGGATACCTGTGATAAGGGATCTTGCTTTCATTGAAAACGGTGCAGGTTGTGAATCCTGTGTTTTGTTTTCCCGTGATGTTAAATTTGATGGCAGTGCATTTGGTTATGTAATATTAAGTTTGTAGTACTTACTGCAATTCAATTTCTTTCCCATCTTGTGACTGGTGAAGGTTTAAATAAAAGCTTTGTCCATTGGATTGGAAACACAGCAATCAGTGTTTGTTTTCTGAAGAGGGGCTCATCTTAAAATAGTCATTTCATACACAATTTCAGTAACGTAGCAAGATGACACTGGGTCATCTTTCAATCATTGGCAGCACTTTTATCTTTGGGTTACATGCTTTTAGGTTTGAGCTCCACATTGGAGTCACAGATAATAAGTAAAGCATATTCAATTCTGCATGAGGTGTCTGCCTGATGAACTTTTTTTTTAATGCGAGCTTGTTCTAGTCGACTCAGTAGTTAGACAATGAGGTCTATGGTATACAGAAAACAACAATTTCTCCTGGTATCCTTGGCAACACTCCTCCTTTTAGGAAATACAATTTGACTCATTCTATTCAGCAGAATCTTCCTTTTGCATTTTTAACTGATTTCCTATATGTGAAGTGTTTTAAGAGGGTCGGTGCGGACTGGTTGGGCCGAAGGGTCTGTTTCCACACTGTAGGGATTCTATGAAATGAAATTATTTCAAAGATGCTTGCACAATTCCAAGTCTCTCTCTTTGCTCAAATGGAGAAGGGGAAATTTGGCATGAAGATCAGCTTGTGCATTCTCTTATGTTCTCTGAAGAGCTTGCTGCTCATGTTGGTTGTAGAACTCTAATGTGTAACAGGGAATCAAAACTTAAAAAAAAAATTATTGCATCAGACCTTACGGATAAGACATTGGATTATAGCAACTTAGTAGTCAAACAATGTTTTAATTTGAAACTAGCCATGAAATTATATTGTAACCTTGTATGACAATTATCACTTTGCTGATCAATGGAGTTAACTGCAGTTAATTATCACTGAACAAATCCCAAAGTGGATTATGTTTGCTAATCTGTTCAAAATCTAACATACTGTGAGAAATAACTGAAATGCATTCTTCATATCTTCTGAACAGTCCTTAATTTGTGTTTAAAATGATAAAGTAAGCAATAAGGTTCTGCCAGTGTTGTCCCTTGTTTAAGAAAGGAAGCGGGGGTAATCCAGGAAATCATAGGCTGTGGTTGGGAAGCTCCTGGAAAAGATACCGAGGGATAGGATATATGCACGTTTGGTAGAAAATAGACTCGTTAGTGACAAGCAGCATGGTTTCGTACAGAGAAGGTCATATCTCACCAACCTGATGTGAATTTTTTGAAAGAGGTGACAAAGATAACTGAGGGAAGAGCTGTAGTTGTAGTTTATATGGACTTTAGTAAGGCATTTGATAAAGTCCTATGTGGCAGATTGATACAAAAACTAAACTCACATGGGATTCGGGGTGGGCTGGCTAGATGGATACAAACTGGCTTGGTCATAGAAGACAGAGGATAGCGGTGGAAGGATGTTTTTCAGAATGGAGACCGGTAACTAGTGGTGTTCCATAGGGATCAGTCTTGGGTCCTCTGTTGTTTGTAACGTGGACGAAAATGTGGGTGGTCTGATTAGTAACTTCGCAGATGACATGAAGAATTGCAGAGTTGCTGATAGTGCCAACGATTGTGAAAGGATACAGCTGGCTATAGATTGGTGACTTGGGCTCAGAAATGGCAGATGGAGCTTCATCCAGACAAAAGCGAGGTGATACATTTTGGAGGATCCCATTTAGATGTGAATTATACTGCTCATGGCAGAACCCTTAGGAACGTTAACATGCAGACAGATCCGGGCATACAGGTCCACAGTGCCTTTAAAGTGGCAGCATGGGTGGCCGAAGTGATTAAGAAGACACATGGAATGTTTGCGTTCATCAGCCGGGGCTTGGAGTACAAGAGTTGGCAAACCATGTTGCAGCTATATAAAATCCTTGTTAGGCTGCATTTGGTGTATTATGTACAGTTTTGGTCGCCACGTTACCAGAAGGACATGGAAGCTTTGGAAAGAGTGCAGGGAATGTTCACCAGGGTGTTACCTGGTCTCAAGGGCATTGGCAAGGAGAAAAGGTTAAAAGGACTAGGATCATTTTCACTGGAAAGATGGTAGCGGAGTGGATACCTGATAGAGGTCAACAAAATTGAGAGGCACGGGTAGGGTGGATAGTCAGAGGCTTTTTCCAAGGGTTGAAGTTTCAATTACAAGGGACACAGGTTCAAGGTGAGAGGGCAAAAGTTTAAGCAAGATATTCGAGGAAAGCTGTTCATGAAGTATGTGGTAGGAGTCTGGAATGCAGTGCGAGAGGAGGTGGTGAAAGCAGGCATGTTGGCGACATTTAAGAGGCATCTGGATGGTAACGTGAATACGGAGGGAATAGAGGGATACGGACCGAATAAGGGCAGAAAGTTTGTTTTTTTTAGTTTAGTCAGGGGATGATGATCGGCACAGGTTCGGGGGGCTGAAGGGCTTGTTCCTGTGCCATACTTCTGTTTTCTTCTTTTGTTCACTTTTGATAGTGGACTTGGCATCAGCACTGGATGTGATATTAGGCTTTGTTTTGGAAGTTAGCTGTAGCCACCAAATATATGGGCAAAATTTGTTCTCGTTTGGAATGGTTTTGTCAAAGTCAAATTATGTCTGAGCTGATTTGAGTTGGCTAATGGGGTTAATGAAGGTAATTTAGTAGATACTGTGTACATTGACTGTTAAAAGACATCTGGTAAAATACTTCACAGGAGGCATATTTGGAAAATAGGTGCACATGTGCTGGAGTCTCAGGAATCTGAGTGACATAGAAATGGATCAGGTGTCTGGGTGAGGCCAATTTCGATGTTCGGAACATCTTACTTCATCTTTTACACGTTTCAAAAGCAGCATGACCAGTTTCTAGCTAGGCAGTGGTGAGTTACGAACTCACCAAACGAAGTGGACATCAAAAAAACTCAACATGGAAGCAAGAGTAGGTACCTAGTAATTTTTTCTCTGGTGATAAATTAGGAAAGGCGGATGCATTGAGACCTGCGTGCCTTGTACATCAGTCACTGAAAGTAAGCGTACAGGTGCGGCAGCTGATGAAGGCAAATTGTATGTGGGCCTTCATAGTGGGAGGCTTCAAGAACGAGAAGGGATGTCTTGCTGCAGTTGTACAGGGTCTTGGTTAGACCACACCTGGAGTACTGTGTTCGGTTTTGTCTGCTTAACTAAGGAAGTACGTTCTGACTATGGAAGCAGAGCAACAAAGATTTACCAGACTGATTCTTGGAATGGCAAGACTGACATGAAGATCAGTCAGGACGATGTTCTTTTGGAGTTTAGAAGAATGAGGAGGAAACTCATAGAAATCTCTCAAATTCTAAATAGGGCTAGGTGAATGTGGGAAGAATGCTCCCAACATCTGGGATTCCAGAACCAGATATCACGGTCTAAGCATATAGGATAGGCTATTTGGGATTGAGATGAGGGAGTAATAAATCTATAATTCTCAGCCACAGAAAGCATTGAGGCAAAAGCATTGTTTTTGTTCAGCTCGGGACTGAGTGCTTGCCTGAATGCATGAAGGACTTCTAAAGATGGCGCAGGCACAGGGGATGCTGTTCAATTCTGGGTTATCTGCTGAATTGATGAATTGTTCTATGGACAGTGCATTGTAAGATTGAGCTGAAAATGGACAAGTGGGACACCGTGGGACTGGGATAGATGCTTAATGAGGTGAACTTGGTAAGATGCAGTAAGAAACCTGCTAAGCTTTGTGTGGAAATCTCTCCAAAAAACTTGACTTGATGAGGGCTTAGCCAAAAAAAGTAAGGTTCAGCACATGGAATGAAAGGGTCTGATGACTTGGGTAGAAGGTAGGTTAAGGAATGGGAGGGTCATGGTAAATGGGTGTTTTTCTGATGGGAGAAAATTGTGCAGTGAGGTCTTAGAGTCAATGTTGGCACCTTACTTTTCTTATTGTTTCTAGAAAATTGGTACTTGGATGTGGAAGTACAATTTCAAAATTTATGGGCAATACAAAACTTGTCACTGCAGTAAACAGTCAGCATGATAGTAGAAAACCTCAGGAGGACATAGTCTGGTGAAGTGGGCAGATATTTAATACATACAATTTTGGTTGAATAAGTGTGAAGTGATGCATTTTGAAAGAAGCAACACAGAAGTGCCGTATAAGGCACTATTTGGCAAGGTGCAAGAACAGAAGTATATGGAGAAATATATTCACAAATCTGGGAAGTTTTTTGGGCAATTTGAAGAAGCAAGCATAGAATACTTTTTGTTTACAGGAATGTTGAATTCAGAAGTAAGGAAGACCTGCTAAAACTTTACAAATCCTGGGTTAGGCTTCAGGGAGTGTTGTGCATACCTTTGTGAGCTACACTTTTAAGGAGAATTCCATGGAAGATGGTATTGAGAATGTTTATCAGGATGACACCAGGGATGAGGCAACTCGGCTACGTAAACAAGAGAAACTGAGATTGTTCTCCATGTCGTACAGAAGGTGAAAGAGAGGGCTAATAGCCAAAAATATAAAGGTTTTAATAAAAGTATGGGTAAATTTACCTTTCTGGCAAGTGGATTGCCAATTGGAGTTCATGGATGTAAAATAATTGGCAAATGAACTTGAGGGAAAACTAGGAATTTCCTCATACTGGATTAAGATATCAAGTACACTTCTGAAAGGATGACAATATTGGATTCCAGAAGAACTTTTCAAATCCATGCCCAAAATTTTCAGAGTACTAACTTGCAGTAATGCAAAAAAGTTATGGTGTGAAATGAAGCACGATGATTCTTTTGAACTACTGCTTGGGGTGACCTTGCAGATGTATATAAAATGAGGGGCTTGGAAAGGGTGAACAGCCAAGGTTTTTTTCCCGAGGGTGAGAGAATCCAAAACTGGAGGGCACAGGTTTAAGGTGAGAGGGGAAAGATTTTAGAAATGACCTGAGGGGTAACTTTTTCCGTCAGTGTGGTGCATGTTTGGATCAGTCTGCTAGAGGAAGTGGTGAAGGCGGATACAAGTAAACGTTTTAAAAGGAATCTGGATGGATATATGAATAGGTTGGATTTAGAGGGATATAGGCTAAATGCTGGCAAATGATGCTAGGTCAGATTGGAATGTTTGTTTGGTGCGGATGAGTTGGACTGAAGGTTCTGTTTACCATGCTGTATGACTATGATTTTGACTCCTCTGGAATCTTGTACGTTTCAATAAGATTGTCTCTCATTATTCTATATTGAAATTTGAGGCCCAATCTAGTCAACCTCTCCTCATAAGACAGTGCCTCCATTCTCTGGATCATGAATCTTATCTGGACTGCCTCCAATGCTAGCATGTTCCCCTTTAGAATAGGGGCCTAAAACTGCTTACAGTATTCAAGCTGTGGTCCCTACTTTTGTATTCCAATCCCTTTGAAATAAAGTACAACATTCCACTTGCCTTCCTTTATTAGCTGTTAAATTTGGATTCTGGCTTTTTAATTTCGTGGACGAGGATTCATTACTTTCTGCAGTCTTTTTCTATGTAAATAATATTCAACTCCTTTATTCTTTCAGCCAAAGTGCATGCTAAGTTTTTGCTCAATCTGCAGATTCTTCTTGTCATCCTCACCACTTGCCTTCCCGTCTATTTTTGTGTCATTCACAGCCATGGCTATAGTTCATTCACTTTCCTCATCAAAGTCAATAATGCATTTTGTCAATAATTGTGTCTTCAGCCTGTGATACTGAAACTAGGATTAGGTAATTAACGCAAGATTACCAGTGTTGCTGGCATCTCCGAAACACCTGATGAAAACATAAGTATCTTGGTGACAATGCTGTAATCATTTTTAAAAAATCTACTTACCACAGTCCAGCTTTGATGTAAAGTTTGAGGTATGTGATAATAAAGAGGGTATCATCTTTTGGATACAGCATAGCCAGGAGCAGAAAAGCAAGATTAAGATAAACGGGTGTTTTTAACTAAGTCTGTTTGGGAGTTGTTTATTCCCAGATGTCATTTGGACAAAAATCCCAATTGAATAGGGGAAAAAAAAAATCAAATGACAAATAAAAACCTGTCTTCAATGTACAAGAATACTGAATGAAAATACTTGAAGATGTATTTGGAGACTTGTATGGAGTGATGAGGTACCCATTTTAACAGACGTTAGAACAGTAGAAGACCCTTAGAAAATATTTGGTTGCATTGTTCCAGGAAAGTAAATTTTACAATGTGAAGAAATGATTTAAAAACGAATGTGGGGCCTCTGACCAACCAACTTGCTGAATTCTAACTTAGCCTTTGAAGTTTAAGTGTTGCCATCCTGTGAAAGACTGAAAATTTAAAGAGAAATCTGAACATTCTATTATTAACATGACTAAGATTTTACAGTTGTAAACAAAAAAGATATATTTTTAGTATTCAAGAAGAGTAAAACAAAACAAGCACTGTCAACTGTAAGTGGCATGAAACAAAGCATAATTGTTGATGAGTTTTTTCTGCAACCGGAATATTGTTTGCAGTGTAGTTCCACAGGACTCAGTAATAGGTGCTGTACTTGTATGATGTATTCATAATGTCGGGGGCATAATCGAGAAGTTTGTAGAGAACCCAACAACTAGCCAAGTGGTCGATAGTGTGGAGCACGGCTGTAGATGCAGGAAGCTATCAATGGACTAGTCAGGTGGGCAGAAAACTGGCAAATGGACGACAGTCCCAAGAAGGGTGAGGTGATGTGTTTGAGGAAGTGAAACAAGACAAAGGAATACGCACTTGATGGTGTATGCTGAGAGATGTCAATGCAATGAGGGACATTGGAGTGCATGTCCACAGATCCCTGAAAATATCAGGGCAGGTTGGTAAGAGTTAAGAAGGCATTTGGAATTCTTTGCTTTTATGGCTGCGGTCCAGAATTTAAGAACAAGGATGTTATGCTCAAACTGTGTAAGTGATTAGTTAAGTCACAGTTCTGATCATCTCGTTACAGTAAATGATGCAATCACATTTGTGATGGTAGAGAGGAGATGAGAGGATGTTTTAAAAATTATTCCTTCGAAGGATGAGGGCGTTGCATTTATTGCCCATCCCGAATTGCCAAGGAAGCAGTTAAGAGTCAACCACATTGGTATGGGTCTGGAGTCGCATGTAGGCCAGACCAGGTAAGGGTGGCAGTTTTGTTCCCTAAAGGGAGTAAAGGTTTTTCCAACAATTGACGATGGTTTCATGGTCATCATTAGATTCTGAATTTCAGATATTTGTTTAATTCAAATTCCACCATCTGCTATGGTGGGATTCAAACCCACGTCACCAGAATAGTACCTGGGTCTCTGGATTAACAGTCCAGCGATAATACCACCTAGTCCATTGCCTTATCATTCCTTTGCCAGAATTGGAAATATGCAGCAATGAGACAAGATTGGATAAGCTGAAGTTATTCGACTTGGAGGAGGCTGAGGGGAAATTTGATGGACGTGTACGAAATGGTGGGGTACCTGGATAGAGTGGATGTGAAGAGTCTGTTGATTTTTACGGAGAGGTTACTGACAATGGGATTCAGACTTCATGTGATAGGTGGAATCGTAAGAGGTGGGTGACGAGTTGAGGCCAGATTTTATCTTTTGGAATGGCAGAGCAGGCTAGAGGTGTTTTTTTTAAAAAAAAAAAAAAAAAATCTGCTCCAGCTCCCAATCCTTAAGTGTGTGATCAGTGAATGTTTAAGCATACCTTCTAAAACTGCAATCTGAAGATAGCTCTTCCCAGTTTTGCTGAACAGAATAGCCTTTATTGTCACACATACTGAGTATAGTGCAAAGTTTATACATCACCAATTGCAGTGCCGTTTTAGATACAAAAGTACTTGGATGAAGCTTCTTTAGTTACAAGATCTTAGACAATAGAGCAATAAAATTCATTCTGAATTTGTCTTCATTTGTCATGAAATTCATGATAACCAAGCATAACATGACTTTTTTAAAATTCTTTATTAAAGAGATTGTGCAGTAGATCCAACCTGCGTGCTATGCATGGAATGCTTCTTGGCAAGTGTGCACAGAGCGCATCGATATAGGGTAAGTTGCTAAAGTACTGACACTTCTTTGGCTCGTTTTTCTATCTATCCTTTTCACTTGCATTTTAATGGGACAACAAATAGACATCGCGCATAAACCCTCCTGTGTCTAACAATGGTTCATATTAAAACAGAAAATTTGTTTTTCTTTACTGACTTATTAATTTAGAGTATCTTGTGCATGTGGACTAAGCTGTCCTTTCATTGCTCACTGCTCACTGTGCTGATTTGCCTGATGACAAATCAGATGAAATAGATGTGAAAATTAGCGTGTTGGAGGAGAGAGAAAGTTGCCAGAGTTACTGCTTTTTGTCTTTGCTGCCCATAAATTGCATAGCTGAGTAGCTTGAAGACAAGAGGGATGGTGATGGTTTGGTGGACTGCAGATCATGTGGTTCAAGTTTAAATGCCCTTTCAGTTTTAAATGCCCTAGCAAACCACTGAATGATAACTAGCAGCACCAAAGTCTGATGAAAGTCATGAAACCAGATAGACCATCCATCATGAACCATGGCACAAAAATTTAACAGCCCTGTCGACCCCAGGGCCCTCCTTGATAACGTCTGGGGGCTTGTGTCAAAATTGGGACAGATCTTTGAACCAACAGACTTGTCAATCACCTGACATGGTTGTTCTCAGTGAATCATTTTTTGTTGCTAGGCAGTGATTATTCCCAACAGGAGAGAATCTAACCTCTGCCCCTTCACATTCACTGGCATTATTGTTGCTGAATCCTCCACTATCAATATGCTTGGGGTTCCCATTGACCAGAAACTGAATTCAAACTGCCACATAAATATTGTATTGACAGGCATGGTTAAGAGACTGGGAGTTCTGTGTTGAGTAACTGGCCTCAATTCTGTCCATTATCTCCAAGGCACAAGTCAGGAGTGTGATGGTATACTTTTTATTTCTCTAGATGAGTACAGCACCAGCTCAGACCTAAAACTCATAACCATCTAGGACAAGTAACCCACTTGATTGACAGTACTTCTAACACCTTCAATATTCACTCCCTCCACTACTGACACACAGTGGCAAAAGTATGTACTGTCTACAAGATGTACTGCAACAACTCATGAAGGCTCCTTTGACAGTACTTTGAAAGCCAAATAGAAGGGCAAGGGAAGCAGATACTTAGAAACAGCACCCACCTGCAAGTTCCCTTCCAAGGCATGTACATCATACCCATTAAGAAGTCAGTTCACCACCTACTTCTGAAAGGTTATTAGGTGTGGGCAATTAAGTGCTTGCTTAAACGAATTAAGTTCAAAGTTTGTGCTTTTGGTGCATTCATCTAGAAAGATGTCAGTGTGGTTCGGTATAAATCAATGCTTCCACGCAAGAAAGGAAAATGTATTCTGATAACCTGCCCAAATTCTGTTCTTGTTATTTTGCTATTGTCTAATGAAGATAAGTCGAATACCTTCATATTTAAATGTCGAAATGAAATATAGGTTTGTTTCCTTGATCAATTTGAAATTGTGAATGTTGCCAGATTGTATCTCTGTAGATACATTTTTACCTTATTTTCACTGCTGAAGCCTTCATACGTGCTATTCTCAACTTTTCAAATGCACTGAGCCTCATAACTGCACTTTAGTTTTGAATAATGCAGAGCTCTGTAAATCTGCTTCCTATCCTTGTGAAAAATCTGTACACATTGCTTCCATTTCTGTCACGTCACTGAATCATAGAATCTCAATAGTGTGGAAAGAGGCTGTTCGGCCCATCAAGTCTATTCTGATATTTGAAGAGCGTCCTGTCTCCACAACCCAGCTTTCACCATGGCTAACCCATTTCACTGGACACTATGGGGTAATTTCACATGGCCAGTCCAACTAACCTACGCATCTTTTGGACTGTGGGAGGAAACCCATGCAAACGTGGGGAGGATGTGCAAACTCCACACAGGTTGTCACCCAAGGCTCGAATTCAACCTGGGTTCCTGGTATTGTGAGGCAGCAGTGCTAGCCACTGAGCCACCGTGTAGCTTCGTTGCCCATTCCTCAGCATAATTTCATAATCTTTACTCTCAACTATAGGTTCTTCCATGACCTTGCTGCTCTTAATCCCTCTGATCTTATAGCTTTAGTTTATTTATGCTTTCCTTTCCCAAGCTCTACCATCACTAAAAGACCTTTCAGCCATCGTTCCACACCTTTGTACTTTCCATTGCTCCTTGCTACTTTGCACTTGTTCAAAAGTCTCTTTCTTCAAGAGTAGGTGCTCCTCTAAGACCACAAGGAGTATGACTCTTAAATGTAGAGACACATTGGCTCAGTATTCTGGCTAATATCAGAACAGATTTGACTGATGGCAGTTTACTTTAAAATTTCCCACTTCACTATAAACCATTTACCTTTTGGCCAACGTTCAGAGTATGGCCAAAATACATCCATTGAAGGTCACAAAGGAGAAATCTATTCACTGCAGAAGTAGCGTTGCAGGCTGAGAATTGCCCCTTTTATGGGATACTAGCTGCCTTTTCTCAGGAGTTATTTCTTAAAGTCACTTTGTCAGCAACTGAGGAACGCTGCATTTGTCCAGCAAGACAATGAAGTGGTAGATAGGTAGGTCAGGGGCTGTTGGATCCTGCAAGGTTGAATTGGGTCTGGGGTGATATGAGCTGCAGTTGGGTCAGATTGGGCAAGGGGTGGTAGGGAATTGCAAATGGGGAGTCGGTGGTGGTTGGGAGTTTGATGGGGGGATTTTGAGTGGGACTTGAATCCTTCTGGATATCTATTAAAATTTAAGTGAATTTGAAACCTCCAAATTCTTTGCCTTCAGTGAACTTTTTTGGAGAGTTCCAGACACTCCATTTTGCCCACTGGAAAATTCAATTTCTTGGGCAATTCTCACGTTTAGCTGCTTTGGGATTTGATACACAACTCCAACCCATGCTGTTTTGGCAATTCTCTGGCCATCAGACTATCTGGACCATTACTTGATTAGAGGTGCTGTTGAAACAATTGTTATAATCATATTAAGTTTGATTTAGTTGCATTTGGAAGTACGTGTGACATTTGTGAAATAAACTGCCCACATTTTAAGATCTTAAATGATCCAAAGTTCTGAGTGTTAATAAGTAAATCCAAATGATCTGGTCATCACTGGGAATTTGAACTTGATTGGAATTCCACAATAGTGATATTCAGGCAGTAGTTTTTCTCCTTTGAATTGCTTTTGTAATCTGTAATAACTGGGACAGGAATTTAATATAACCATGCTTTATCTAGATGACTACTTCAGGTGGAGGGGGTTTCTGTGACTGTGGAGACACTGAAGCTTGGAAACAAGGCCCGTCTTGTCTGAAACATGAACCTACAGTCTCAGGAGCTATGGAGGAGGTAAACATATTCTTGTGATCAGTTATTTAAAATTGTTTGTGTGTGTGTGTTTGTTTTATTTTGGAAATGTAGGCTTTTATGTTTATGTTCAAAATGTAAATTTTTAAAAAAAAAAAAAAATTTACATATTTTTCTCATCAACCTGTTGAAGGTTGTTATTGCACATGTATGGAGCAGGTGGGACTTGAACCTGGCCCTCCCAGTCTAGGGGTAGGGACACTACGCATGTGCCACAAGAGGGTCCCTCAAAATGTCTGTTATTCACATTTATCTGTATTAACTGAACCTGGCACCCATGTTCCACTCTTCAGCTGACTTTTATGCTCATCTGATATTGTAGGAATATGTTTTGCAGCCCTGACTTGGAAATAAGTTAATTTTGACATTTGTGCTTTATGCCTAAATCATTTATGTAAATAGAAAATGAAAAGTTACAAGTTAGATCATTGAGGCACTGAATAACCCGCATCCCATCGAGAAGCTGAAGATTAATTTTGCATTGCTCTTTGTTCTCGTTTCCCAAACAATTTCTGACCACTTTGGTTTATTTATTTCTTTAATATTTGAAGTGTAGGTCTTGCAAGGCATCTTGTATTTTGTAATTCTATAAATGGGTTCAATGATTTCCTGTTTTTTAGATTTGTGTTTTTACTAAATAAAATCAATTGCCCACTTGTCAGGCATGATCTGCCTGTTACAGTTTCTAACTGACTTCACCCAAATAGCCTAAATCTTTCCAACTGTTGTGAATTGGATTCCAAATTACACACTAGAAATCTAGCTGCAAGTGAGACTGTTATTGGCCTAAAATTTCCTAATATATCCCTTTTTGTTTCTTGAACAGGGATGTGAAGGTTGCATTGTATAGCACAAATTTAAAGTTGCCAATATGATTATTGTTTTGACTATTTTCACACTGCTTATTGACCTGCCCTTGGGTGGTGTAAGCCGTTTGTTAGCCCAATACCTGTGTTGATCTTGCTGTAGTTGGCACAGATGCTTGCTTATTTCATTGTAATGAATGAACATGAAATTGTCAGATAATCAGTGAGTAGCGTTATGACTGAAAATGAACTTCAGAAGTCCATTGATGAAGCAGTTGAGATGGTTTTTATCCCACTCCGCAAAGGGTTTATGCGAGAGCTTTGGTGCTGGGAGGAGAACAACCTTAGATGTCTTCTAAGCAACCTCTTTGCTGATGTTATTTTATACACCTCTGGAGCAGGTGGTTCTTGAACTCTGGTTCAGAGGTAGGGACACTACAAGTGCACCACAAGAGCCCCAGAGTACAACGTTACGGCCTGACTGGAAATCAGCCACTCTTGTCATTTACGTGATAGAATGCATATAGAAGTCGGCTGTGATAAGTTGTTTCAATCACTTAGTCATATATCTTTACATGTTATTGTTCATTATCAGGCTTTCTGCTGTTGTGTTTAATGCGTGTTGACCTTTAATTGACCCTTATTTTCATAGGATCCATTGGCACATTTATCGGAAGACATGGTTGGACGTGCCTACGAGATTTTTGCAATTGCATTCAAATATGCTGTAGATATGTTAACGTGGGTGGAAGAAGATAGACTACCTGCTGGTTTAGAGCCTTTGTAAGTATCAGTAATGAATGTTGTGATTTCTATTTATAGATAGAAATTGCTGTAAATTGCAGATTTCTTAAAACAAAATTCAGTTTAAAATAATTGTAGGTCTTTCTTTTTTGAGATCTTTTGCTATTTTCTTCCCTATCCCACCACTACCCCAGTTTTATTTGTTACCTGTATAATTGTGGAATTTCTGGGTTTGCTGTTCAATGTATCCTTGAGCAATGCTGAAAGAGGACATGGCACCAACGCAATCTTCCCACCTTTACAGCCTGTTTTTCTTTTCTTGCAAGACAACAAGGTTGAGTGGCATTTAATGACCTGTTTGTATTAATGGCTGTTGAAAATTGACTTTGGGCTGTGTACAGTTTAGTGTTGCTGTTTAAAATAATTAGCATTTTATGAATTTGAGATAAAGAATGTAATTTGGGGAGCCCGTGTTCCAATGGAATGATTGCAGAATGCAAAGGAAGTTAATTATATTCAGAGGTAGTCGGAACTGCCGATGCTGGAGATCTGAGGTAACAATTTTCTGAAGACGGGTCCAGACCCGAAACGTCAGCTTTCCTGTTCCTCTGATGCTGCCTGGCCTGCTGTGTTCATCCAGCTCTACACCTTGTTATCTCTTAATTATATTCAGTACTTTTTCTTTAATGTGTTTTTCATAGAGAACTCGGAGGTGCACCTTCCAAAAAGACAGTCAGTTTTCATTTATGTGCTGATAACCAATTTTAAGCCCCTACCATCCATGAGTTTTCCATTGTCAAATTATCTGGCCCTTTGTCTGAAATCCAGTCCTGGTTGATTAGAAATTTCTGCAAAATCCAGTTGGGAAGATCAAAACCTTTGTCTTTAATCTCCCTGCAAACTCCCTTCACTAATTTGAGATTCCATCCCTCTCCCGGCAGCCATCTTCAGTTTGAGCAAAATTATTTTCAGCCTTGCTGTTAGATTTGATCATTTTTCATGCTGCCATTAAAATTACCTATTTACATCATCATAACAATGCCTGACACCACCATTTTCTTAGTTTGTCTATTGCTGAAACTCTCTTTTCTCTACACTGGCTCCAGGCTGGTGCCTCTCATTCTACATCCATATACTAGGTCATCCAGCAATCTGCTTCCCATGTCCTTTGCCTGCAGTGTTTCTGACAGGCAATGATTGACTTCAGAGATGTGGCTCCCAAGACAGCATGAGAACTTTCTGCTTACCCAAGAAATGTAAGGGGATAATCCATCTCAGCCTCCTCCAATTCCCCATTGCCACAGCAGCCAATTTAATTCACTCGATCAAGAGATGCCTGAAGGCACTGGTTGCAATCAAAGCTATGGGCTCTGACAACATCCCTAGAGCGTAATCCAATTCTTCTCTTTGCCCTGCCCCATGAATCCTAGACTATTTTCTCGCTATTGTACTTATTCATTACTGTGCTAACAATGCTACCCACCACCCTTTCCTTCTTCTTTGTCACATAGTCATGTACTTATGAATATTGAGCTTCCAACTTTGATCTGCTTGTAGCCGTGTCTTTACAATAGACACAAGTTCATGCTCTTTGGCCTCTATTTGTACCTCTGATTAATTTATTTTGTTGAGAATGCTACTTGCATTTAATATAAGGTTGCCATTGTCTTAGCAGACCACAGGGCTGCTGTCGCATTCGGGAGAGACGATAGGTGGTGGGTTAACCTGGGGTCACCTTACCTCAGGCGAGAGGAGAGATGCAGCTGATAAAATTTTGAGAGAATTTTGGACTTGCTAGTCAATGGGGTCATTCTTCCTGCATTTAGCCTATCTGGAGCTGTTTGAATTTTCTGGGTTTTTCTGAGATATCCCCTCATTCTTCTAAACTCCAGGGAATATAGTCCTAACCGATCCAGTCTTTGTTCATCCGCCAGTCCTGCCATCTCTGATCAGGCTGGTAAGTCTTTGTTGCACTCCCTCCATGGCTAGAACACCCTTCCTCAGATAAGGACACCAAAATTGCACACAGTACTCCTGGTATGGTCACTTCAAGGCCCTGTACAATAGCAGCAAGTTATCCCTTTTCCTGTACTAAAATCCTGTTGCTAGGATCGTCAACATACCATTGATCATCTTCACTGCCTGCTGCACTTCCATGCTTACTTTCAGCTAATGTTGTGCAAGGACACCCAGGTCTTTTTTGCATCTCCCATTTTCCCTGTCTCTTACCATTCCAATAATAAAATACCTTCCTGTTTTTGCTTTCACAGTGGACAACCTCACATTTATCCACGTTATACTTGATCTAAGGGGTGTGAGCATTTCCTCAAGCAAACTGTTCAGGAAACTTTATCCTCTTCTTGATGGCATATAACGTCTGCAGCTCCGACTTCAGTCCTTCAACTTGGATCTGAAATTGCTCAAGCTGTAAACATTTCCTACAGATGTGTTTACTGTGGGTTACCTTGTTGTGCAGCAATTCCTATGTGCTGCAGATGCAACATATCAGCCGACCTGCCCATCTCTATCATGTTTTCTTTAAATTGTGATTCAAATCACACTCATCCTTGCTTTTTACACTTGGCAAATCTCCATTCTGAGCACTTGTAATTTTTTTTTTGTATGCACTAATATTGATCTGATGCTTAACAAACAATTTGTAAGGAAAAGAGAAAAAACTTCAAATTCTAAGCACAAAAAAACTTCCCTTGTGTATTAAAGACGAGAAGTACTCACCAATCAGCTGCATTGTTTAGACAGCAGGAACCAAATATCTCTCACATGAACAGAAATTACTGGAGGAACTCGGCAGATCTGGCAGCATTTGTGGAGAGAAAGCAGGATTAATATTTCAGGTCAAGTGACCCTTCTTCAGAACTGAAGAAACCTCTCGCCCCTCCCTCATTGCAGTACTTGAGACACTCAACTCCAGCACTCTGTTGCAATTCATACTGAATTGGTTACTAATAAATCCACCCAACAGGTTAGTCGGTCAATGAGGTTTCAGTATCAGCCAGTTTTTAATTAAGCTGCTGTTTCCATGCATCACTTGAAAAAATATCCTAAATGCTCATAGCTACAAAATCTTGTAGATTTGCACAAATACAAGTTTTACACACTTCATTACTCAGCAACTGCACACTGTAAGTCCATACCTGAATTCCGCTTCCTTGCTGAATGAATTTATTATTGTATCCTACAAGTTTTATTCTCGCCACAATTGAATTTCCCTCTCCCACACTCAGCAGTGCATTCCAGTTCTTGACCATTGCTCGGTAAAAAGACTTTGCTCATTTGCCCATTGATTAATTATGCAAATTAGTTTCATTTTGAAATACTAGTGCTTTGATCAACAAAGGCTATGAATGAACTCTTAAATACACATGATTGCTTTCTCTTAAGGGAAAAAGAAGATACCTACTATTGTATGTTATTTAATGATGAAGTCCATACTTATGAGCAAGTGATTTACACCCTGCAGAAGGCTGTGAACTGCACACAGAAGGAAGCTGTCAGCTTTGCGACCACTGTGGATAGAGATGTGAGTTGTTTTTGTAATATTTTACACTAGCCTCACATTTAATGTAAGTACACAAAAAAGTTAAAACTGGAAAGGTTTTTTTGGCAGAAAAGTTGCTTTAAAACTACTGATGTGCAATTTTCTGAATGTGGTAGTTGCCTGAAGTGAGGGAATTGAATCAGAATTGATCCTGCAGTTTCTAATTTTGAAATGATGTGTAGAATTTGTGTTTTGAAGATGTTTATTGTATTGTCATCCATATATGATTATCTTGCCTAACAGGCTTCAACTGGAAATATAACTTGTAAAGTTTCCAAAATTTTACAGCCGAAGTGCATAAACGGCTGTTTTTTATGTCATTACATTTTGGATCATTATGTTAGTTGATATTCATGATTCAGTAATGGGTGGGTATTTTAGACATATTCTGTCAAGTTGATTTTTCTTTTTGCCATGCACACCCTATACTTATTCAGTCAAACTATTCTTAGGCTGTTGAGAATTTCTGAAAACAGTAGCTCATCAAAGAGCGCATGATAAAGCCAAAGCTATTATTCCATCTCTCTGTTTCGTACAGCAACACCACCCCCGCCTCGAGACACAGATTTTAGAATTGCACATCTGAAGTCACAACTTCGTGTTTTGAGTGTTTTTCAGCTGCAAATCTGTATTCTAGCATTAATTAGTAGCACAACACCACTACACCTTTGTATCCAGCGTTGCAGATGGAAAAATAACTTGTTTAGAGTTTTGAACTTCATGTTGACACCTTGGTGCATTTATACTCATAATTTTATTTCCAGAGTTTGGGTAGAGATTTCAGAGTTTGGGTTACAAAAATGTTGTTCATAAAATACATTTTAATTTTCTTATTTTCAGGGTCGTAGATCAGTTCGCTATGGTGATTTCCAGTTTTGTGAGCAAGCAAAAACAGTTATAGTGGTGAGAATTTCTTCCCAACTTAAAATACAAATGTGTGTTAATAAAATGGAATGATTACTCCATAGACGATGGCTGTCTGTGCATGTGCAGAAGTAGTTCATGATGTCAGCTGGCCGTGACAGGTCACAGGAAGCATCCGTATATGCACTGCTGATGTTGCCATGCACAGTGACATCAGCACCTGCACACGTACAGATGGCATCTCTCTGGCCACTGCAGGAAGAGGGGTTGGTGAAGCGACTGGGGATACTGGACCCAAGGAAGCTTGGAGCCAGGGGAGAGCTTCCTTTTCCAAGTGGAGTCCCTTTCCACTGCCTCGTTGCCAGGCCATCATTTGCCATGATGGACAGTCCCAGTGTAGTTGTTTGTGGTGGATTGCATTTGATGCTGGAATGAGCGGCTCTTCAAATGTTTTGTTAAGCCTATGAAATAACTTTCAACAGAAAACACAGATGATGTTCTTGGCATCTGCTGTGAAATGGCATTGTTAAGCTGTATTTGTGCACATGAACGGGCACAATAACTACAGCCTTCATAAAAACAGTCAGAGGTTTCTGTATTTATGCACGTGATTCTGCCGTTGAACAGCTTGATATTGTTTTTTCAACATTTTGATTTGCTCTAGAGGAATACAAGTCGACAGACAAAGCCACTGAAGGTGCAAGTAATGCATTCATCTGTTGTTGCACATCAGAACTTTGCCATAAAAGTATTAATTTGGCTGAGTCAGGTGATTGGTTACTCAGGTAAGCATCTTTTTAAAAAATGCATAACTAGTTGACCTTGTAATGCATAGCAGCCTTTACTTAAAAATCGATATAGTTTGATTGTTTGATTACAGTGATAACTACTTATTTTGATATTTTTTAAGTGGTCAGCAGTAAAACTTTACATTAAAGGAAGCTTTTTTGGTAACAGAATGTGAAATCCGTTTGAGACATGTTCAGAACACTACCCCCATTAGAGACTGATGAAAGATTATTTGAATTGCCAGTGTCCAACTGGAAGAATCCCTTGACGAGAATTAAAGTTCTAAGACTTTTGCTATCATAAACTAAAAGCAATATTTTTTAACCACTATGCAGTGGGCTACTCCAAGTCCTGCCATTACATTTCCAAAGCTATCATCCTTTAAAGAATTAAATGCATGAAAGAAACAAGATAAGAAAATAAGTGGGCAGGATCTAGCATTGAATTGAAATACTGAAAGAATAGTTACGATGCAATTCCAGTGAAAAAAAACAAAAACGCCAGGACTCAATTGCTATACTGAGCAGGCAGGATAATGATTCTAAACTGTCCATCTGTAAATACAACTTGTGTTGATCCTGAATATTACAACCTGAGGATAAGTAACAGACAAACTGTTAATCCACAGAATGCACTTAAAATGATTGATTGTGGTCAGGATAGATCCTCCTGAGACATAAGTGACATGTGGAGCCAACCAATGTTATTAACACGGTTTCCTTTGCAAGGGCTGCCATGGACCTGGAATGTCTGAACAATTGCTAATCTTTGATCACTCAGTTTCTTCTCCCAAAACATTAGTTCCCCAGGTCTCCTGTGCCTGCTCCCAAGCATCTTGCGCAATCAGCTCCCTTAAACAAACTGCCAGTGAGTGTCTCTTAAGTTCCAAACCTTCTCAGCTGCTTTTGGGCTTCCTTCACTCCATGCTCAACATGGATGTGGCGGTGAAGCAGTTAACTGACTGCACTAGCAATCCAGAACCCCAGCCCATCTCTAAGAACGTAGTTTCAAATCCTGTCGTGGCTTATCGTGAAATTATATAAAAATCTGATATAAAGGACTGACCTCATGATGTCAATGCAACCATTGTTGATTGTCATTTTAAAAAAAAGTCTGGTTCACGAATCTCCTTCGAGGAAGGGAATCTGTCATCCTTACCTGGTCTAGCTTACATTTGACTTCTGATGTACAGCATAAAATACTGGCCCAGTCAGCTATACCTGTATCCTCTAAATGAATTTTTAAAACAAAAACTGCTCTTAGCTATTGATGGTTCTTCATGCTGCTTTTTAGGCCTAGTGCTTCAACACTCCCCCACTTGCAAATTGCAACTCACTCTTTCCAACAGTTAGAATCCTGTGAAGGCATCCTCACTTTATCCCTCTTTCCATGTGGATAATGGTAGTGGGAAGATAATCAGATGTTATCCAGTTTTGGTGCTGTGACAATAGCTCATTACTACTGCAGTTATAGTAGTGAAGCAAACCAGTTTCAAAGGCATTCAAGAGATTGGATAATCTGACTACTGTAAGTTGGCCATGTGCTTTGTGAGAAGTAAAGCTTGTTTTTTTTGTTGTGGTGAACGTCGCTTTTAAGAGCTAGCTTTCTCTGAGAAAAGATATCTGTGAAAAATGTAGCTGACTCCTAGTAAAGGATTGTGACCGAATTGTATGGGAGCATAAGGGGAAAGCAAAAGTATCAGCCACAGCGGGACAGAAGTTGTAGACATGAGTAGAGAGAACATCTTTCAGTAAAATTCATTTGAAACTTTGTGTGTTACCTCAAGGAGTTTAAACATTTCAGTTAACTGAAGGAATCCTAATAGTGTGTCAGACTTTGAAAATAGCCAAGCTGAGAAGAGAAAAATTTTCAAAGTAAAATTCAAGAGTTGAAGATTATTAGAACCAGGGTAGTATTGACCCAAACTGTCTATACTGAGCAACATCCTGTGTTGAACAGGCAGTCTACAACTACGGGATGATTGGAGCAGATTTGAGAGGAAAGTGAAAGGCCCCAAGAAATCTCAAACATCATATGAATCTTTGAAACAGTAGCCAAGTCAAATGCTTAATCTTCCATGAGTTTGACACATGTCTAACTTCAGTTATTGTGGGATTTCATTCATTTGATCTCGAAGGAAATTTCTGCAGTGAGATTTTGTTTCAATCATTAAACATCCATATGTTTTGTACTTTTAATGTACTGAAATTAGCTGTTTTTATGTTCATTAACTTTTGTGTCATAAAATTCTTTAGGTTTTAATTTGTGAACCTCGTTGCTTCATTCTTTCAGTAAATAGATGAGTTTTCAGATTCTCAAACTAAAATATAACATTACTGGTCTTTATTGAGATTACAACAACTGGTTGCAGAATTTCTCATGTGTAGTTGTAACCCATGACAACTTAGAATTAGAATTAGATTTATTGTCATGTGTACTGGAATGAGTGCAGTGAAAAGTTTACAAAGTCACCACTGACGGCACCATCTTAGATACAAAGTACCTAAGTATAAAAGCTTAGGAATAGTTTAGAAAACATCATTCAAATTTAAGCCCACATTTTGAGAAGAGGAAGTGAGTTAAATTGACTCGGGAAGAAAATTGGTTTGATAAAGTATGCGAAAGTGACATTGTATGTTTGAATGCTGGTTAGCTTTAATTGACACGATAATACTATAGTATGTGTAGTGCATACATCTTACAAACCTATATTAAGACTGAAAAAAAAATTTAGTATCCGTTAACTTGAATATTTGAAAAATAAGGTTGCTGTACGAGAGTACTGGACCTCCCCATCTGATAGCATGGTGTAAGTATTATTGGCTAAGGAAGCACCATTCTCTTGTATGTGTAAGTATATACAGTAAATGCTACCGTGTAAGTAATTCACTTTCACTAAAAATGATGTTTTTATAGAAGTCTTTGTGGAGGTTCCAAGTATTTAATGATTATTTGTTAAGTACGTAACAAGTTAAATTGTCAAAATATGTATGAAAAATCTGATATGTGGTCTGATTTTAATAACTTTGTTTCACTAAAGTTCACCAACAGTCATTTTGGTGATGTGTCTTCTGCTGGTAGTTTCATTTAATGTTTACCTGAAAGCTTTTGGTTTTCATTGGGCTCCTAAAATGTAAAATATGTTTGGAATTTAACCTGTTATTGCATTTAACCTTCCATATATTGAACTTGTACCTTGTACTTGAAGGGGGAAGATTCTCAAGTGGGGATGTGTTCAGGCAAGTGGAGCAAAGCAACTGGCAAACAGTCTGTTTGGTGCCACCGCACAATACCAGATAGCACTTTGATCTGACCATGTTGTGTGAAAGTAAACAGCTGGCATTTATTACAACATGATTTTTCCCCAAATAAAGGTGGATTAAGGCGAATATTGTGTGAAGTAGGATTGCAACAAAGATCAGATGAAGATAGTTCGTCCCTCGTTGACAGATTGATGCTCTGTGACTCCAAACTTTGGAAAGGTAATATTTTGTTCTATATATTTTAGTCATGTCTAAATTAAACTTATTTTGACACAAATTGGAAGCATGGTGCTTAATTATTTCTCATCCCTTTGACATTTGCCAGGCTTAAGTTTAATGCCTTGGTTTGCGATTCTCTATTCCTTTTTATCAAATTGAAGATCAAATTTAATTGTAAAATGGTCATGGTTCACAGGTTGTTCTCTTAAAGTCAGATTATTAACTAACTATTAAGAGCACATGAGTTAAGAGCAGAAGTCTGCTTTTGAACCTGCTCCACCATTTAAAAAGATCATGGCTGATCTATTTGTGCATCCAATTCCACGTTCTCATCTAGTCCTGACCACTCCTGATGAAGACAGCTATGCAAAACACAAAATATTGTGCTAATGAATACTGAACCATCTTGTTTCACAATATCTAAACTGACTGTGAAAATAGAAAATCGATGAGCTATGCATGATGGGATCTTAAGGGCACTTGATCCTATTGTGTCATCAAAGCTGGCCTCCTGAAGTTGGTAGATGGTGAGTGAAATCCTCACCAACCTAAGTAAACAGCTGTTCCTCTGGGCAGAGCACTATGTTGAGCTGTATTCCTTTTGAGATAGAGCTTTTGTGGTCCACACTTGATGCTTGTTTTGTCGTCTTTGCCAGTACTTATTACCGAGTAAACATGAAGGCACTAATGATACAGAAGGAATTTGTAAATGCAAATACATAGGTTCATTTATTAAGAAGTTGAAGACTTGGTGGTGGCATTAAAGAGTACTTGTACAAATGTCTGATCTGTTTGATGCCCCTCAGCACACTTGCTGAGTCTGAGTCACATGAAGCTTTGCATCATTTTTCCTCAAAAAATCAGAATCATACCCACTTAAATGTGTGACTCAGAACACTCTCATTCACCATTCTATTATCCAATTAAATGAACAGCCTTTGTCACTTGAGCTTGAGAAGGCAAAAGATGACATAACGAACAGAAAACACCAAGCAAGGATGGAGCCCCAGCCATGCTGAAGTGTGGAAAGTCTTGTCAAGTGCCACAGTTTCCTGACTTTGTTTGCTGCAAAGTGAATCTTGGGTCCCTTGATGCAGATTGTGGTGCATGCTTAGGGAAAGCAATAACCACTGTTGCACAACTCTAAAATGTGCATGTAGGAGCGTCAAAGTTGTATTTGGGACCAGGTTGATGATTCATAGTGCCTGTGTTCTCAGTATCTTGTTTGGCTACCAAGCATGGGTGACATTGAGTTATCAAGAAAATAACTTCAGCGATTTCCATCTTTGATTCCTGCATTCTGGGTTTATGCTGACAGGGCAAAAGCACAAATGTGACAGTCCTCTTCAAAGTTGGTATGTCCAAGTTTGTTACCACCCATCAAATAGAGATGGTTATATTAGGTAAGGGTTGTCTTCAGGTCAGAATGTGGTCCGTAACATTCTGTACGGTGTGGTAGCCAGACTCCGCCAGAAAGATATCCAAAGCTCTACTTCAAAGGTGCTTGTAAGTGTGACATGAAGATTCTAGACATTGATTTTTGCATTTGGGAGTCACTGGTTGATGACAGAAGGAAATTGAAATGTTGGCTGGTATGAGCTTCTGTGGCTAGACAGGCTTTGCAAAAGATAACAACTCTGAAAGTAACAGTGCACAACATCACTTAATAACTTCAAGATATTAGGAACTGCCGATGCTGGAGTCTGAGATAACAAGGTGTGGAGCTGGGTGAACGCAGCACGCCAGGCAGCATCAGAGGAGCAGGAAAGCTGACGTTTCGGGTCTGGACCTTTTTCTGAAGAAGGGTCCAGACCCGAAACGTCAGCTTTCCTG
>NC_063340.1:59505497-59527704 GCF_021869965.1 Rhincodon typus
TGAACACAGCAGGCCAAGCAGCGTCAGAGGAGCAGGAAAGCTGACGTTTCGGGCCGAGACCCTTCTTCAGAAAGAAGGGTCTAGGCCCGAAACGTCAGCTTTCCTGCTGATTCTGGGGATGGTGGGTCTGATATATGAGGAGAGAATGACTAGGTTGGGATTGCTTTTGCTAGAGTTCAGACAAATGAGGTGGGCTCTCATAGAGACTTAAAATTCTAACAGGACTGGACAGGGTAAGATGCAGGGAGGATGTTCCTGATGGTGGGTGTGTCCAGAACCAGAGGTCACAGTCTGAGGACTTGTGGTAGACCATTTAGATCGGAGATGAGGAGACATTTCTTCACTGAAAGAGTGGTGAGCTTGTGAAATTCATCACCACAGGAAGTAGTTGATGCCAAAACATTAAATGAATTCAAGAGGCTACTCGATATAGCAGTTGGGTTGAATGGGGTCAAAGGTTATGGGGAGAAAACAGGATTAGGCTATTGAGTTGGACGATCAGCCATGATCATGAAGAATGGCTGAGCAGGCCTGAAGGGCTAAATGGCCGCCCCTGCTCCTATCTTGTATGTTTCTGTTTCTCCAGTTCCTTTTCCTTGTCATAGTAAGGTTTCAGCATGTTCACGTGATACACCTGATAGTTTTGTTTTCCTATCTGTCATCTTGACCAGATTATTCACCTGACTCAACTTCTTCCCCATCTGATAGGGACCACTAAATCTTGCTTTGAAGGGATCTCCTACCACTGGTTTAAAAAAAAATGAATATTTGATCCCATGGACAATCATACGAGTTTTGGATTTCTTACCTGCTTCTTGCTTCATTCGAGGCTGTGCCACCTTGAAATGTTGTCTAGTTAATTCACCTACTCTGTTTAATCTTTGTCACCTCAAATACATAATCCAACTGTGAGATCTGCCTTTGGACCTATCAACTTTTCCTTAATTAATTTTAAAGGTCCTTTTACTTTGTATCTGAGTATCAATTCAAATGGAGTAAACTGAGTTGATTCATTTGGAGCATCTCTGATATCAAATAATAAAATAGGGTACCTTTATCCCAATCATTTGGGTAATCCTGACAATAAGCCCTCAGCCTGGTCTTTAGGGTCTGATACCACCTTTCCAATGCTCCTGAGGATTCAGGATGATACACACTTGATTTAAAGTATTTGATGCCTAAACAATCCAAGACCACCTCAAATGGTTTGGCAATAAAATTGGACCCTTGGTCTGAACAATCTCCCTGGGTAGGCCAGAATGGGTTTAAAAAAAAATGCAAGCAACTCCTCCACATTCTGACATTCTGTAATGGAATTGCCTCTGGAAATCTGGTAGATGCATCCATTATGGTAAGCAAATACTGGTTCCCACTTTTGGTATTAGGAGGGGACCTAACAATCGATCATAACCCACGTGAAAGGTTCTTCAAATGCAGGAATTGGTATCAAAGGTGCTGGTTTTATTACTGCCTGTGGCTTTCCTACCATTTGAGAAGTATGACAGGTACAGCAAAATTCAACCATATCTTTATGTAATCCAAGCCAATAGAAATGCTTCTGTATCTTGGCTTGAGTCTTCCTCGCTCCTAGATGACCACCTACAGGTAATTTTGTGTACTACCCCCAAACGTCCTGTCTGTATGCTACCAGCAACACAATCTGGTAAACTTCTGCTCATGTCTCCTCTGCGCTAACCTGCCAAGGTCTGCACCTCTGCCTTAACATCCTATCTTTTAAGGTAATAACATTCTGGAATACATTTTGTGTGCTTTTCCGAGGCTTCATAATATAAATCTTTTATTGTCTCATCTACTTGTTATAACTACATTTAGTTTTTCAGAGCTAAACACCTCTGCCTGATCCTCCACCTGCTTAGGGTTCTTCCTTTACCATTTCATCAAACAGGTTGTGAGCTAACTGGACCTTGACTCCTCCGTCTTTCTCTTTGATTTTCCCTTTTTGCTTTAATCTTTGACTGTGGGATCTTGTCACCCCACATTCTGGAAAAATTCCAGGGTATTTTTCTTTTAACTCTTCAGTTGCTGATTTTCTTTTGGCTTCTCCACGACAATGGGCATCATTCCCACCTTTGATCTGGCTCGGTCTCTTCCAAGAACAAACTGTATTCCTGGAATAAACACTTTCTATCACTCCTACTGTCAATTCCCTGGTCTTGATTGGACTTTCCAGCCTTCTTTTACACAGGGGAATGCTAAATCTCTCTCTCCACTTATTCCACGGATTATCACTTTTTCTCGGGTAACGTTTCAGAAGGAGTGCAAATATTTTCATCTTTTATTATTAGAGACTGACCAGCTCCCATATCTCTCAATATTCTTTACCTTTTTCCCCTCTTCTTCCTGAATAAACCTTACTCGCAGAGCTGAAGTCTTTGAAGAGATTGGGCTCTATCTTATGAGACAGCCCGTGACTAGACTATGCACTCTCCTGCAGCTCCTCGAGTTCTCTTGGTATTTCCTTCACTACCTCAACTAATCCCACTGGTTTAGCCTCTTTTACCGCTACCTCTTTCCCACTGCCTTTCTTAATCCACCAGCACTGTGACTTTGTTTGGCTCCCCTCTATTACAGTGGAAATGCATGAGGCCTTTCACCTTTTTTTTAAACCCTCTTGGGTTTCTTTTTTCACATGTGGCGAACTGTTTCCAGTGTGATCCACTTTTTGCTTTTCATTAAAGGATCTCCCTCTTTCCCAATTTCTATCCCTCACAGATTGAAATTGCTATCAGAAGCTAGATTTCGATGTATGCACTGATGTGTGTTCATCCATCATCTCTGCGGTTCTTCTCACTATTCTAATTTTGTGTTCCTCAGCGTGAGGTTCTTATCATTTCTCGAAGTGAGTTTTTGAACTCCTCCATCAGAGTAATCTCACGAAGATCCTCAAGTGTCTTTTCTACCTTTAATACTCTTACCCTTCTATTGAAGTTGCTATGTTTAATTCTTTCAAATTTGACATAAGTCTGACCTGGTTCCTTTCTTATATTTCTGATCCGTTGTCTATATGCTTCTGGTACCAATTTGTAGGCACTGAACAGAGCCTGTTTTACTACTTGATATTCTGTTGACACCTCATCCGACAGCGCTGCAAGCACCTCACTAGCCCTAACTACCGACTTGGTCTGAATTAACATTACCCACACCGTCTCTTGCTAGCTCATCTAGTTGGCCAGTTTCTCAAAGCAAATGAAAAAGGTTTCTCCATCTTTTTCATTGAATTTTGGTAATGTTTTGACATTTGTATAGATTCCTATCAGGTCTTGGGCTTAGTGAGGAGGAGGGTGATGATGAGCAGACCCATCATAGCCAATCTTCTACTTTCATTTCCATCATTTTAAGTTGGCTATCCTGTTTAATTCACAACTTTCGAAGTTAAAACACCCTGTTGTCTTCTTTTTGTCTTTCCTCTGCTTATAATCGTAATTCATTTTTTCAATTCCCATTCATTCTCTAACTCCAGTTGTCTTAATTGCAATTTAATTTTTCCTGACTCCACTGCCCGTCTGTTTCTCTGATATACCTAAATGCTTGACTAACTCCTTACAGTTTCAGCTTTCCTCTTAGCCCTCGCTTTACCCAATTCTAGCCTGTTTGCTAAGTCTCAAAGTATATCCTTCCTCTGTCTTTGTAAACTTTCTTGGCAAATTTGGGAAGTTTCCTCTAAGCTCCCAAAAAACCATCATCTGACCAAAAGTACAGTGGCATTCTTAGCTAATATTCCTGACACCAGAATTGGACCAAAAAAGGTGTTCTGACTAAAGAACAGCGGAGAAGGCACCAAAATTCTGGAAGACGTATCCTGGCTGTAATTTTGAGAGACTAAGTTTGAAGTTTTGTTTTTTATTAATTTGGTTTATATGTGGGGCTTGTACCTCTTGGAACAGCATACCTTTACAATTTTGTTTTATTTGGGAATAGTTAGTAGTTAAGGGGGGAGTTGTTCAGTCTGTTAGTAATGTTAAGAGCCATTTAACAACCTTAAGAGCCATTTCCCCGACTTTTGATTTAACCAACTACAAGTAACTGAAATTAAACAGTTTTTCCACTTCTCACCTAACTTTTATTTAAAGATCTGGGACACTAATCCCCAAGTCTGTTTAAATCTGCTGGGACCTTTCGTACCCGAAATCTGTTCAAATCCATTCAGATCCCAGACTCGATCCCAATGTGTTATGAAGCAGACGTCGACCCCCACCCTCCCCCACTCTGATCACTAAAACCGAAACGCCCAGAGAAGTTTGCCTCGCCTCGTAATCTGTTAAAGGAAGTGTGAGAAGTGGTATAACCCGCCTCTGACCTCCCAATCTGTTATAAAGGTGAGGTCAAATGAAATGAGCTCCTGACAGTCACTTTATAATCAACAAGCAGCAATTTATTTATCTAACTCTGACAGTGAATAGATTAATAGAACTACTAACAAACTGAACAATTCCTCCTTAACTAACATATCCCAAATAAAACAAAATTGTAAATGTTCCAATAGGTACAAGTTCCATTTATATAAAGCAAATTGTTTTTTAAAAACTTAGTTTCTCGAAATTACAGTCAGGAAATGTCTTCTGGAATGTTCAGTGCCTTCTCCAGTGTTCAGTCAGAACGCCGTTTTCAGTCAAATTCTTGTCAGGAATATTAGTTGTGTGCCGCTGTACCTTTAGGCAGATGATGGTTTTTGAGAGCTTAAGTGATTTCTGTGAGAGCCAGTGACTTTTTTTTTCTTTAAGGGCTGCTGGTTGTAACTCTAACAGATGGCAGTTACTCTCTCCTCGATTTTCAAATGCCCTCTTGTTTTATACCCTTGATGACCTATCAGTTTCTTACAATAGAATTGGTCCTAGATTGTCAGAACCATCAGAATCAACAGTTTTTAAGTCTCTCAGTGCCTGGTTTAAATTGGCTGATATTCAAACTGGCTGCCTTGTTAACAAAACAAGACTAATTTCAGTTGTTAATCATATAGCCTTTTGATACAAATATTTCAATTCCAGGAACTCTGTGCCGACTGCTGCTGGCAGACATATTTCCTTTAATCTCCAAGCCTAGAAAAAGCACATCATCTTTTAAAGGCACTCCTCCCTTCATCATTCTACAAACAAATTCTAATGTCCTGCATTTTAATCCACACGTACTCAATCCAACTTGGCAACAACATTGAAAATAAAAATGTTTCTAATTAGTATCCTATGTTCTTAGATATCTAAGACTGAGATACTGTCTGTCTGAGAAGCCAGAAGTCAACAGTGTGTTACGGGGAGTAGGCAAGCAGATGGATTTGAGGCAAAAAAGGCTTGAGTGACTCCATGGTCAACTTGCGTTCGTACTTATTATGTTGCTAAGAATTGTTTTCTTGAAATTTGTTACCCTATCTGATGTATCCATCTACCAACTCGAGTTACTGATTCTGTCCCACTGCTTGTCAACTGACTGAGTTGCAGTTGGAATATTAGCAACCCTGGTATCACGTTTGACTTGTGGTGAGCTTCTGACCAGATATCCAGGCCATCACTGAGACTGCCTCTTTCTGTCCCTAACGTCTGATTCCGCTCCATCTCCGCTCACCTGCTTAATCTCCCGTTCAGATTTTTCGCTACTAGTCAAATTGACTTGCTTCCCTTCACTTACTCTCGTTTGAGGTCCTCCATGGCTCTGCATCACGTTCCATTAATCCACTGTCTAAAGCTCATTGACCTCAAGTTTGCATAAACACTTTCAAATTCTTATCCTCCTGTTCAAATATCTCCATGGCCCAACCTCCCTCCACCTTTGTAATCTGCTCCCACCTTTTGAGATTTCTGTCCTCATCTAATTCGAGACCTTTGAACCTCCCTAGATTTTCATCACTTCACTGCTAATTGCTGTGCCTTATGTCTGGTCACTTAGCTCTGTAGTTTCTTAGTAAATTACTTCACTTTTCTGTCTTCCTTTTTGGGTATTTCTTAGAATCAACTCTTTCATTTAACCTAATGATGTCATGTTTGTTCATAATATTCCAGTAGAGCACTGTGGGGCATGTGAAAGGTATTGTGTAAAAGTTTCAGTCTAAATTAAGATCCAGTTTGCTTAGCTTTTTTTAATGTAACTATTCAATAACTAAAATACTATTATTCACTAAATAATTTTGTTAAATTTCATCCAGAAATGTTCACTTTAACGTTGTAACTTGCCTAAATGTATTCTTATGGTCTTTTGCAGGGAATGGATCCGGTAACAAGACAAGTAGGTCAACACATAGAGATGGAACCAGAGTGGGAGGCAGCATTTACCTTACAGATAAAGCTCACACATATAATTTCTATGATCCAAGAATGGTGTGCCTCCGATGTTAGTCTCAGTTAAATATATCATTACACCTTCTGTCATGTTTTTCATGGACAAAGATTTTTTTTTTAAGAGGGCTTTTATTAAAAGATCCAAAAAACTGAATTCTCTTGCTCATAAATTTAAATTCTTTGCTAGTTTGGGAGACTAGGTTTGAATTTGTAAGCAGTCGCAATGATAGGTGGATTGCCACTGTACTTGTAAATTCCCTCGACTGATCATTGCTGTGCATTTCTTCTGGCACCTTCCACTCCTAACTTTGACAGGCCCAGTGCCATGTCTTTCAAGGAACCTTTTAGGTGCGGTGCAGAATTGGCATTTTTATGCTGTTAGCTGCGATATGGGAAGTTGAGAGGTCCAGTCTTTGAATCTTGGTGAATGGATAGGTAGGTTAGGTGGCTATCCAATTCAAGGCACTTAATCAGGTTAGGTTGGAGAATTAGTCAAGTTAATTTGGTAAGTGTGAATAATTGGGGAAATGGTCAGGTCAGTGGTAGATGAGTCAGGTCAAGTCATGAAAGATAGTCATATCTGTTCAGGAGGGATACTTGGGTAGATGGGAGGACTAGCTTGCTTGGGGGGGTGTAGTTAAATCGGCTTGATAGGATAATAGGATATGGTCATCAGGGGTAGTCGGGTCGGGAATGTGGTTGAGTCGGGAAGAGTATGGGAAGGTTGGTTTCCTGTGTTAGCCAGGTGTATAGCATCACAGAGTACGGAGGAGGCTCTTCGGCCCATCAAGCCTATACTGTCACAATATACTACTACCTACACTAGTCCCACTTTCTTGCCCTAGGCCCTGGGCCTTGAATGTTTGAAGGATATGAGGTTTCCCACCTTAGCACCCTGTCTAACATCTGGGTAATTATCTGGATAAATATTTGGGTTCATCCCAAATCTTCAGAAGTTTAAGTTGCCTCGGGTCTACCCTCACAATTTCCTCAGGGTCCTAATGTAAATCTTTAGCAATGCATCTGGTCTCCAACAATCCGTATATTTGAGATATGTGGCCATTATGTTGCCCAGGTCTTCAAGTTGGTGTTTAGAGCAGTTGAACCTTTAGGTTACATCTTTTCAGTAATTGCCCAGCTATTTTGGTAAGAATTGCAAGCCCTATTTCTGAAAACAACAAAAACAAATTGTTGGAGAAACTCAGCAGACCTGGTAACATCTGTGGAGAGAAAGCAGAGTTAACATTACAGGTTTAGTTAACCTTCTTTGGAACCTATTTCTGACATTGATCAGATTCCTGGGCAGTGACTCCTCTTAGAAACCTGTCTGGGAATCCAAAGATCTAACATTGAAGTTGATCTTTGTAGAAGCCATGCTTCAGTTTTTTTTTCCACAGTCGTGTGTCCCCTTCTTTGATCTCCATGTCCATCAGCACAAGTAGTTACTTTGACAGCTCCCATAAAAAGCCAAGTGTGTCAGCTACAAGTAAGGTTAGTGTGTTAGGTGGGTATCCTGGGCAGGTGGTACTTAACATATCCATCTGTTAAATTAGGTGGGAAAAACCCCTGAGGCGCATAGTTTTATTGTAAACCTTTAGTTTAGCACCACCACTAGATTTCACCTTTCTGAATCCATTACCTGTCCAGAAGCCAAACACCTGCTGGAGAAGAAACCAGCTTTCTTTTAAAGATATTTTCTGATCTGCCTCTTCAGAGTTTTATTACGTACCCTTGGAGCAGGTGGGATTCCAATTCAAACCTCCTGGCACAGAGTAAGGGACGCGACCATTGCGCTGCAAAAGCCCATCAGTTTTTCTTTAATTTTACAATCCCATCACCAAATCACTTGGGCAATTAATTATCAAAAAGAGCAAACACTGCTCACCAGAGTCAAAAGCACAATTTAAAAAACCCAAAAAGGGGTGGGGAGCAAGGGAGCGGTCTAATTCAAAAGGGAGTTGGTGAAGCAAATAATGTGCTCCAACTCCCACAGTGCCCACCTCCCTCTCAATGCCTTGAGGGTTATGGTGAATATAACATGCTCCCTTTCAGAACAGACTTCTTTTCTGGTATCTCTTACATTTCTCTTTATTGTTCTTAAACACAACTGAATTTTTTTTCCATCACCAAATCACCCTTGTATTTTTTTCCCCCCATCTATTAACCACCACCAGTAAATCACCCATTTTTACCAATTGAATACCTCACCTGCAAAGCTCATTAAGGGCAATGCAAGCCTAAAAGGTGACAGCGAGAGGAAAGGGGCTAAATCAAATTAAAAGTATCCAGTTCTTAAATTTATGGTCCAAAGTCATATTTTGCTCCCACTAATTCTGGAACTATTCTAGTTTGCACTTAACGAGACATAATTTCTAATATTGACTAATGAGGCACGAGGTTCGGGTGTCAGGTTAACGAATGTGTACTTGGGGTATATGAGGGACGTCTGAGTTGGAGGGACTTGGGTCCAGTTTTGGGGGTGGAGTGTTAGTAGATGTCAGTCAGAATTGAGGGGTTTTAGGTCCGACTGTTGGGAGTGTGTGTTGGTTGTAGGAATACGGTTGTTGGAGGGCAATTATCAGGGGTTTGGGGGAAGGCTTAGTTGTAGAGTGAGGTCAGTGCTGAGTTGAGTCGGTTTATTAGTTATCCCAGAGTTAGAGTACTCCTTAAAGCTTCTTGGGTAACAATTAAGCTTAAGTACTGTGACCAGTTCTGGTCTCTGTTATATGAAGGATATTATTAAGCTGGAGAGGGTTCAGAAGACATTTACCAGGACTTTTTTTTGTCTTTTTTTTTACCCATTCACGGGATGAGGACGTCGCTGGCTAGACCAGCAGTTATTGCCCATTCCCAATTGCCCAGAGGTCAGTTATGAGTCAACCACATTGCTGTGGGCCTGGAGTCACATGTAGGCCAGACCAGGTAAGGATGGCAGTTTCCTTCCCTAAAGAAAGCAAGTGAACCAGATCGGTTTTTCTGACAATCAACAATGGATTCACGGTCCTCATTAGACTCTTAATTCCAGTTATTTATTGAATTCAAATCCCACCATCTGCCTTGGCAGGATTTGAACCCAGGTCCCCAGAACATTACCTGGATCTCTGGATTAACAGTCCAGCGATAATACCACTGGGCCATTGCCTCCCCTAATTACAATTTCAAAATTAACTTTGAATTCCGAAAGGTATTTGATAAGACCCCACATCAGAGGTTACTTCACAAGAATACATGGTTTAGTGGGTAGCATAATAGCATGAATCAAGGATTGGTTGACACAGTAGAGAAATATGATCTTCTGTCAAGTTGGCACATTATCGCTGGTGAAGTGCCACAGGGGTCAGTGCTGGGCTTCAATCTATGTGTGAATTTGCATCAGTTCTTTGGATGAAGGGAACCATATGTTTAGGAGCTAAATCTGCTGATGACACCAAGATAACTCAGAAGTTAAATTGTCAAAAAGTCAAGTGTCTACTAAGTGAGGTAGATAGGTTAATTGAGTGAGCAAAAAATTGACAGGTGGTATGCAATGTGGAAAATGTGATCTTTTCTCTGGCTGGAAGAATGAATAATAACATATTATTTACATTAACAGAGATTGTAGAACTCTGGTACAGAAGTAGTACATGATTGTCTTTGTACAGGAATCACAAAAAATAGTCGTTCTTTCACAGCTTGGCTAGCATTTCGTACTAATCCTGAATTGCTGTTGAGAAGGTTATAATTAACTACTTTCTTGAATTAATGAAGTCCCTGTGGTGCGGGTAAAGTTGCAGTGCTTTTATGAAGGAAATTCCATGATATCCTTCCAACAGTAGTGAAGAAACTGCAGCATAGTTCCAAGTCAGGGTAGTATGTAACTTGGAGGAGAACTTGAAATCAGTGGTGGTTCTTTGTATTTGTTGCTTTTGTCCTGGGTTTGGAAGATGCTGTTAAAGGAGCTTTGGTGAATTGCGACAGTAGATATTAGGTATTGTTGCCACTGTGCATCTTGGTCGAGGAAATGAATGTTGAAAGTGGTGAATGAAGTGCCTATCAAGGGACTGTTTTGTTTTGGATGGTATCAAACTTCTTCCAACAGGAAGGCATTTTCTCTTGTCGGGGAGACTAGAATAAGGGGACACAGTTTTAATAATAAGAGGTATCCCTTCAAAATGAAAGTGAGGATGAGTTTTCACTTTTGAAATTTGTCAATCTGTGGAATTTTCTTCTGCAGAAATTAGTGGAGGCTGCATCTTTTGAACTTATTCCAGACTAAGTGAAGTAGATTTTGATAGTCGAGAAAGTCAAAGAATAGAGGGCAGACGGGAAGGTAGAGTTGAAACCATAATCAGATCAGTCCTGATCTTGGCAAATAACAAGCAGGCTTGAAAGGTGCCAAATGATCTACTCTTGCTTCTGAACCCTTTCTTCGTGTATTGCATCATTTAATTTTGCACTTGAGTATTGGTTCAATGATGTGAGCCTTCACAATGTTCATTCCCTAACTATGATAGTACATTTTCACTGAAATATATCCTCCAAAAATCGTCGGTATGTTTTGTAGGAAAGTATTGAAGGAAACAATTGTTATCGTTAGCAAATAAACTTGATTCCTGTGTGATTAGATATGGGGCGAAAGATATCTGCAGAAGTTGCAATTTTTAAAGACTGTTTATACTTTCTTAAAAATTGATCTGAAGGACATTTTCTCAGTATTTTGATTGCAGCTTCAGTTCTGTTCACTGTCAGCCAAATCTGACTTTGCAGGTTTTTCCTCCTCCTCTGAAATTAATTTTTGGAACGTGTTTAACCCATGCTGAGCTCCCCTTACAGGCCTTGCTTCTAAGGGTCAAACACCGTTTACATAAAATGAAGACTTTACAGTTCAATTGATGAACGTGTCTGGGTTTAATATTTAACTGAAACTAATTTTGTTTTATTTTCTTTTTATTCCAGGAAAGGGTTCTAATTGAAGCCTACAGGAAGTGTTTGATTGTTTTATTACAGTGTCATAATGGACCATGTGATGGTGAGCAACCTATCACCTTGAGTATGTGCGGACATACGTTGGAAAGTGTACAGTATCGTGTATCCCAGCATCAAGTCAGCATCCATTTGCCAGTTTCACGTTTGTTTTCAGGTAATTATGTTTGTAATTTTATCGAGTTTAAAATTGAAAATTTAAAACATGATGGAAACATTCAATAATCACTCAGCATCTGTTGAGTGAAGAGTTTACTTTTCGAGATAATATTTTTGTGAGTAATGTAGTTTCCTAATATTAGAGTAACTAATATCTGGATTAGACTTTATTTAATTTCTGAGATGCAGACCCAGCAAATCATGATTTCCATACCCTGTTAGAAAGTGAATTTCCTTGAAGCCTGCCAATTTGAATTTTAGGGAGGTTAGTTCATTCAGTATTGCTCCAGTTGCAAGGTGTTTGATCATATAATAAATAAATGGGACAGAAGCAGTTGGGTGGAGAAAATCATTCAGATTTAGAAAGTGGTCAAGTAGAAAGATTTATGGTCTGTTTACCTGTCAAAAAGTACTTTGTCACAATGCATGACAGGAAGCCGTGGTTAGAGAGTGTACTACAGGGCGTAGATAGATGATCTGTTTTAACATGGGCAAGTTTCATCTCTCTATTTGGTGTTTGGTCAGAATCCATAACATTAACAAGATGGTGAACTTAAGGCAGTTGCAATTCCAAGAGATGTTGGCAAGCTACCTCACGATTTGGAGTAGAGCACGCCTAACCACCCCAAGATGTTGCATGAACATTGCAGTCACATGCATCATTTTGGATTGTTTTTCTGATTGAGTGCAGAAAGAAAAATTTGGATCCTTGGATTAAGACCACCAGTATCCAATATGATTTGATACCAAGAATTTTCTCGGCCTTTTTTGTTCAATTTGGCTAAACCCCAGAGGATACATCTGAGAATGGAGAGTGTCCGTTTCCATTCTTGGGTAGTAGTAGGGCTAGTGTCATTAAAACACAGTTAATCCATGAAGCACTACTTAGAAATGTTACGCATCAAATTGAGAAGTTCTATCCTGGTTTATCCCTTTGCCCTTTTTGGTACAGGAATAAATAAACTGAATTTCTCCCTTGTAAATTTCGGTCCTTACGGATTATCTTCGATGAGTTAGCAACCTCTTTAATGTTGTCTAATTTGTTCAGAGTTTAATTGCAATCTGAGGCCATGCTGGAAAATACTGCGTATGGCTGACCTATCTATTTCCTTCATGGCAGGAATTTGCTCCCATTTGAGAATATTTACGTGACTCCTTCTCAGTGGGTTTGACAACTGATAACAATCCTGATTTAGTGTCATTTATATATCTCCCACTCCTAACACCCATCATTTCTACATCCACCCTTTGCACCTAATTGATGGTAGGTCCGATCTTGTCACTGAAAGTCAGTTAGACGGAATATTGAAAATACAAATGTTCACCGTTGGTCCTTTCTTCATTTATGCTAATTTGAATATTCACTGTAGTCTAATTTTTTTTTTTACCCCATTACATTTATTGGATGAAGAGAAGATGGGAATTGTGACCAAGGTTTTGGAGGGGAATGATAAGACAGCCAACAAGACTTGTGTATTTTACTCCTGAATGGAGGAGTTCCTCCTGGTCCTTTAGTGAACCTGAATGGAACCCAATCTTCCAATATTACCCTTGATGCACTGTTGAAGATAATGATTAAGCTTGAAGCTCTCAGAAAATGAGAGGTACTTGTCACCTTGTGCTCATCATCTGCCTGCTGTTGGAGACATAATGTGATGTCTTTGACCTAGTTAAATGTTTGGTCAGCTGTGACTGAGAATGCAAGTGGTATTAAAAGTCAAGAGCAGCTGTCTGAACTTCCCTTTGATTGCGATCATTACATAACACAAGTTAATATTTTGGAAACGTTATCAGTCATATGGTTTTTGACAAGCAGCTGAAAATGTTTATTTTAAGTCACCTTAATTAAGGTGTTCTTGTGCAATTGCATGTAGCTTTGGAGGATTGGCCTTTATATAGCTCCTTTAGCAATGCACAGCACTCCAAAAGAACTTAACTGGAGTGTTATCAAGTAAAACATTTTGACTTTGAGTCACAATAGGAAGTAAGAGGGCTGATGGCCCAAACTTGGTCAAAGGAATAAGTTTATTATAGTATCTTAAAGTAGAAAGCGGTATAAATTTGAAATGGTTCACAGACTGAAATCAAGAGCTTTGGGCCAAGCCAGTAAAAGTATAGATGCCAGTGAAAAACTTGTTTAGAATCCAGAAAGTGCAGAAGGCCAGAATTAGCAGAGTGCTGAGGTCTTGAGGCTTGTCAGACTGCAGGAAGTGGTGAGGAGGGGCAGCGCCAAATCGAGATTCTAAAACAAAGATGAGATTTGAGGCATTGGACAGGGAGCCAATGTTGTACGACAAACACAAGTAATAGGTGAACTGAGACTTTGTGCGTGTTCAGATATGGGCAGCAAATTTGGATCAGTGCAAATTTATGAAAGGTTAAAGATGAGTGACTGGCCAGAAGAGCACTGAAATAGTCAAACCTGGAGACAACAAAACTTAGCATGTGAGTTTCAGCAAACAGTGAGCTGCGACAGGTTTGGAGTCAGCTCATATGATGAAGTTGGACGTAGATAGTATTCGTGCTGGAGTGGATATGTGGTTGAAAACTCATGTCTGCAACCTTCCAGTTGTGTTTGATATGAAATGGTTAATTTGGCTTCGAGCAATTATGATGGAAGCAATGGACAAGACTGGAGTTAATGATGGGGACTGAAGATCATGGTTGTGATCTTTTCAACCTTTAATTGAAAGAGAAGTTTGCTCATCTAGTATTAGATGTAAGATGACCTTTATGAAAATCAGCATTCAGTTTGTGTCCAGAAGACGTGATGATGAGAGAGAATTGTTGGAACTTGACTGTTTTCAGATTATATTGCTGAGGGGAGTAGTTAAGAAAGTGAAGGGAGTCATGGATAGACTCTTAAGGGACCTGCAGAGCTCTCAGTGCATGGCTTTGAAATAAAAACATTGCAGATGGTTCTCTGGCTTCCTCTGAATAGATAAGAATGAAACCAGATGGATAGTTCTACCCACTTGGACTACTATTTAACTTGTTTCTTTTCTACAGAGCATTTCTTGGAATCTATATCTGCATCAAAGGTGTAACGTTTGTGGGCATGTAGGTGATTAGTTGTTGTGGAGCTCAAATTGAATCATAGAATCCCTACAGTGTGGAAACAGGCCCTTCGGCCCAACAAGTCCACACCAAACCTCGGTGCATCCCACCCAGACCCATCCCCCTATAACCCACCGAAGCTACACATCCCTGAACACTATGGGCAATTTAGTATGGCCAATCCACCTAACCTGCACATCTTTATATCCCAGACTGTGGGAGGAAACCGGAGCACCCGGAGGAAACCCGCGCAGACACGGGGAGAATGTGCAAACTCCACACAGACAGACACCCGAGGCTAGAATCGAGCCTGGGTCCCTGGTGCTGTGAGGCAGCAGTGCTAACCACTGTGCCACTGTGCTGCCCCAAATTGAGTAGCAGTCTGTACTCATTTGGTACTTGTGTTTTTTTCATGACATTTTTGATTATGCCTTTCACCACTTTAAAATTATGGATGTATGCCCCAATTAATTGTTATTTTTTTTAAGTTGGAAGATAGCACAATTAATTTCAGCTGGCAAGATTTGAGTTGCAGCACCAGTGCTTTACCAAACTTTAGTTATGGGCCTTGTAGCTTGATTTGTGATGAGTATTGTCATTATTGAGGTCTGTGTTCTCCCAAAATGTTTTGTTTTAATTGAAGATTGGTGCATCTTTTTTCTTCATCAGCCATCATGTCATTTTGCACATGTGAACAAGAATATTTTGGTATTCTGTTTGAGCTTTCAATTAAGGAAGCTAGTGAACATTCATTGTAATAAAATCCATTTTTGCCAGTTTTACCTATTTATTGTATTAATAGAAAAAAAATTTGCTGCAACTGTTCAAGTTGGTCAGGCAGCATCTCTGGAGAGAAGTGATGTTTCGGGAGTTCTGATGCAAGGTCACAAACCTGAAACATTTGCTCCGTTTCTGTCTTCACAGATGCTAGTTGATATGCCAACTATTGACAGCATTTTCTGTTTTTCCTTCAGATTTCCATCATCTGCAGTATTTATTTTCCTTGATCAAGCCTAGAAAAGAAGAAAATTAATCTAATTCTGTAATTCACTGCTCCTTATCTCTTGAAAAAAAAATTATACAAAAAGTTATAATCCAGAAGGTCTTGGGGAATTTGATGGCAAGGCTGCATATTATTACTACACAGCGGGTAAATTTATAGACATGGTTGAAGGCCATTTTATTTGTTCAGTGCTGAGTTATTTTCTTTCACTTAGTATTCATGGTTGTTAATTGCAAACAAGCAAAAAAAAGGACTTGAATAAACAGATGCATGCAGCGTGTGAGAATCGAGTTGGAAAACTAAATGCTGTGATTGCAATATGGGAAATTATGTAGTTGGAGCTTGACTTCATCCAGGGCATGATTAAGAATTAAACATTCTGGGGGAGGTGTGAAATAGTAAGGAAGGCAGAAGAGATTAGGCATCAAAAGGAATGATGATGCAAGGCAAAGAGGGTTGTGATGAGAAAATAAAGAGTCCAGAAGAGCTGAAAATGACAAAAGTAGAATTGTTCATTACCAGCAACTGTGCCCAAAAATATGGGATTAGTGGTTATGGTCTGCTATTACTGAACTGCCTGGAAAGTTAATCAAAAGTTGAGCTTGGTTTTTCAAGTTTCCATTGAGCTTCATTGGAATGGTATAGGAGCCTGAAGACAGAGGTCAGAGTAAGGGGACAGAAAATTGAAATGGTAAGTTGGTGGGAACTTGTTGTTTTCTTGCAGATTGAATGGATGTCTTCCTCAAAGCAATTTCCCAAATTACATTTGGTCTCAATGTAGAATTTGCATAATGAGCAGTGAATACAGTGGTGTAATCATCTAGAACTGCACGTTTTTATCTTTTGTTTTTATTCATGTACCTTCCCCTGTCCTCGGATAAGATGCCACAACAAAGGTTATTGTGGAAAATCAAACCCGTGGTATAGAGTGTAACATACAAACATAAATGGAAGATTGATTGCTTGGCACAAAACAGAATATGTCTTAATGGGTCTTCATTATATTAGCAGGGTATGATGAATTGAGTCCTGCTAAGGCCTCAACTTTTTACGACTTAGCTGAGGGGGCTGAAGGCATGACAGCTGAATTCACAGTGTGAAGATAGGTAGGAATGTATGTTATGAGTAAGACATCAGGAGATGCAAATGGATGTAGATTGGTTGAGTGAGTCGGCACAAATCTGCTAGTTGGAGTACGCTAGAAAATTTGAAGTAGGTCACTTTGGTTAGAATGAAAAAGCAGAGTAAATTTTCACTGGAGAGTGATCGTGGAATTCTGAGGTGCAGAGGGATCTCTGTGTTCGAGTGCGTGTAATGGAAAAAGTTAGTGTGAAGATACTGCATGTAATCACCAAACCCTAATTGGATGTTCTCCTTAATTATAAAAACAATTTGACGTGAAAGTAAAGTTTTTATGCTTCACTTTTACAGGGCACTTATGAGGATGTATCTTAAATACCATGTGCAGTTTTCGTTTCCTTATTTAAGGAAGGATGTAAATAGACTCGAGCTGATTCATACAAGGTTTATTAGGTTGATAGTTGGAAGGCGTGGGTTGCCTTGGGGATCGGTTGGACAGGCTAGGCTTGTTTCCACTTGCCTAGTGGAAAGTTTTGAAGAATGAGGGGTATAAGATCCTGACTACTTTTGACAAAACGGGCATGAAAGGAATGGGTAAGTCCAGATCTGTGAAGTGCTATTTTAAAAATAGGGGTCACTTTTTTTAGTGCTGAGATGAAAATCTTCTTGTCTGAGAATTATTCAACTTTGTAATTGCAAACAAGGTTAATGAATACTTTAAGGCAGAAGTAGATAAGTTTGGCAAGAGAATCAGTGTTTTGGGGATCCTGTTGAATGGTGGGGCAGAAAAGCCTTCTAATGTTCACATTTCGTATGTTTGTAAATGTGGGAAATGAGCTGGGCAAGTTTGAAAGCTACGTTAATCTCTCTGGATGGGAATCATCAGTTGAAAAGAAAGGATCACACTAGTGTCAGAAGCACTGGTAGGAAAAGTGACTTCTACAGAAGAATGAGTCGTAGAACACAGAACAGTACAGGAGAGGAACAGGCCCTTTGGCCCACCATGTCTATGCTGACCATGATGCCATTCTAAACTAATTTAATCTGCCTTCACATGGTCCATTTCCTTCTATTCCCTGCTTGTTCATGTGTCCATCTAATGCCTTTTCAACTTTGCTCACGTATCTGTTTTCTCCACCTCCCTTGGCAGCGTGTTCGAGGCACCTACCACCCCTCTGTTTTTTAAAAAAAAAACTTAGCTTGCACATTTTGCTTAAACTTTTCCCTTCTGCCGTTAAACATATGCCCCTTAATTATGGACATTTTCCACTGTGGGAAAAAGACTCACTGTCCATCCTATCCATGCTACTCAATTTTATGTACTTCTATCAGATCCATGTCCCTCAATTTTATAAGATTGCCCCTCACTCCCCAACACTTTTTTGCAAAAACATTCCAAGTTTTCCCAATCTCTCCTTACGGTTGATGCACTCAAATCCAGGCGACATCCTGGTAAACCTCTTTTACACCAGAACTGCACGCAATACTGCCAATGCGACCTAACTAAAGTCTTATGCAGCTGCGACGTGACTTGCCAACTTCTTTACACAATGATCCAACTGAAGAAGGCAAGCATGCCATTATGCCGCCTTTACCATTTTCTTTATTTGTTTCCACTTTGAGGAAGGTATGGACATGTAATGCGATTTCACTGTCTAAGTTACTCCATGTCCTAAAAGGAAATAGGTTGAGAAGTGGAGCCTTCAAGATGTCTGTGAGAGTCATGAGGGTTGAATTAGAGATTGGTCAACAGCCTATCCTCGGAAATGAGAATGTAAAAAAAGCCAAGGTTGGTAGGAGTTAAAAGCTGGATCATGTGGTTATGAGAGAAAAGGAAGTTGGGAAAAAAAACAAATTTCACAGCTCAGAGCACACTCAGGAAGTGACACTGCTAAAGTAAGTAACGTGTAAGAAAAAAGGTAATATTTTAAGGGAGAGGTCTTGAGACAGTTTGGAACAAAATGTTCCATCTGTTTTACAAAAAGATAGGCAGAGCTCAATCCCAAACATTCCTACAGCAGCAGGTTTTTACTTGGAGAAAGTGATTTGAAGTTAGTGGAAAAGTTATTCAATGTAAGAAGTTGTTGAGCCATTGAGGGGAGTAGTTGTGGATAGGGACAGGTTTGGCCTCCATTCAGGAAAGAAACCGATGTGTTCAAATCATGCCGTTCAGAGATGGAGTTGTAGGCCATTGGATAGTCACAATAATGCAATAGACAGACAGTTAAGACAAGCAAAGTGTTCAAATGACACACAGTTTGATGATTGACAAATATAGCTGTGAAGAAATGAGATAAGGGGAGAAGAGTTGTGGTGGGAAGAAATCAGTTCCATGACAAGTGCACAATGAAACAATGGATCTGCCATTGTAAACAATACAATGTTTACTCAGCAAGTCTTGCAGCATCTGTGGATCACAAAATTGGGTTGATATTTCAGGTCTGTGGTCTTTCGGCCATGCTTGTGGACATTGGGGAAGAGGTGGAAGCATGCTTGGCTGAGTAGGGGGGTATAAGGGAAGATCTTCAGATGTGATAAGATCAGTTGTAGTTTGAGAAGCAATGGCCTGATGATCAGTAGTAGGGTAATTGGTGAGTTTAGAGGAGTTTTCAGGGTTGACATTACATTGTTGCCAGGTAAAGCTCTGTTCATCAGATAACAACAATGCTAAACTTATTGGCAGGTTTAATTACTTAGTAAATTGATTATTTGTCAAAACAGCACAAAATAAAATGGTTTCTTCTATTTTGTTTTAGTTTTGTCTTTTTAAACATCAAACCATTTGGCGTAGCAAATTGTAGATTTTTTTTGTGACATGGTTATAATGAGTCAGTTCAGTGATATCTGTGATAGTGCCAGTTTTTGCAAAATAGTTATGATATTTCAACACTGAGGTAATGTTTCAAAAACACTTGCTGAATCATGAATCACTTAGTTTAATTTCAAATAAAGCTAAACATTCAGATATAAGAGTGGATGAAGAAGAGTAACCTAGGATTATGTCACTTCTTCATTTCAGGTCTGCATGTGCTTTTAAGCAAAACTGAAGTGGCTTACAAGTTTCCAGAGCTATTGCCTCTTGTGAGTATAATGTTCATTTGATATTTAGCAGAGTAAACACTGTTTTTCGATTGTTGGGGATTGACCCCATCAAAACCAGTTCTACACTTGAAACTTGAGTCAACCATGCAGTGATTACAGCACAAAAGAAAGCCATGTGGCCATTCATGTCAATGCTGCCTGTCTGAAGGAGCAATTCAGCCAGAACTACTCTTGCCTCTTCCCTCTTCTCCTCTGCATTCTTCTTTTTCAGATAATTCACTGTCATCTTGAATGCTTCAACTGAATATTTTTCTGCCAGACAGTCTGCAGTGTCTTCCACATTCTTAACCACAAAGTGGAAAAGGATTTTCCTTGCTTCCTCCATTGCTTCTTCAATCAGTTATCATTAACCCGTGCGCTCTGATTCCTGATCCTTTCACCAATGTAGCAGTTTGTCCCTATCTTCACTGTCCAAGCCTCTTGTGATTTTGAGTACTTTTAGCCAATCACCTTTTGGCCAAGGAAAACAATCCCAACTTTTCTGCTGTATCTGTATGACTGAAATTCCTTGTCTTTGGAACTGTTCTCATGAATCTTTTCTGCACCTCCTTACCTGTGTTCACATCCTTAAATGTGGTGTCCAGAACTGAATGTAATACTCCACTTTAAGGCAGCAGTAAATACTGATATGGCTTTATGTAAATTCCATCTTTTTAAAACTTGTTGCATCACTGGGTTAAACTCAGACTTCCATGTTCTTTATGAACCATGCTCACAACCTGTCATGCCTCCCTCAATGATGTATGCATAAATATAGTTGGGTACCTCTGCCCCTGTATTTCTCTTCAGTGTTATACCCTTTATTTTATATTGTGTCAGTGTTCTTCTGAGCAAAATGAATCATTTTACACTTCTGATTTAAATTTTGTCCTTCACTCCCCTGTTAACTTTATCCTTAACTTGTCCTTTTTCAGTTGTACAGTAACCTCCTCACTTTCAAGTTTTGACTTTCATGTTTTAAAACTGCCTTGTACTCCTAACTCTAGGTCATTAATATATATTAAAGAAGATCAGTGGTTTTTACACCAACCACCCAGGAACTCCTTTGCAGATCATTCTCTGGTCCAAAAATCTCTCTCCCTCTCTCTCACACGTCCTTTAGGAAAGGAGATATGTTGTCTTTACCTGATCTGGCTGATATGTGACACTGTGGGGAACGTAGTTGACTCTTAATGTCCTCTGAAGTGGCCTAGCAAGTCACTCAGTTGTACCAAACAGTTACAAGTGGACCACCAAGCATTGAACTTGTAACTGTTTGGTACAATTGAGGGACTCAGCACCCAAAACAAAGCAATGGATAACCCAGCCTGATCACCCTTCAAAAATCCTTATCAATATCTTGGGGCTTGTGCCAAAATTGGGAGAACTGTTCCATGAACAAGTGAAGTAACAACTTAACATAGTGAAAGTCACTGAATTGTACCTTACAGAGAGTCCCAGACACTACCATTTCTTTTTCTGAGTATGTCCTATTTCACAGGCAGACAGATCTACGAGAGGTGGTGATGCACAGTCGGTGAGTAATTGCCCCAAGAGTCCTCAACATTGGCTGCAGACCCCATAAAGTTTCCTGTCATTGGGTCAAACATGGATGAGGAAACCTGCTGATTACTACCTACCACACCCCTTGCTGATGGATCTATACATGTTGAACTTCATTTGGAGAACGTACTGAAGATGACAAGAATAAAATGTGCTTTGTGTGGGGGACTGAAGTGGTAATCACTGAGATTGGCTTGGTTGTACCACGACTGATGTGATTGTCGAGTCTTGTGGCTACTAAACTGGGAGTGTAGTGGTGGCAAGGGGAGGGAAAACCTGCAAGATCTTGTTCTTATCAGTCTAACTGTCATAGATGCATTGACCCATTAGTATTGAGAGGAGTGACCACTGCACAGTCCTTGAGATCCTGTTTTCACATTGAGGATAATCTCCGTTGTGTTTTGCTAAGATTTTGAACACATGTAACAACTCAAAGCAGGCTTCCATGAAGCACTGTGGGCCATCTACTGCAACAGTATGATGAAATGTTGATCCTCAGTGTGTTAATGGAACTGTATCTACACAAGTACTGTGTGGTCTTCATTTCTGCTATTGTTGTTGTGGACTGGATCCACCTGTGATGGTTAGAATGGTCAGGACAAGGTCAAGCAGGTTTTTCGCTCTAGTTTGTTCCCTTGCAGCTTGCCACACAGCCAATCTTAACAACATTTTCCTATTGAACATGGCCAACAAAGTTAGGAGTGGTGGAATCCAGCAACTCTTGGTGATGGACATTGAAGTATCCCAACCAATGTGCATTCAGTGCCCTTCCCTCCCTCTGTGTTTCTTGCAACCATTGTTTAATGTGGAAGAGTACAGATTCATCAGATTGGAAGTGATTCGGGCTATAGGTGGTAATCAGCACAAGGCTTCTTGGTTCAGGTTTGACTTGATGGCATGAGACTTCATGGGCTCCAGAGTCAATGCTGAAGACACCCAGAGCAACTCCCTGCTTGTGTTACTGTCTCTGGTGGGTCTACCGTGTTGGTGGGTCTACCGTGTTGGTGGGTCTACC
>NC_063340.1:59527714-59568679 GCF_021869965.1 Rhincodon typus
CCGTGTTGGTGGGTCTACCGTGTTGGTGGGTCTACCGTGTTGGTGGGACAAGGTAGGACGTAGCCAGGGATGGTGATAGCGATGTCTATTATGAGTTAGTGGGTATAACTGTCAGCTGTTGCTTGACTACTCTGTGGGATAGTTGATTTCATTTCAGCATAAACTTCCAGATGTTAGCACAGATCTTTTCAGGATCGACGGGCTCGTGTGTGTCATTGCCGTTTCCAGTGCTTCGGCTCTTGACGGGCAGTCATCCAGTATAATTCCTTTTTTAAACTTGCTAATTGTCTCGTACAACTGAGTGGCTTGCTAAGCCATTTCAGAAGACATTTAAAAGTCAGTTATGTTGCTATGGCTCTGGTGTTGCATGCAGACCGGACTAGGTAAGGTAGCAGATTTCCTTTGCCAAGTAATATGAGTGAACCAGATAGGTTTTAACATCCTGTCAGTGGTTTCATGCTTACCATTGGACTAGATTTTATTTCCACATTTATTACTTGAGGTCAAATTTCACCATCTGCCATGTGAGATTCAAATTCATGTCCCCAGACCATTGAAATGAATGCAAGGTACTGCGGATCCTGGCGATCTGTCATAAGGCAGTGATGTGGTGCTAATGTTACTGGATTAATCCTCTCCAAAACCCAAACTATTGCTGTGTGGACATGAGTTTGAATCCCACAGCAACAGATGGTGAACTTTGAATAAAATGACTCATGTTGAACTTGAAATGTTTACTCTGGTTCTCCCTGTATTGATGTTGCCAGACCTTTTTCTTGAGCATTTTGTTTTTATTCCCTGAAGCATCATCTTGAGCCTCTGGATTACTTGTCCAGTGATATTTCCACTTTTACATCTTGCTCATCATCAAGATTAAACTGACTAGCCTGTAGTTACAAAGCTCATCTTTCACCCTATTTGAACAAGGGTACAAAACATACAGTTCTCCAGTCCTTTAGCACCATTACTCTGCCAAAGGAAGATTTGAAATTTCTGACTTCTGCAATTCAGACACTTACTCCCCTCAGTATCCTTAGATGCATCTCATCCAATCCTGGTACCATGTCAACTTTAAATCCAGGCAGCCTACTTCATATCTCCTTGTTGTCAATTTTAAAGCTTTCAAGTGTCTGTACTACCTCCTTTTGTTTTCTTGACTTGTGCAGCATGTTCTTCCATGGTAAAGACAGCTGTAAAATATTCATTTCACACTTCAGCCATACTCCATGTGCAAATTCTCTTTTTGCTCTCCAGTTGGCACCTCACACATTTTATTTATGTAGAGAAGACTTTTTTTGCTTTTCAGTAATATTCACTGACGATCTTTTCTCATAATCTCTCTCTGCTTTTCTTATTTCTTTTCACTTCCCTCTGAACATTCTAAACTCGGATTTGTTCAGACCTGCTATCTGTTTCCAGCATTCGTGACTTCACCTTTATAAATTGCTTCATGTAGCATGATCCTCCTCTGTTATACGTTTTTATACTGGGTTAAACTAAAAGAACTGTATGGTATTAACACATTCTTTGACCTTAAAAGTATGTTAGTGCATTTTCACTAATTTGGTTTTAATTCCTCAGCAGCAATGCTGCTTAACTGGACCTTTTCCTATGTTAGTTACTTAAGTATATTTTGTAAAACGGGTGATGTTTGGAAATGAATTGATAATGTTTGGTTCATGCTTTTGTGATGAACACTGCTCCAGGTAATCACTGGGCGATGGTGACCCAGGTGGATGTCAAAAGGATGTTTCCTCTTGAGAGAATCTAAAACTAGGGATCATGGTTTAAAAGAAAGAGGGCGCCCATTTAAGACTGAGATGAAGAAACATTGTTCACTATGAGGGCTGAGAGTTTTTGAATTCCTTTTCTCTAAGGGCAGTGGATACAAAATCTTTAAGTATTTTGAGGGCAGAAATAGATAGATACTGGATTATCAGGGATAAGCAGAAATGCAAGTTGAGATTGTGCTCATATTGAATACAGGTGCAGGCTTGAGCAGCTGAGTGGCCTACTCTTATCGTTGGGTGGCAATTAGGAGCAGCTACCTTTGCCAAAAGATAAGTTCTTCCTCCCTAAATCATACGAAGAATTATGGACTTTTCATTTTATGACTCGGCCATAAAAGATTTTTACTTGAATTTCTTCGAAATGTCTGTGGATATGTTCAGATTTTCTCTTAAAAATGTTCACTAAGGTCACAGATTGCAGTATGTGAGATGAAAAATTACAAACTTGCTTGACAGAATTTAGTTTTTGTGATGCTTTTTAAGTTCTGTGCAGCAAGTTCAACACCAAAGCTGTGTAGGCAAAAAGCTACAAAGCTAGATTCTATTTTCTGTGTTGATGCCTTTTTGTAGCTCATTTGATTTACTTCACTTGAATGAGTAGAAATTGTAAAGGCATATTCTTCAGTTGTCATTTAATTCTTGGCCATTTATTTGTGCTTCAATAGCTGACCTTTTTAAATCGATTGTCCACAGAGTGAACTGAGCCCGCCATTGTTAATAGAACATCCACTTCACTGCATGGTCCTGTGTGCGCAAGTACATGCTGGAATGTGGCGGAGAAATGGTTTCTCCCTAGTTAATCAGGTAAATTTGAATCATAACATTATTTAGATTGAATTTTGTAACATATGTAGAATATTTTTATATCAGACTGTGTAATGGTTATGGAGATTTTAGTTGCACAAATGTAAGTATTTTCTAAGCTTTACACTTGGCTGATATGATAAATAATGTTCTGCAAAAATCAGAAATACATTTAACATATAAGGCTATTTGTGTAATAGCTGCATTTTCTTTTAAAATGGTCTTGGCTGCTTTCCAAGCATAGATGTTGAGACCAAGATGATAGAGTCTACTGTCTCTATTTAGTTCCATTACATTATGGCATACAACATATGTTTAATTGTGTAGCTTGGATCCCAACATTGACAATTGTACGTGCTTTCCATATTAGAATTAGAACATAAAGATCGATTAACCAGGCCTTTTCAATAAATACAGACATCCTGATTTGCTATAAAAGAAAACCTATTCAATGAAGATGCAAAACTCGTCAACACTTGATTTGATATTGGAATATACACGTTTCCTCACCCCGACCCCTCAAAAACAAAAATCAAACAGTTGAACACGTACCAACGTGCATACACCTGGTAGAAAGGGGACACAAATGGATTTCTCCCTGCAGAGTTTAATTTGGTGGGAGGGATCAATTTTCATCAATCGTCATAAGTTTCCAAAGACTCAAAAAAAGGACAAAATACAGAACACTCCGATGGCTGTCAGTGTCGTGCTCCAACAAGCACTGACAGATCATGAGATCTGCACAGCTATCTCTGGGGTCTTGACTCATGGATTTTGCTAAGGAAATATGGTCTCAGGAGGTCTTCCAGCCACTCTTCAAGAGGATAGTGAGGTTTTACATTGGACTGACAACAAAGGTGCTTCAGAAACAGGAGTGATATAAGCTGGGTGCCTTTCTGTAAACATGATTCTTTCAACAACTGCAAACCAAGCAATCTCAAAGCAAAACACTTCAAACAAGACAGCCATAACACCCAAGCAGGTGATTTTGTAGAAGTGAATCCAACCAATTTGCTTAAGTCGTGTTTTCCCAGAAGTGTCTTTTTATATGCCAATGTTCTTTTCATTGGACCTTTTTAAAATAAAATCTGTGTATCTCCACAGAACTTGAAATAAATCAATTTTTCAATGATCCTTCAAAACTCCAGACATCAAAAAAATGGAATTTGAAGCCTTCATAATGGAATTTATTTTAAAAGATGTCAAATTAGTTCATGTTCAAAGACACTTGGGTGTACTTATATCAGGAACACAAGTAAGCATGCAGATACATCAAGCAATTAGGAAAATGAGTGGTGTGTTATCGTTTTGTCAAGGGTTTGGAACTAAGGAAGTCTTCCACAATTGTACAGAGCTTTGGTGAGACCACACCTGGAATACTGTGTACAATTTTGCCTTCCTTATAAGGAAGGATATACTTAAATATAAGAGGCAGTGTACCAAAGGTTCACTTGATTGGCCCCTGGAATGAGCGGTTCGTCCAATGACAAGATGTTGAATAAAGTGTGTCTCCATTTTGTGGAGTTGAGAAATACTGAGAGATTATCTCATTGTTAAATTCTAGGTTTTAAGCATAAGGGCCATTCATTTAGGACTGGGACAAGAAGAAATTTCTTGAATTAATTAGATGGGAATCTTTGGAATTCTGTACCCCAGAGCATTGTGCATGTGCCACAATTGAATCCGTTTAAGGCAGGGATTGACATTTTTGGTGTCTCGGAATTGAGACTTAGTGGAACCTGATGGGAATGTACCATTGAAACCCAAGATTGAACACTAATGTATTGAATGGCAAATCAGGCATGAACTTCTTGCTCCTATTTCTTACATTCATATGTTCCAGGTTTGTTACAGTGAAACTATTCTTTAGTTTGAAAGAGATACAAGAATGTTTCTGCAGCCCACAAATCATTAAACTGTCAAATATTTTCGCTCTTTTGCTCTTTCTTCTAGATCTATTATTATCACAATGTGAAATGCAGAGTGGAAATGTATGATAAAGACCTAATAATGCTCCAGGTAAGAACTTTCATTCCAGCTGAAGTATTACGAAAATGATAGTAATGAGATTTCAAGCAGTATAGTATAATCTCGTATAGTTACTTGTAAAGGATTTAGGCCTTTCCTCTGCAGCTTTAAATAGAATGCAGTTGTTTTAAATCTGTGATTCGTGGTTCTGTAGTTGGTGACACAAATGTCTGGAATTACTTGGATGATTTGTACCAATTTGCGATGTTTAAGTCACTTTTTTCATCTCTGAAAGATGCTTTCAATGGTTTAGAATGTCAGGCAACAGGATTACTTTGTCATCTACTGTATAGGTTTGTTGCCTTTAGAAGTGGTATGTTTTGCAGCAGTCAGAATGCAGCATTAGTTCCCAATAATTCTGTGGTTCAGTTACAGACGAAAGCACATGATTTCAGTGCATGTGGATGATTGGAGTCTGAGATCAGTATTAATGAATGTTATAAAATTGTCAAAAATGCTATTATACGTTTTGTATTTTTTAGGCTGGAGCATCTATGATGGATCCAAACCACTTTCTAATGATTATGCTTTGTCGATTTGAGTTATACCATATATTTAACAGTCCTGACTATGGCAAAAGATTTAATTCTGAACACACCAACAAGGTGAAGTAGGAATGTTTTTTTTCAAATGAAAATTCTTTTCCAGAAAAATTATGATAGTAGTGTATTTCTTTGTGTTAAGTTTGTTCAAAGTCTGAAAGTAGGAATAAGACTGTTTTTCTATTTTGACATTTCACATGGAAGTTTATTACTGAGGGTATTAATTACGTCGTATTCTTCATAAACTTTACATTTTTAGGATGTTCTACAACAAAACAATACTCTGATAGAAGAAATGCTTCACTTGATCATGATGGTGGTTGGTAAGACGTACATTTTTTTTGGAGTGACTACGCAAGATGTTTTCTCAAAATTGGCACTTGTCACTGTTTAATCAGCCTGACATCATTTAATGCAAGGAGGTTAATCTGCAGGAGCACTTCATGCCTTCAGTTTATTAAGATGGCAATATCGGAGGCTGAGCTCATTTCTAACAAGCTTTGTGTGTTATTGACTAATATCTGGTGTGATGATTTAGGAGGGGAAAGAAACCTATTTTAACATGACATTAATTATGCTTATTTTTCATTGCAATCTTGACTGTTTTAGTGAGTATTATTTGACCTTTGTTCTTCAGGAGAGAGATATACTGCTGGAGTGGGTCAGGTGTCTGCTGAGGATGAGCTGAAACGTGAAATTGTTCATCAGCTATGTATAAAGCCAATGGCACACAGTGAACTAGTTAAAGCATTGCCTGAAGATGTAAGTATAATATCGGTATAATGGTTGATAATGTTGTCTATATGCGTGTTAATTCTACCTGACGTTTTTGTTTCTTTCTGGAGTGACTTTCAGAAAGGCTTTCAGCAAGGCTTTTGGTAAGGTTTAATCTAAGGGGGCAGGAAGTTTAGAGGAGATGAGGATTCTTTGTTTGTTTTCGTCCAGAAGATGGACTGTGGAACTCACTGCTTGTGAGGGTGGTAGAGGCAGAAACTCTGGTAACATTTAAGAAATTTTCAGATGTACGTCAGCAATGCCAAGGCGCATAGCACTTTGGGCCAAATGCTGGAAAATCAGATTATTAAAGGTGGTTTTGATTGACACAGACTTTTTCTGTACTGTAGATCTCTAAGACTCTGAAAATAAGAAAAATGTCTATTATCGTGCTTGAATGACTTTTGCCTTAGGTTTTGATTCATTTTCTACCAATTTTTCGTTCTGAATTCTCCCTATTCAACCCTTTTGTACTGAGGTGTACAGTTCTGTATATTCAACTGGAGGGGCATGAGCCAATCAGCCACAACCTATTGTTAGCTGATATTCCACGGTTATCATAGCCATTGTGTATCATTCAGGGATTGGAGCCCAGATCTTGTGCTTCTTTACTGAATTAGGAGACACTGAGGGCACCACTATCTTAATTGGAATTGTCTGGTTCAGCACAGATCAAGGAGTTTAAGTTTCATTGCCATCATGCCACACCATTTGTTCCATAGTTTGTTGATCATTTTGTTCTGGAAATCTTTCTGAACTGTTGTTATAGTGTTACGAAAATATTATTTAAAGCTGACTTATAATATCAGTAGCTAGATGTATTGATTGATTAATTTACAATATAATCAGCTGGACATGCATGCGTCTTGAACTTTATCAATAGAAAACCTTTCAGAAGGAAGGGCACTGGTTTCTGCAGCAAAAGGGTTACGTTTGCAAAGAACATAAACTGCTTGAATGGACTGAACCTGTAACACTTTCAGAGAGGTCACATAGAGTCATAGAGCACGGAAACAGACCCATTGGTCCAACTGGCCCGTGCTGACCAGACATCCCAATCTGACCGAGTCCCATTTGCTAGCATTTGGCCCATGTCCCTGTAAACCCTTCCTATTCCTATACCCATCCAGATGTCTTTTAAATGTTGCAATTGTACCCACCAGTGCCGGTTCATTCCATACATGCACTACCCTCTGCCCTCTATTCAGACTTGTCCTATAGCTCAAATCCTCCAATCCCAGCAACACCCTTGTAAATCTTTTCTGCACCTCTCCAGTTGAACACCATCCTTCCTAGAGAAGGGTGATCAGAATTGTATGCATATTCTAAAAGTGGTTTCGCCAATGTCCTGTACAGAAGCAACGTGCTGCCATAACTCCTTACTTAATGTTCTGACCGATGAAGGAAAGTGTGCCAAGCACCTCCTTCACCACTCTGTCTACTTGTGACTCCACTTTCAAGGAACTGTGCACCTGCACTCCTAGCTGTCTTTGTTCAGCCGCACTCCCCAGGGCCTACCATTAACTGAATAAGTCCTGTCCTGGTTTGCCTTACCAAAATGCAACACCTCATATTTATCTTAATTAATCTCCATCTCCCACACCTCGGCCCATTGGTTCATCTTATTCAGGTCCCATTGTACTCTGAGGTAACCACCTGTTTTGCTGTCATTCGCAAACTTATTTACCATGCCTTGTATATTCACATCCAGAGCATTTATATAAATGATGAATAACAGTGGACCAGCACTGATCCTTGTGGCACACCACTGGCCACAGGCGTCCACTCCATAAAGGAGGCCTGTAACACCACCCTCTATCTCCTGCCTTCAAGCCAATTTTGTGTCCATTTGAATTGCTCCGTCTGGATCCCATGTGATCTCACCTTACTGACCAGTCAACAACGTGGAACCTTATTGAGCGCTTTGCTGAAGCACATATAGACAAAGTCTATGCTCCTGCTTTGCCAATCTTCTTTGTTACTTCTTCAATAAACTCAATCAATTTGAGGCTGTAAAATAGCTTTGTTTAAGGCACATAGAATATCTGCCACAGTAGCAACAGCCTTTACCTCCCCAACCCCCGAATCAACCCCTCATCAAAGTTTGAGAGTTTTCCCATTGAAAGACCCGGTCTCTGTAAATGCAGCATTTATAAAGGAGAAGTCTGAATCTACACCACTATCTTGAAGAACCAACCATATATGGCCCAGGGAGAAGTCCATGTTCTCTGCAATAATGTCATTCGGCATGCCACCAATGCATAAACTTCTGGTTTCGGAAGTTGCTGCTGTTCACAGACCTCTGAGGTCCATGCACTGAAAACAAATATTAGAGTCAACATTGACAGAAGCATAGCCAGTGTGGAAATTACTTCAGCTATAGACTAGCATTTGTCACAATCTCCTTTTAATTACTTTACCAAGTACTTATCCAAAATCCTTTTAAGATAGTGCTCTGTGATGTTTTGTAATTTTTTCCAAGCTTGGAATGAATATCTTTTCAGCCAAGGTTGTTGAATATATATGCATATTTTAAACATTGTCTTAATTTTTGCATATTTGCTCGAGCTTTTTTAAAAAATAAAGCTAACCCTTGTTAACTGAGGAACAGGCTGCCTTGTTTCTAATACAGTACTAAGCTACAATTTATAAATATATTTAATCAACAGTGTCACCTCCCTTTTAAGTTCCAAGTCTGTTGTGGCCACTGGAGAAGTTGGGAGAAGGAGATGAATCAGTTCACCACTCCTAACCTGTTTAAAACAATACAAATATGTAGATCACAAAAGTAAACATCATTTGAGGATTGAACATTTTATGGTCCCAACATGAAGCTGTAGATTAGGATACTCAGCATTTAAAGCATATATAATAATTAGTTCTGTAAGTGATGTACATCCTGCTGATTTTTTTTCCCTCTTAGGAGAATAAAGAGACTGGAATGGAAAAGGTTATTGAATCTGTAGCCTCTTTCAAGTAAGTATACAACTCCAGGTGAAGTGCTGCATTAGTTGGATATTGAATTGAATTAGCTTTATTGTCACTATGGTCTACTAGCATGTTAATCCCATGACTTTTCCATCACAGGAAGCCAGGATTAACAGGAAGAGGGCTTTATGAGCTAAAACCTGAATGCGCCAAGGAATTTAATGTTTTCTTCTACCATTATTCTAGGGCCGACCAATCCAAGGTAAACTATAATTAAGTCCATTTAGTATAGAATGAATCTAGATTCAATGTGCATCAATACTTCAACAATTAATTGAAGGTATTAAATAGTCAAAGTGTCTTTGTCTCTGTCTCCAGTCCATAAAGCAACCCTCTAACACAACCCTCCATTTCTTGCCTTCAAGCCAATTTTGTTTCCATTTGAATTGCTCCCCCTGGATCCCATGTGTGTTAACCTTACTGACCAGTCTGCAGTGTGGAACCTCATTGAGTGCTTTGTTGAAGCACATATAGACAAAGTCTACTGCTCTGCCTTTGTCAATTTGCTTTATCTCTGTCTCTGTCCACCATCTGGGCCAGAGGTCTGTGATAGGTCCCACCTGCCGCGTAGGACTGTCATCTCATGACTGAACAGGTTGAGTGAATTTTTTTAAAAATTTGTGTGGATTATGTACTGTCTTGAGTGTTAAAGCCAAATCAGAGATGTGTACAAAAGATAAAATAAGGAGCACCAAAACCTATAGTCCTTCACATGAAATATTCCCCATCTAATCATGCATCTCATGCTTCTCTCAATATCACAAAATTATGTAGTTGTGGAAGGAAGATGTTTGGCCTGTTATGTCAGCGTCAGCTCTGAGCAACCATCATGGTGTAATGCCATCTTTCGCTTTTTTCCCAAAACTGCGTTATTTCTGTTCAAATCATCTTGAATACCTTGATTGAATCTGCCTCCATGTCCAAGCAATGCATTCCATTGTGAAACTTGCCTTGTGAAAATATTTCTTTTCTCACTCTATTTAGATTATTTGCTAAACCACCCCTAAATTCAGGGAAGACTGAAGTATTATGACCAGTGCCTCTGTACTTTTGACTCTTACTCTGATATACCGGAATGCGTGCCATCAGGTCATGGCATCTTGTTAATTCTTCAAGTGCCATCACCTTTTTTCAATACCATTTCCTTATCAGTTTTGAACCCTTCTCGTGACTGGGATTCCTTTCCTTTTACCCATAGCCTGTGCACCATCTGCTTCCTTAGTCAAGACAGATGTGAAATATCTCTTTTAATAGCGTAACTATGCCCCCTGCCTCCATGAGAATGCTCTTTGGTCTCTAATTGGGTTTTTACCATGGCTTTTACTCTTTATGCACCTGTAAAAGACTTGGGATTACCCTTTGTTATCTGCCAGTCTTTTTTCACAATCCCTTTCTGTTTCTGACTTTTTCCACTCCCTACTGTACATTTTGTGTTCAAATTTGTTCTCAATTTTATATTTGACCTGACACCTGCGTAAGCACACTATTTCTTTATCTTAACTTCTATTTTATTTCACATTCAGGGAGCTGGAGGGCTTCAGTTGCGCTGCTTTTCCATTTTGAGGGTATATTGGTACTGTATTTGAGCCATCTGCTCTTTGAAGGCAACATATTGTTCAGCTTCAGGTTCTCTGACAAGTCTTTGGTGCCAGTCTATCCAGTGCAATTCTGTTCTTGCTACAGTATGAAGTTGGCTCCTTGTCAGTTAATCATTCCTACTATGGATTGCCCTATAACACTGTCATTTTAAACCTTATAAGAATCCCTAACCCTGAAATGTTCTGCCACTGACACTTGATCTGCTTGGTCCATCTTATTCCCAAGGACCAGTTCTAGCAGTGACTCCATTTTTGGTGAACTTGACACACAGTACTGTAGAAAATTCTGCTGAACACAATTTTAAAAATGCTTTCTCGTCTTTGACCTCGAATCAAAGATGATGTTTTCATGCCATGGATAAGCTTTTGTAACTGAATTTTTATTCACATCTTTTCCTCTGAAGGCCCAGCAGCCTTGGTCCCATCGTGACAAATCACAGCGAGTCAATTATACACAGACATCTTCTCTGGTCTTGGACATCAGCAACTGAAAGTAAAGAAATGTCTTGGGACATTAAAGGATATCAATTAGCAGTGACTCCTTTTGGAACTGTGTACTACATTTCCTGACTCGTATTCCTATTGACTATTTGTATATTGACCCTTAAAGGGGAAAGAGAACCATAGATTTTAAAACATCCAATGTCAGAAGAAATGTTGGTAAAGATGCTTAACACAATCATCCCTTCCTTTTATGGTCTTGTTCTTCACTGACCGTTACACCATTCTTTACTTCCTCCACTCTTCCCCTCCCCCCTCTGTTGTTATCTCATCACTTTACAACATGTATGACTTGAATAATGAACTGATTGATTGATTTATTACTGTGCCATCATAGTTTGAGAGGCATTTTTGAATTTGTTTCTTCAAACTACTTATGAAACACCTATCGAACAATTTTGTGAAATTCAAACGCAGTCTGTTTGGTGTATTTCTTTAGCCCGGGTTTCACGTTTACTTGAAATTTATAAGTATATATTTTACGAGGTTTCAAAGTTCTTCTTATACTTTTTTTAAGTTGTGTTTACTAACTGTGCTCACTAAAAATAAGTTCATATCACTTTATTTTACTTTAGGCTGAAGAAGCCCAAAGGAAGTTGAGGAAGCAAAATGGAGAAGACATGGGTATGTTAAAATTTTTCCACTTCCATCTCATTTTGAAGTTAATTTTATTTCGTTTTGGATTGGGAGATGGTCTGCTCACATACCATTGTCGACACAGTAGTTAATCTGGCTCCATGAGTTCTTTGTTTTTCACTTGGGTTGGGTTTTACTTTCATTCACTATCTTCCACATTGGACAAATCAGGATTGTGAACAGTGTTAATATTAGGTGCGCTAACAGCTTCTATTTTTCTTTCTAATCGATCAGGTCAGGATTGAGAGATGTGGATAGACAAGTTTTGAAATAACTTCATTTTTGCTCATACTTTGCAACTAAATTGCAGTTGGAGTTACATTTATGACCTTCAGGTTTACAAGCATCCAAGTAATGAATACAATCCGATACAAGGGTATAATTTTAAATTTCTGATGTAAGAACATTTCCTGTACTTGGGGATGGATGTTTTAAGTTGTCCTACGATATATAATGATTTGTGTGCAAATTGACAGTTGAATAGACTCTGGAAGGGAAATATACTGCCTGTTTCTCTAATTGTATTTAACCAGGCATTCTCATTTGCTTTAGTCAAGACAGTCAATTATTTTTAACAATGGTTTCTGGCGTGGTATAGTCAATAGGAAGCAAGAAAGGGCCAAAAGATGATTATTTTATGTTGTATGAATTGGGATATTCAACACAACATTCATTTGCTGATAATGCTTTCAGAAATTAATGTCCTTTTGATTTTTCAGCAGTGTTGGGAGAACATTTTTGATTATGGAAGCTAACTTAGCTTGTTTTGTTTATTTAGAAGTTTAGGGTGATGTAAAAAAAATTGCCTTTGATAACCATGTTATATAAAAAGTCGAACTTGTTTTCTAAAAATTTATCTTGAAAATACTTGGGATTTGTTCAGGATTCAATGTTCTGGTGCTCCTGTTCGCGTGTAAAAATATCACAACCCAATGCCAACCTCTGGTTTGAGCTGAGTAACTTCATCGACATGGATACAGAAGTTGTCAATCATGTCCAAAAGTGAAGAATTAATTTTGAATACTTTTTTATACTTGAACTGGAGCCAGTGCGCACAACTTGAAGCTATTTTGCAATAATATTATTCATGAAACTATCTTTGTTTTAGCTCTTCCACCTCCTGTCCTTCCGCATTTTTGCCCCCTGTTTGCCAGTCTGGTAAACGTCCTTCAGTCAGATGTTTTTGTGTATATCTTGAGAACAGTGCTACAATGGGTTGTGGAACCAAATGGACATGCTTGGACTGAAAGTATGTTACAAAGGGTAAGCTTTGCTAATCTCTTTACATTTCAAAGTCAGACGCATTCATTATTTGGAATTTATCTTGTCTCTTCACCACAGTTGAAAATAAACTTTTGTTTGAGTTTGACCTAGTTTTGAGATGGCAAAATGGAGGGAAACTTTGTTTATTACTTCTTTCCAATTAAATGATTAATCCTGCTATGTTGAAACATCAGAAACTATGTTGGAGCAGACTCATGACAGGGCTATAAGGAATGAATAATCGATCAGAATGGAAGGAATTGTTGAGAATTTATTGAAAAATGCAGTCATTTAAAAGTTTATTAATAACTTTTTTGTTTTCTTTTGGAGTTTGTTACCCTCTCATCCAAAACAGAAGCTGTCCCTGATATTGGTATTATTATCAGAGCTGAGTTCAAAAGTTGCATTTGTTTTTCCTTGTTGTCTTAACTGTTTTTGTTGTATATTGCTTCCAAATTATAACATTAATGCAAGCCTGTTCTCACTTGGTACTGACAGAAAAAGTGCAGTAAATGTAGAATCAGGGCCAAATTTGTACCCAGAGCAAGTTGAATGGAAGTTTGTATTCCTATCTACTCGGAAACACAGAAGAGTCCAGTTTTTGGACAGGATGTTTGGTATGTGTGCTCTGTTTTGCTCACATGTTTAAATTGCACATGGAAGTGGGATTGATGTGTTACATGCATTCGTACTGCATTTTGAGGGGGTTCTGAAGACCATGTCAGTCGAATGCAGTCAGTTGGGTGACATCTTTGATTTCACCAGAAAGGAACCAGCCAAGTTGTTTTTGTGGTACAATCTTATAATTCAAACGTGGCCAGTAAGGCATGAAATTCAAAGCATTTTTCATAGTATAATGAAAATCGTCAATGTGCTCCTTAAATTCTCAAGATTGAAATTGATAGAGGACAGATATTGGAGTTAAGTCAACCAAATTGGAACATATTTGAGGGCCAAGTCATCTGTCTGTTTTTTGTGTTTCTAGTGCTAATCATTGCCTATTACATGCTGGCATGAATTTACATTTTGTACTGAAATCCCATTTGAAGAATATTTAGTGAATTTAAGCTGGCAAAGGCTCCTAGGATGTATTTGGTGTCAAGTCATGCTTTTGATGGCCATGTTTTGTGAGAATGTTTGATGTAATAACATGAAGAGAGTTGTTTAAATTTCTTTGTTTACACAGTCTTCATAATTTGTGAATCTGCTTTTACTACCCACAGATGACTCATGAGGTCAGCCCTAGACCCTATCTTTGTCTCGTTCAGCCTGCCTCAGTAAACTGATTGATTGCAGTCCTGTTGTGGTACATAGGAAAAGTACACAGGAGTGGTATCTGCATTTTTTTTATTATTGGCAGGAAGACAGTGTCCCTATCCCGCATGAATAATGGGGACTGTTGGATATATTCATAGCTCAGTCGTCTTCATATACAATTCTCTTACTGCAATGACCAAGTTATGTTTGGAAGCTAACCTTGTTTTGGAAATACGTTGTTTTTCTTCTGTCCTTTTCGAAAAGTGCTTGGTATTTTATATCAGGGTGCCACTATGTTTTGAGAATTATGTATGTGCAATTGTATCTTAGCACTTTGCCACAACAGAAATTAATCAAATACCAATGAGCACTGTCCTTTATTGTTGTTTATGGCTCATTATTTTGGCTGTCTTTGAATAGATAGGTTTAACTATGTCATAATCCTGTTCACCTAGGTTTTGCACTTGATTGGAATGGCTTTAAATGAAGAGAAACAACAAATGGAAAGTGCAAGTGCAGACAGTGATGTGACCTTTAACTTCACCTCAAAATTTTCATGTATGTATTAGTTTTGTCAAAAATTCTGTTGCTTGGTAAATAAAAGAAAATCAAAATGAGACAGGTGCCATTTATTCATTTGGTTCAGTCGTTTAAATTTTTTTTCCTACCCCAGATTCACATCTTTCCCCTGCCTGTTGATGAAAATTAGTATCAATGAAAAATTCTATAAATTTCATCAGAATAATTTAAATAATTCTATTAAGGTGTGCTATATCAAGTGAAGTTATGCAAGTGTTGGTTATTTGCATATTGACATTTTAATTTGCTTTGGAATTATTTGACAGGTCCTGGGGAGGCTCCAGAAAACACACCTAGCATTTTGGCAATGCTAGAAAGCTTGCAGAATTCTCCTCATTTGGAGGTTTATAAGGACATGATCAAATGGATACTTAAGGTATATGCCAATGCTAATCAGTTGAATTTCTTTGTTCTGATTCAATGTTATCAGAAAATAGATTTGTACAGAAGCAGATCTGTCTTGAGGGAGCAATCACTGACACTTAAATAATACCATTCCCAAAATGCTTTCTGCTCCTGTCTTTATTTCTCAGTGTGAGAAAGGGTACCTTTTATCTCTTTAACTGATTTATAGCCTAACAGTGCCGCAGCCAAAGCCAACATTATTTTCCATTTTTATTCAACCATCTGTTATGTTGTCATGGACTGTAGTTACACTACCTCATCTGCACCAGTAGGAAACAAGACTGTTTTCAGGTTTGCACTGATGTGAAATTGATAACATAATGCAAGAGTCCCAATTTGATGCGAATGCCATTAAACTAAGAAATGAGAGTCATTCCTGGTGCACTGTCGTGTTGCTTAGGTTTCATACTATGTTGGTATAATGTCAGTAAAATATGAATTTTCATTTCAAATCTCTTTTTAATTCATTTGTGTGACGTGGGCTGTCACTGGCAGGCCAGGAATTATTGCCTGTCCCTGGTTGCCCTCGAGGAGGTGGTGGTGAGCTGCTTTTTTTTTTTTTTTTTTTTGACTCACTGCGGTTCATGTGCTGTAGGTTGATCTACCATGCTGTTAGGGATGGAATTCCAGAACTTTGACCCAGCAACAGTGAAGGAATTGTGATATATTTCCAAGTCAAGATGGTGAGTGACTTGGAGGGGAACTTGCAAGTGTTCCTGTGTATCTGCTGCACTTGTCCTTCTAGATTGAAGTGGTTATGGGTTTGGAAGTGCTGTCTTAAGAATCTTTGAATTTCTGCAATGCATCTTGTTGACAGTGCATATTTCTCATAATGAGTGTTGGTGTTGGAGGTAGTGGATGTTTCTTGATGCGCTGATCAAGTGGCCTGCTTTGTCCTGGATGGTGTCAAGCTTCTTGAGTGTTCCTAGAGCTGCACCCATTCAAATAAGTAGGTAGTACTCCATCACACTCCTGACTTCTGTCTTGTAGGTGGTGGACAGGCTCAGGGGAGTCAGGAGGTGAGTTATTCACTCACAGTATTCCTCGGCTCTGACCAACTCTTGTAGCTACAGTGTTTATGTGGTGAGTCCAGTTGAGTTTCTGGTTAACGTTAATCCCCAGGATGTTGATAGTGGGGATTCCATGATGGTAACAGCAGCAGTGTTGAGAGAAAACCATCACTTGCAAGTTCCACTTTAAATCTCACACCATCCTTATGGCTGTACGCTGCTAATACAAACCATACCAATTCTTTGTTCGTATTTGCTCTGATAGTGTAGGTGCCATTAGTATAAGGACTTAAGAGGGTCATGGAGGGAGCTCATCATCATCTTTTCATGATAACCTGGGATTGGGCAATAAATGCAGCTTTGCCCAAAATCTCAGAACAAATGAGAGAGAAACCACGTATCATTGATAGATACCATTCAATGTTTAACACTAAACACTTAATCACTATGATTTTGGAAAAACAATGTAATGGTCCATAAAGAGAGATAGTAGGAACTGCCGATGCTAGAAAATCTGAGATAACAAGGTGTAGAGCTGGATGAACACACCAGGCCAAGCAGCATCAGAGGAGCAGGAAGGTCCATAAAGCCTGTTCTGCAATTTCATAATATCATGGTTGATTCTTGAGCTCAACTCCATTTTCCTGCCTCATCCCCATATCCCTTTGATTCCTTTAGTGCCTAAAAATGGATCAATCTCCTCCTTGAGATTATAAACTGCTGAGCCTTCAGAAACCCTGAGTTACAGAATTCTAAAATTTGACAACCCACTGAGTGAAGAAATTTCTCATCTTAGTCCATACTGGCTATTCCCTCATGCTGTTACAATGCTTCTTCGTTATAGAACGTATTGGCCCCTCTACTCAATTGCTACTTCTCAGACAATTCTCTCATGCAAAGGCTAAATTTAGTTAACTTTTGTGGTGCCCATTTTGAGACAAGTGCGTCAGTTATGGATATGGCACCAAAACTGTACATAGTACTCCAGGTGTGGTGTTGCCAAAATCCTGTACAATTGCTGAAAGACTTGCTTGATGATGTACTCCAAGCTTAAAAAGGGCCAACATAGAATTTGCTTTCCTAGTTGATACTGTACTGGTATGTTGACTGTCCAAGGATGTCCAAATCTGAATGATCATCAATATTTACTAGCTTCTTGCTGAAAGATGTGCAGTATTTTTTTGCCCACCAAAGTGAATAAGTTTACATTTTGCCACATAATTCTACTTAGCCTACTACTGACCCATTCACTTAAGCATACTCATTTGCAGTATCTTAGGATAAATCTTAATACTTCCCTGGCATGAATTTTGAAGTGGTCATGCAATTCAGCAGGTTGACAGTTGTGGGGCCAGGATCCTACCACTTTCCAACCACTGCATGATTACGTCTGTACAGGAAAGCTCGTGAATGCTTTCTCACTGTGGGTAATTCAGTGGATAATTAATGCTCACTTAAGAGTCTCATCCTGCCACCACTGGTACAATCAGAGTTCAAAGCTGAGAAATATATTGAAACTAAATACTACTAATTGATTATTTTTCTTAACAATTTGTAATTACTGAAAAGCAGTGATTTCTGTGGCAATTATATAACCTAAACAACTTGTGCATTTCATGTAATAGGCATTACAATTTGCAGGTGTCTGTGCTTTTTAACATATTCCAACATGTTGTGCAAACCTTTGAGGAAAGATGTTCCATTTTGCAATGACAGTAGTTGCAGTCTTTCAAGTGCCATATAAAATTAGAATTACTTTTTAAAAGGAAATGCTTGTAATCCACTGGGAGAGAAAATCTTGACTAATTTCAGCACTTAATCAGAAAGCAATTATCAAATGTGTCCTCATCGTAGGTCATCTTCGTATGAAGATCAACAATGTATTTTCAGTGATGTAATGGATTGAAACACAGTTTTAATTTGTAAAACCGTCTGAAGTTAATTAATGGACCAATAATAAAACTTGCTACTTTGTTTTGCACATAACATAAATGCAAGTAGGAAAATTGGCAACAGGATTTTGCTACTGGGGCAGTTTTTATGAGATACGTAGCTTTGCTGCATGTCAGGTTACTTAGAGCTTACAGTTAATTGGAGTGGGGGTGGTGGAAATCATCCTTTTTGACAGCCTTATTTCAGATCGTCCAAAACCCCTCAATAAAACGTTAAAGTTAATTGCCTGAGTTTCCTTTTGAATTGGGCCCTTCCACTGATTAGCCTAATATTTGCCTTTTGTTTGAATATGCATTCTGTGCCCAGTTTGTGATAATTCATGGTACTGGCATGAGAGCATCCGATTCAATTCTGAAAATGTATTTTGGAAAAGTCCAATTCATTTTCGAAGAAGCAAATAAATGGCCTTTTTATTTGGAAGACCTAGAACAGTGAACACCAGTATACCTCATCTGTGATTACACAAATTTATGAAACGTGAAAGGCAAAAACTGAGTGTTAACATAACAGTAATAAAATGGATTATTAACTTGTTTTCAATTCTGACAAGACTGAATTTTGTTTTAAAGCTGTTTGGAATTGTTAAAAAGATGAGAGAACGAAGCAATTTGGCCCCTATTGTAGAAACAGAAGGGCATGGCATAGAAGAGGTAAGATAATGTCATAACAGTAAGACCATTTAAAACGTTTTCTTTTCCTGAAAGAGAAAGCAGGGCTTTGTACAGCCGTTAAATTTTAAGGTACTTTCCAAAATGTGTGCTGAAGCACAAAAATTATTGTAATCCTTCAGAAGTATTTGTTAATAGTATACGAATTTTTCAGTTGTAAAAGGCACAATTCTTGTAATTTTTGGGATATTTTGTGAATAACAGGATCTTGTTGAAATTTGCCCTTCCAGTTGTGTCTTCCCATTTATTAAGTTACAGTTTTTTTCATTTTTGTTTGTGATTTTTTTTTCTCCTTCCCTTCTTTTCCCTTTTGTATCCTGCTGGAGGCATTGGCTCTTTAAGCTGCTAGTGTTCGTGCCATAAACAGGCCTCACCATATCATCTAAATGCCTATTTGTTTGTGTGTACTTTGGTTATAAACATCAGCTTGATGTTAATTTGCAGGCACAATGCACCTGATGTTGACATAAATATCTTGAACACCCAGGGGCAGCACCCCTGGTGTTTATTCCTCAGCACTCCCAAGTCTGTGAAACCAAAAATAACAGCTTTGAACTACTGACAGCAGCTAATTCAGAACCAAAAACCATTTCTGATTTTGAGACCTTGCTTGTAATTTTGGCTTAGTCTTCGATAAGCTGTCTGACCCATTGAAGGGATTGTGATTTAAAGTTAAATTAATAAAATTGTTTCATTGCAGGTTTGTTGACATCTGTAATTTGATGAGCATTTTTATATGTCTACAATTACTTTCATATTAGATAAAATTGTAAATTTTTTTACTGGACAGTGCATACCTTGACAAGATATTGAATTTCATTGAAACCAGATACTTTATTATCTGAGTAAAGCATTTTTTTCATAAAGCTAAGAATGTTTAACATGCAGTGAGCTTCTCTCTTCTGCCTTCCAGTAAACTGCCCCCTCCCACTTCCCTTTGAGATTGAAAGTATTACATTGCAAACTATGTTTTGTATTTGGTCACACTGTTAATCGTCCTTTTTAGTGTTCACGAGATAAAGATAAAGCAGATAGGAAGCGGAAAGCTGAAATTGCCCGTCTGCGAAGAGAGAAGATATTGGCCCAGATGTCAGAAATGCAGAGACATTTTATAGATGAAAATAGAGAGTTATTTCAACAGACATTAGAAGAACTAGAAGCTTCATCTTCCACAGTCACTGACAACAGGTAAACATATAGGTGTTGTATATCAGACATTTGTTTGTTGCATTGTATGTTTTAGTAATTTTTAAAGGAAAATTGTATTCTTGTCTAAATTGTCACATTATCTTTAATCACATAGTGTTAGCACCTTTACTACGAACTCAAAAGTACAAATGTTTCAACAGGAAAATTGGCACTAGTGAAGAGGTAATGAAAATAGGGTGCTGTCACTGGGCTTGTGGCATTTTCAGGATACAATTGACAAAGATCTGAGAGTCAGTTCCCTCCTAAAAATTCACTCGGATAGTAGGAACTGCCGATGCTGGAGTCTGAGATAACGAGGTGTGGAGCTAAAAATAAAAGTGAATGAATGGCTATGTTTTTGTCTAATTTTCATTTGCAATTTTAACGTGTCATTAAACTGAGACAACATGCTTATGAGCAAATTTTATCTAACCCAACACCATACATAAACCAAGTTAATCTTCCTTCACGGAAACGTTGTTCATCCTGTGTAATGCTCTTTCTTTTCTCCTGATGTCAGTATACTTTCCCACCTTCTAATTCATGCTGACATTCTGTAGCTCAATCGCACCTTCACCTCCACTGTTGCCCTTTTTCCATAAAACTATTCTAATGTCTCACCCATGGCTGGGCTCCTAGTGTGGCTCTTTGGTCTCTCATGACTATGGAATACAGATTTTAAAGTTTATGGAGAAATATTGACAAATTAGTCACCAGATTTGTGGTGAAGTACTATCAGAACCTGCACTCTTCTTTCCAAACCGCTACTGCATTGCTAAAACAACGCAAAGCTTTGCTTCTCCGTGATATCTGTTTTCTTAAGCCCCCTCACCACCACCTCCACTCTGAATACCAAGAGTAAATGTGAGGAACTCATAGATTTCTTTGTCATGAATATTGAAACCATCTGTTCAGCTGCTTCTGCTGCTTCCTTTCCTTCCCTTAGCCAAACCTTCCTGAAGGTTTCTCCCACCCTTGCTCACTTTTTTCATTGTTTCTGTTCTATCTCACAATCTCCCCTCTAAGTGTATCCCATCCATACCATTCGCTTCCTGTTCTCTTGACCTTATTTCCACTAAACTGCTAACCACCAAACCTCTGTTTCCATGTCACCTCATATTATTAATGGTTCACAACTTTGGACATTGTCCTCCTTTTCAAATCTGCCAGCATCATAATGTCTTCAGAAAAGAATTGACCTTTACCTTTACACATTACAAGCCCAGCTGCAATTTCCTTTTTCTCCCCAAATCCTTGGTGTATTATCATCTCCCAGATATGTTGCCACTATTCTGGATAGGAGAGGTTTAAATATGCCCCTTTACTACCAATCCAACACACAAGGTGCATCCTGTGTGAATGTGGTAAGCTGTTCCTCATTGTTCTTAACTTGGCTGCAACCTTTTGTAGGAGCTAGGCACACCAGCCTCGAACATCCCTCTTCCCTTCTCCAGCAGGGTGAGGCTGATGATCCCAATTGAAGGTAATGTTGCCTCTGCCAGATCCCAGAATAAAACCTGCCTTGATAAATGATAATTGTAATATTTTGTGGTTGGTTACAATGGGTAGTTAGCCACTGAATATATTCATGTGATGCAAATTTTTTAACAAATGGATGCAAGTTTATTATACAAAAGAAAAGCAAATATGACAGTTTAGAAAGATCTGAACATGAATAGCAAAACTACAAAAATAGAAAGAATTTTGGAACTGTTTCCCATAAATATACCTTTTGTAGAGACAAAATTGCAGAGAAATAACGCTACTGCCTCATGTCTTAATTTCTTTCTTGATGGACTCTCTTCAGCTCTTCTCCTTGGACTGCTGAGACAGTCCTACAACTGCTTTCCAGTCCTGTTGCCTGATTTTCCTCTTGTGATGGCTCACACTTCTTTTCAGTTCTGGTGACCTTGACAACTCGACAGCTCTGACACCTTGAAAAATTCAATACAAGCTCTCACACCTTGGAGATTTCTCAAGCTAACACCCTTCAACTAGAGAGACTGTTTTTCTCCTGAACAGGAGAATTTTTCTGTTAGGAGGAAACTGCTGTCTTGAACTGATCTCTTTTTATTCTTCTGAACTAAAGTCAAAATGAAATGAGTGCTTTCTTTATCTATAATAATCACAGTGGTTATGACTATTTCATGATTTAGCATCACAGCTATACTGCTCAGCACTGAACTGAATCACGTGCTTTCTTGGAAATGATGTGTTAAGCTTAGTATTCTGATTGACTGACTTTCTGACCTCTTCAAAAAGTAAAAAAATAAATCACAGAACTGAAAATAATCCCAGCTACTTGAGTTTTAAAAATCCAAATTCCAAACAGTATAATATATCTCAGACAGGTTTAACACAATATCTTGCTAAAAGTGAGTTGAATGGGTTACAGGTAAGGATGCAGTCGATGACCAAATGACATTTCAAATGCTCTGATGTGCAGCTAGGATCATCCGTATCCTAACAATAGAACAAAAGTTGTCCTAATTGACTAAAATTGGTAACATTTGCATTTGTTGGAAGTCAGGCACAACATGTTGGGTACTTTTTCTCATTTGTGATGTGTTAGTGTTCTATAAAATCAACTTGCAACAAAACCACTCAGCATTCACTTGCATTTCTGATATAACTTGATGTTGAAAGCCAAGGATGTGTGCAGAAGAAATGATGGTGCTGTAAATTACTGCTTATGGAAAGATAAAATATGATGAGAGAAGAAGTTGCTGTAACTTCTCACTCAAAAATCATTAACATACCCAAGCACATGTTGGAATAGAGATCCATAATTGAAATGATGAGCAGCATACTTGATTTGGGTGAGTCATACTGACTGTCCAACTGGTAGGATTATTGACCACTTCCTAGCAAAGAAAAACATGTCCCAGTAATTAGGCATGCAAGACCGAATGCCACAAATGTCAATGGGTAGCTGAAACACGAACATCAAAGAAGACTGGCTCTAAGCCATAGAACACTTAGTGGTGGCATATGCTGTTCTTAGAAAATCCTATGATTTTCTGAAGAGGCAGTTGCGCTCGGCATGGTATCAAAGAATTATTTACTGTGTGTGTGTGTGTGTGTGTGTGTGTGGATGGTAGTGGAAAGTTTGCACCCTTCATACTTGGCGAATTGAAATCAGCGTCTTCATTTGTGCAAGTGAGTTTTATGCCTTATGATGGGATCAAGAATACAACTGTGGCCTGGTTAAAGTATTGGGGAAATGATAAATGCAGAATAGCATGTAGTTTGCTTCATGTTTGGTCACTAGTCTAATTGCCTTTGGAGAAGTTTGATCTGGGCAGCAGGACTCTACCTTTTTTTTGCCATCCGATCATAAGTCAAAACTACAGTTGTGTGATATATACATAATCATTTTCAAGTAGAATACCAAATTTGTCTCCTTATCTGCTGTATGATAGCTTTCGTTGCAATTTCAGAGTTGCACTTCAGGACAGCATTGATCTGTTTGCTGAACGTTGTCATTCCAGAGACTATCAACAGCTGTTGGTCCAATGCGACCATTATCCAATACAGCAAGTGATGAACATCAGTATGGAAGCAGAGGAAATCCGTTCCTGATGCATTTAATCTTAACTACATTTTGCGGTCCTTTAGTGAGTTGCTTAATGAACCTGCTGAAGTGGATTTTGACGTTTGTTTAACAGCTTGCAATTAGTTGACCGATGGTGTTTGACCCTGAGACGAGCAAGTCAAGTCAAACATACAGTCCTATGGTAGTATAGGAGAACAATGAATAACAATTTTGCTGTGATCAATGGAGAAACTGCTTCTAGGCAGGATGAAGTGCTGTGAATTATTGCCTTTGTCAACTAGAAGATTTCTGTTGGATGCTGACTCCTTGACAAGAATAAAAAGTTTTCCGAATTTTGTGATGGTTTGGTCATTTGGCATTTTTATGTTTGCGTTTGCCAAGTGTGAGTCACCGGTTATCCGCATATTGCGTACATTAGTGTCCTATCCAGGTAACCATATTGGATTACTGGAAGAACATTGCTTCAAGGCGATGTAAGAATTGATTTGAGTGTGTCTGAAGTGTTACCTCAAAATTTTATCCTCAAGTGATTTTGGTGATATTAGCTGCAGCCTTACCAAGATGTGACTTTTTTTTAAGAGTTTGACTCTCAAAGAAGATTTCCTTGACCACCTGAAGGCATTAAGTAAAATCCAATCTCAAGCAGATGCTACCAGACCTGCTGAGCTTTTCCAGCAATTTCTGTTTTTGTTTCTAATTCACAGCATTTGTAGGTCTTTTGAGTTTTTAGACAATCTCAAGCACGTTGCTTGATAGCAGATGCTACAGTTAGAGATTTTTTTCTTTTATTTTAAATGTATGTATACAATTTTGAAGTATAAAAATACTTGCTTTTTTATTGCGCCCTTCACAACTTCAGGATGTTGTAAAGTGCCTCAGCCAATTGAGTATTCTTTGAGTAGTAATTGCTGTTGTAATATGATTACTTAGCTGGTTACTACTCGGCAATATATGTAACCTATAAAATCTGTTTTGATATGGTGTTAATGTTGTTTTATTTTATTTCCAGCCCTATAGTTCCTGATGCAGCATTGATTGCTTTAGGTCCCAGACAAACCAGAGTTTTTGAAGAGAAGCAAGTTGTTACGTGCATTTTGTGCCAAGAGGAACAGGAGATTAGAATGAACAACAAAGCAATGGTTTTAGCCTCCTTTGTTCAGAGGTCAACAGTTTTGTCCAAGAACAGAACAAGGACCTTCCAGGATCCTGGTGATTTTTCACATTGTTGTTTATGATCGTAGAAAGTAAAAGTTCTTACATTAACTACATTACAATTGCTGTGAAGTTGGACCTTCCGTAACTTGGTTTTATATTTTTCTTCAGTAGGCTAGAAAATTTTACAAATTTGTAATATTATTTGAATCTTAATAACCTTAAATATTTAAATTTTGCTGAGTGATTTGCAATGTATATTTAAGAACTGTATCATTATACCATAAGGGCCATATATTATAGATGTTGCCTAAGGTCTTAAAAACATGGGTCTTTTTATAGGTGGAGCTCAATATTTCCAGGTTGCAAGTACCAGAAAATATTCTTTATCAACTTCAAGTTGAATAATTTTATTTATTTTGAAGTATGATTTCTTTTTCTCCTTATCAGAAAACCATGACCCATTGTTCATGCCACCTGATTTGGCCTGTGGCACCCATATAGGTAGCTGTGGACACATCATGCACGCCCACTGTTGGCAGAGGTTAGTACCAAGCACTAATAGCAAATACTTTTTAACCAGTGAGCTCCTGAGATCGACTGTTCTAATTAATTTTCTGTAAATTATATGCTAGCAAAAGACAAGAAGTGAATGGTCAGCCGCCATGCCAAAGTCTTTATTTGTCTGTTATTTTTTGTTAATTCATTCAAAAGATTATTCTTAGAAAGCAAGGTGACTTCATCTATTTTATGAAACTATTGTTCAAAGAGTCACTGCGCAGTCTAGAGTTTTTGAGTAATTATCAAGTCCATTTTAGCGGACAGGAGCATGACTGTTCAACCATTTTGCTTCTGATCAGTAATGATTTTTAAATATTCAAAACATGTGGAGGAATGTATCTAAAGTTTTTAAACGCCTGCTATAGTGTCATGTTTCTGCCATGTAGGCTTTCAGCTGCAAAGATAAGTATAGTTTGCTAATTTTCATTGGCTCTATGTAACATTTTTCTGACAATTTCAGAGGCTCATAATTTTAAGAGACTTTCAGCTTTTACTTTTCACTTACGCTATTTTCAAAGTGTTCTTGTTCAGATTTCAAATTCAAAAGATCGCATCATTTCTAATCGAATCAAGTATTTACAGTGTGTTTCATGTACTGTTTGTAATGTATGAAGTATTATTCTTTTTATCTGCCAGTTACTTTGATGCAGTTCAAGCAAAGGAGCAGCGGAGACAGCAGCGGTTAAGAGTGCACACAAGCTATGATGTGGAGAATGGAGAATTTCTTTGTCCACTGTGTGAATGTTTGAGCAACACTGTTATTCCGTTACTTCCTTCTCCTAGAAACCCATTGAACAGGTTAGATTATTGCATTACCTACATTAATGGAATAAATAGCCTACTGTACTCCAGCTTTATGTTCCTAATATAGCTGGTATTAGTGCTTGATGGAATTTTTCTGTCTGTCCACTTCACATGCAATTAATTTGGCTGTTTTTTTATTCATCTGTTATCTCCCACATCTCTGCTTTACAAAAGCTATGACACTACTCTAGAAGTATCCTGAAGTGCAAAAATAACTTGGAAGTCCTTTCCCGCCCTCTGCCTCTTTACTGCTGTGTTTTTGTTACTGAGGTATATCCACTCAGAAATTTATACTGCTTTCCTTTTTTTTCCCACTAAATCTTGCCCAGGCTTTTTTGTGAATGCCACACTTTGTCAATATTTTCTAATGTCAATCTTTCATATTGCTGTCAGCTATGAAACTTATCCCTGTACCCATGAACCTGTTTCCATGAACTTCCCAACCGTCCACTGACATAAATGGTTTTATTATACTCCTGCCTTTCAAGATTCCTATAATATCTCTCCTTGTAGAAGTATTTAACTGAATTTGCACGCTTGGTTTTCCAATAGATGCACCATCCCCAATATCTCTTTACTTCTCAAAGCCCTCAACTCTACTGTCCACCAGGTCTGTGCCCATCTTTCCTGAAGTTCTATTTAAATCCCTCCAATCAAATGCCCGTTGCTCCCAATGCATAAAAACAACTCTTACCAGCATTGCAAATGTCATTCTCTGACTTTGCCATGGTATGAGAACTGAATCATGGTTTAATTTTTTATTTTCTTCATGGTCTCTTGCTTTCTTTTGAGGACTACTTCTAAATTTTCAAAGGCTGCTTTTTGTTTTCACTGGCTCCTTTTTCTCGGTCTCACTAACTTGTTCATTTGCTAATGCAATAATTGAGCAACAATACTATCTTTTTTTTTGTTGCTATATGGTGCATTTGAGTTCTCAGAAGCAGAATTCAAATAACTCGATCATCACCACTCCACTAAACTTAACGTTGCAACTCACGAGGAAACCATTAATTTCTTGTATACTGCAATATTTAAATTGGCATAAGACAATAGGCACAAGTTAGTAATAATTGTTTTAATAAACTGATATGCCTCTATGTTCAAGATGCCATTACTGTAAAAACAATTTCTGTTGTCGGGCAAGGTCACAGCAAAACAGGCATGTTTGTTTTAACACTGCATCTCCAGTAATTCATAACGTGAGAAGACTTGAGCTGTAATAAACCAAGATGTAAAGCTTTATGAAATACAACTGTTCAATATTAAATTATGCAATTGACATAGTGTTCATTATAACAGCTTCCATCACTGTCCCCTTTCTAGTAGTTCCTGAACTCACGTTTTAAATCTAGAAACTTCACCTTACTTTGTAAGGAGTTCATTACCTCAGTTTCCATGTGCCCAGTTAGGTGAGTATTCTGTTATAGAAAATCAAAAACTGTGTTCTTCCTTTTGCAGGCCCACTCTTCCCTTTCAAGCATCTCATCCTTTCCAGAACATATTTGTCACCTTTGGGAGCCCCCACTTCCCCTTGACAATTCTTCTTTTCCTGCACCTGAACTTATTTTCACAGTCTGTCTGCCTGACCTTTACTCTGCAGCCTGTCCAACCCCTGACAGCTATCCCACCCCAGGCCTGTTAGCATTGCTTGTTACTCTTGGTCCTTTGCCCAGTAGCCCACCTTTGCTTCTGTTACCACCCTCAATTCCTCTTGTTTTGTTGACCAGTGGCCACTCACTGCTTCAATCACAGACTGGTTCTCTTCCACATTTGCTGATGAATGGTTTATAGTGAGCCTATTCAGAAGAAGTTGTATCAGACTCCAAACATTAACTTTGTTTTTTTTTCTCCACTGATGCTGCTAGACTGATGAGTTTCTCCAGCACTCTGTATTTCATAGTGAACCTGTCAGCAGTAAGCAAGGAATCGCCCTGTGGTTGGAGGAGCAAGATGAGCAGCAGTACTCAACAAGTGTGCTTCCTCACCATTGCCTTCCATTCTATTCATGGGAGTAACTTTTATCTGGTTAACCCATGAGTAAATTTTTCCCAGCAATTTTAGGATTCTGGAGTGGATTTCTCATGTGTAATTTGATCTGGACCAAATGCTCGATTGAAGAAACTTGTATTTCGTTGATGAATTAATCCTAGATATATCATTTTAATAAAGGTGGCTGAAGGAATTGGAGATCTAGAGCTGGGTCACAACAGTATACATACAGAAAATATCAAGGATGAAGTGTTGCGGTTATCCAAGATAACCATGTGGAAAGGGAGGAGGAAACATTGCTGGAATGGTGTCAGTTGTGTTAGGACAAATAGAAATAGAGCCACCGAACAATACAATTGCATATTTACACGTGTTGAAGAGTGCTACATAAGCTAGGAGAATAAATGAAGCTGTTGCACTGCAGTTACAAGAAAGAAGAAAATAATTGGGAGACTTGCCTTAGTTGCAGTGTCAGCGATATGAACAGGGCCGAGGCTGTACAAAACAGATTTGTACAAGAGATTATGGAAATGGTGTAAAACTGGATAAGTCATGGTAAGTTCAATGTAAAAGGTTTAGTTTTGACCCTTAAGAATATTTAAGAAAACCCAAAAAACGAAGAAAATTTTCAAGGAAAAAAAACATTGCTGTAAAATATCATAATGCATGCCTCCTCATCACATGTCAATATTGTCAAAATACTGTGGTATTTTGCAGATGAAAATGTATTCCTAGAAAATTACATTTTGGGATCTTTCCATACTAGCTAAACAGTTGGCTGATTAGTGGGGCCTGTGCCTTTGCACAAAGTCATTTTTGGCTGTGACCATAGAATTGTCTTCCTCCTGGGGCTGAGCAGATGCCTGGTCTCCAACAGTACTGAGTGCCAGAGATCTGGACCATTTCTTCTTCAACCAACTCCATAGATATAATCATCATATCGTGCTCCTGAGTCTAATCTGTATCAGTTGGAGTACTTACTTGTAAATGTCTTCATTGAATACATACATTAAGTAGTTGAATGTTGAGTTTGTTTATTGACAACTTCTGCAAGTAAAACAAAAGATTGCGTGCTTGCCGTTCTGGAAAATCCCTCAAGATTGTGGTTTGCTAACTTCAGTTTATTTTTTTGCAAGTTAATCTCCTGAGACATTGATGTTGAGATTTTGTTCATTTAAATGCTCAAGTTATTGTATGTTTTACTTGACTCAGTTCGAGAAGCAACACTGGAGCAAAATATTTGATTTAAGAGGAAACTTGGGCACATTTACCAGTTTCATTAAACCTGTGCTTTTGTTTTCAGTGACAGTTCAAAAAACAATGCAAGTGTTCCTGTTTTATCGAGTTGGCTGAAACGTACATTGCAACAGTTGAAGGTCCTGAAGAAAATCCAAGAAAAGCAAACAGGTACTTCAAAAAAAAAAGATCAGATGTATGCTTAATTTTTGTTTGATGTCCTTTGTTATACATACAATAAAATGAGAACATAAGTGAAAATATCTTGCTGCAAAATACAAATTTCTATGATTATAAGGGAGATTTTTCATAGGAAAGATAATTTATACTTCTGCCTGTGATATGGTATTGAACAGTCAAGTTTGTCTAACATTTATCTATAAAAGGTCACCCATCTATATAGACCTTTCAAGATGAAATTGTTAATTGGACAAGTAAAATAAGTGATGAAAACTTCAGAATATCTCCAAATTCCTGTCTCATGTGCATCATAAAATAGCTCTCACCTAAAGAACCCTAACTTGATCTCACACTTGAGAATCTAATATAGGATGCCTCACAAGAAACAGTTTATTATTTTAATGGGTTATATGTGATCATATTTGTTTCTCATTGTGTGCCATTCAGGCTACAGTTCTTTTGTTCGAAGAACCGCGAGTCAAATTGTCACCCATATTAAAATTCTTGAATTTGAACCATGTTTACTAAAATCCTGTGTTCTGAAGCAATGTGAAGTCATGGGCAAAGTCATGACAATTTAGTAAAGGATCTGGAAAACTACATTGCTAATGCTACAACTGCTGTCATTCAACAATGGAAGTGAGTTATGTGTGTTTGTCTCCAGTTAAGATTGTATCATAATGCTGTGAATCCTGGAAATCTGAACTACTCAGCAGGCCAGTTAACTTCTATGGAGAGAGAACCAGGACCTCTCATATCGGGTTGAACTCACTACTCAAAATTCAAACTAACTGATGTAGTGCTTTCTTTTACTTAAAAGTTGCTAAATTTCATTAATCATATTCAAAAATTCAATTTTGAAATATACATTTACTTTTCTGTCTATTTATGTTCTGCAAACCCTCCCCGCCAATGTTAATATGCGATTTAAAAACAGAATTCTGGAAGCACTTGACAAGACAGGCATACATCAAACAGTTAGTGATTAACCTGGGAAGGTTCTGACTTCAATGACCCAAAATGACATGCAGGTTCTTTTATATATATTCCGGGTGCTAGAAAAATTAATATTTTTATAAAGGAAAGAAATATTTCAAGGTTTCCATGTGGTTTTAAATTTTATTTAGTTGCCCACCCTTGATTTGAGTTTTCAGAGTTGGCTTTAAATGAGCTTCATTGTATGAGCATATAACTAGTTTATAAATTTGCAACACACAATAGTTTTACAAGATCACCAGATCAGTCACGGTATTTCCATTTATTTTTCCTTTCAGATAACCTCTCCAACACCCACCTAGAAGGAATGGAGGTCCCTGAGGGATTTCAACCTGATGTAAAACCAAAGTATGTAACTTGATCAGTCAACAGTTGTATTAATTTCAAGGTAGCCCTAATTTTCTTTACCTTTACGGTTTGTTATGAAATCATAAATTAGAGCTGCACCATCTATCGTTTCAAATATGATATTCCATCTGGAGACTAAAACCAAAGTGAACATTTATAGAACACCTTTTTTTTAATCTGTGGCAATCATTGTTGGACTGCCTGTGCAGAAAATAGAGTTTGGAGTTCTGTCCTTGTTATCCTGTGTTTCTTTAAGGTCATTTGCATCTGATGTCATCTCTTAGGCAATAAGCATGTTAACCTATAGGACATCCTATCTTTTGGTGATCTTTCCAGCCACAGATTGTTCCTAGCATTTCTTGATATCACAGTAAAGATACTGGAGACTTCATTGTTGAGGAAAACAAATCAGCTTTATGGTGAATTAAGCAGATTTCTTTAATGCACCCATTTACAACATCAAGCCATTATTCTTTCAAGTTCGGTCGGCTTGATATGGGCAGGTGCTGGCCCAGTGGTATTATCGCTAGACTGTTGATCTGGAGACCCCAGTAATGTAGTAGGGACCTGGATTCAAATCCCACCATGGCAGATGGTGGAATTTGAATTCAATAAATACTGGAAATGGAGTCTAATAGACTAACCTTTATTGTCACGTGTACTCAAATGAGTGCAGTGAAAAGTTTGTAATGTTGCCTCGCGGCACCATCTTAGCTACAGGGTACCTAGTTATAGATATTTTGTGTTGTTACAGAATTGAAAAAATAGACTAACGTGGGCATACGGTGTTTTAAAAAGTCCGGAATGATGATAAAAAGTATCTTTCAAGTACTCGAGTAATAGTCCTTTTCCACTGAGTCCGTGCCCCGCTAGGCTTCAGAACTCGAGGCCTCACTGTCTCCATGCACTGGCATCTGTCCCGGCCTCACCTCCAGGACTCTGTCCCCCTACCCGGCTCGCACTCGCTATGCTCCCGCTCCAGGCTCTGGCCGTGGCTCACTTCCGGGACTTGGTCCGCAGTAGCTCTGCTCCCCCTCTGGCTGTGGCTCACTTCCAGGAGTTGGCCCGAACTCGCTCTGCTCCCACTCCTGCGTTGGGCTGGTCTAGGACTCCGTTCTCCATTCCTTCCAGGTAGGCTACTTTAAGAAGTTAAAAGTTGGGGGGTGGTGGGAAGAAAAACTGCAACAAGAGGGGAAAAAAAGAAAGCAAGGAAAAGGAGCTGGCGAGCAGCAGACCTCTGGCTGGAGGATCGAATGCAGGCTAGGCCAACAATGCCTTCATCCTCTGAATGAAAAAGAAAAAACCTTGAAGCTTGCTCTTAAGCGTTTTTAGATATTTCTGGTTGAGAGGTTTCTTGCAGTGGTTTTCCATTTCTGTTAATAGGAATCCTTTCTCAGAAAGCATCAAGGGGATGCTTACAACCTTGGCTACAGCAACATACAAAGTGGGTCTCAAGGTTCATCCCAATGAACAGGACCCACGAGTGCCTATGATGTGCCGGGGCAGCTGTGCGTACACAGTACAAGCAATAGGTGAGCCTCGGAGAATGCGTACTCTATTTAAATCAGGATGTTTATTTAAATGTTTTATTAACAAAATTAAGTGCATTTACTTTTAATAAGCAGCTTTGTTTGCTAAGTAAACTGTCGTCTGAGTCATAATTTTAAAACCTTGTTGACTTTATTCTATAAAACTGATATTAAATAAGAGTTGTACGTTGTGTAAAATTTACCAAGTGGTGGACTATTTTGTATAGACAGCTGAAATTAATTGCTTCATAGTACAGAACTTAAAAGCTGACTTATTTCCTTTTAGCAAAGTTTAATATTTGAAATTTATCAATCTTCAACAAGACTCGAGTAAGCATTTAGAAATGTTTTTTATTCTTTCTTTTCCAGAGCGTTTCCTAGCAGATGAAGAAAAGCCACTGTTTGGTCCTCTACCATGTAGGCAGGTAGGAATGATGAAGATGTATAAGGACTGTTGAGCAAACAATGAATGAGAGATTACGTTTGAAAATGTAAACAGCTTTTGAATTTTTTCAGGAAGGATTTTAAAAATGCTGATGACGATGTTGTCAACAGTCTTACTGGAAAAACCTTAGCATGCAGAATATGTATATAAGACCGTAGCCATAAGAAGTAGCAGCAGGAGTATGTAATTCGCCCCCCTCGAGTCTGTTCTGCCATTCACTAAAACATAGCTTATCGAGCATTCCTCACATCCACTTTTTTGGTAACCCTTGATTCCCCTACTGATCAAGAATCTATCTATCTCAGCCCTAAATATACATAAGGACTTTGCCCCCACAACTGTGTGGCAGGGATTTCCAAAGACAGTCCACCCTCTGAACAAAGAAACTTCCCCCCCCCCCCCCCCCCTCATCTCAGTCTTAAATTGGGGCTCCTTTATTCTGAGACTATGTCCTCTGGCCGTGGACTCCCCCATGGGGAGAAAAATCATCTTAGCATTTACCCTGTCAAGTCCTTTAAGAATCCACTATGTCTCAATGAGATAATTGCTAATTCTTCTAAATTCCAATGAGTGAAGACCTAACCTGTTTTAGTCTTTGTTCATTAAACAATCCCTCCATACCTGGGATCATCCTAGTGAACCATCTCTGAAATAACTTCAATGAAATTATGCCTTTCTGTAAATAAGGGAACCAAAACTGCTCTCATTACTTCAGACCTGGTCTCACCAGCACCTTGTACAATTGCAGTAAAACTTCCCTCCTCTTGTATTCCAACCTCCTTGAAATAAGGGCCAGCTTTACTTTAGCCTTCCTGCTACACCTGTGAGTTTCCTTTCTGTGTTTTGTGCTCAAGTACTCTGAAGTCCCTTCTGAGTTGCAGCATTCTGTAGTTTTGCTCCATTTAAATAATGGTGTTGGTTGTTCTCCCTTCCAGAATGAGCAACTTTAATATTTTCCTACATCGTACTTCATTTGCCAGCTTTTTGCCCACTTATTTAACCTATCACTATTTCTCTGTAAACTGTTAGTATCCCTGTCACAACTTGCCTTTCTACCTATTTTAGTTATCTGTAAATATGGCCACAATATATTTGCTTCCTTCCTCCAATCATTAATATATGTTGTAAACACTCACGGACTCAGCACTGATCTCTGGGGAATCCTACTGGTTACAGATTGTTAACCTGACAAGGGGTCCCTTATCTCCACTTGCTGTTTCCTGCCCATTAACCAATTCTCTATCCATGGCAATATACTGCCTCCAACACCAGGGGCTCTTGTTTAATGACTTAACCTTTTGTGAGGTACCTTGTTGCATGTCTTATGGAAGTCCAAATACAACATATGTTCTGGTTCCCCTTTATCCATTTTGGTTGATACTTCCTCGAAAAACTAATAAATTAGTGAGACACCATTTCCCTTTCATGAAGCCATGCTGACTGAGATTAGGTTATGATTTTCCAAATGGGCTGCTGTTACTTATTAATTGATTCCAACAATTTTTTCCAACAGGATAATTGGCCTGTAGTTAACAGCTTTTTGCTGCCTTCCCTTTCTGAATTGGGATGTCATATTGGCAGTTTTCCAATCCTCCAGGAATTCTCCTGAATCTACAGATTTTAGAAAATTGCAACCAAAGCATCTGCTAATACTGTTGCTACTACTTTTAGGGTCCTACGATGCAAGCCATCAGGGTCAGAGGATGTACCTGCCTTTAGCCTCATCAGGCTAGTACTACTTCTCTCATGGTGGTGATAGTCCTTAAATCCTCCTCCCTTATTTTTAAATATTAATGGTTTGTTTGAAGTATCGTCACTGTGAAGACTGGTGTAAATTATCTGTTTAACTCCCATTTCCTTGTTTCCCCATAGCTATCTCCGCAGCGGCTTAGCCTCAGTCTCCAAGTTTGTTCTGTTTTTAAACTTGTTATTTGGTGCAAGGAATTAAGATACTTGGTCATTGGGAAGTGCTCCAGAATTTAAATAACACAGGTTATTCCAGAAATTATGCACGTTATTGTTGTATTTTAACTTGCGTAAATTATCGGCTTTGAAATGCTTTAGGATGTTCACCGGTCATGAAAGACACCACCTGAATGCAAATTCTTTTGCTGTTTTTGTATGAGCTATATTTTCAGATGTTTTCTGCAGCTAGAATTGTGTTTTATAGGATGACTGTCTGAAGGCATTAACTCGATTTGCCGCATCACAGTGGACTGTGAGTTCTTTGTCTGTGGTCCAGAAACAATATGCTCGACTGTTATCAGGTTTGTGTGCTGTATCATTTGGATATTTGACTATAATTATAACTTCAGAAAGCTCATTTACAAGTCATATGCCACTTTTGATATTAATTCAACATAGATCAAAATGCAGTTTTAATAAATTGGTGTGCAGTACTTGGCCTGGAGAAAGGAAACTTAGCTTTCTATGGATTTTTCCCTTTCAGTTCTGATACCTGATGATGATAAGACTCAGATTTCTCCATCCATTCTTGATGTAGACATGTTCCATTTATTGGTAGGTAATTTCTTTCTTAACTTCTTAATTTTTGTGATTATTCACTGAGACTAGGTTTACTAAGCGAACTATTTTGTTTCAGTTACTTGGAAATACTATTGATGTAAGTACAAAACCAATTTGATACCCTTTTTCATGTTCCCTAAAATAACTTGGAGTTTCTTCAAAACTTAACTGACATTAACAGAAAGAGTACATCCATTTTTAAGTGACATTTAATATTGGAACATCAAACTCTTTCGTTTGTGGCTTTGATTTTAGAAAACACGTAAGGGTTTTTCTATTGTATGAAATCAGTGATATTGAGGGTTTATTACAATATCACCTTTTATGTTTGAATCAAATTTCAATAAAATCATATCCTAATTTTTTCTGACAAGTACAGTTTTCTTAACTAAAATTTTATAATGACAAAGGTTTATAAGCCAGTTCCTTTTCTGCTTTCCATCATGATCTTATTCCACTGTCAGATCTTGAATTAAATTTGTTATCCTGCCTTGTATTGTCTACTTGGCCCAGCAACATTTGGAGTGAGTGACAGCAATGGAATTTTAGCAGTAAGTGTGTGTTAGTATTTTGTACATCTATTGACTTCAAAGGATCCTTTCAAGCACTTGAACTGGCTTTTTTATAATCCACTTTGACAACTATTTGGCCCTTGGAGTTTATGCCTACACTTCGTAGAGCAAATCATTTAACCTCATCCCCAACTTTGTCCCCTTAGCTCTGGAAGCTTATTTCCCTTAATCGTCTTTCTAATTTACTTTGTAATTCATTGCTTGTCATGGCATCCACTGCCCTCTGCAGGCAGTGCCTTCTTGGTCATTCCTACTTGCTGATTTTTAGAAAACGTTTTTCTCCTATTTCTCCTGCATTATTTTGCTTAAAATCTTACAGCCATGTTCCTCTTTCTTTTTGCCATCATTTTGGAGTCATTTTCATATTTTGGCAGCTGTCCATTGTACAGCCAGCTGTCATTTTATTTATCAACAATGTTATGTTTGAGTTAATTGTTCAAAGTTCTATTTCCTCATTCCTCCCTCTAAAATAGTGTTCCCGTGGCATTTTTTTGTAACAGTTGTTCTCCCTACAGGTGAGCCTCGTGCTTTCTTACCCAGCTCTGCACTGCCAAGATTTCACAGGAGTTAGCTTAGCTGTTGGTCACCTTCATCTCTTCCATTTGGTTACGACAGCACACATTGTACAGATTTTACTGACGTCTTCAACAGGTAATCTAAGAAAACTAAGTTCAAAATGTTTCTTTATTCACAGCATTTCTCTTCATCTATGAGATTATTCCAGTGAACTTTTATTGTGCTCTTCCTGAGGTTAGAAGGCCAAAACTGCACAAGTAGTGCCTCGTTAAGACTAAATACTGTTGAAACAAAGCTTTTTCACTTTTATACATTAACCCCTGTTTAGAAAAGCTGGCATAGAATTTGCTTTCCTAATAACTTGTTATACTGGCACATTAACTTCATGTGATTCATATAAAAGCATGCCTTGCCCCTCTGCCAACATTTTCCACACTGTCTCCAGTTAAAACAGATTCTGGTTTTGTTTCCTTTCCAAAGTTAATTTCAGATTTCCCACCTTTTATGTTCCATTGTTACCAATCGTAACTTTTAGTACGCTCCCATTGTAGCCTCTTTGCTACTCCCCGTAGCTTACTTTCGCATCTGATTTTGTATCATTAGTAAATTTAGACAAATTATACTCTGCTTTGTCAATTGAGTCCTTCTTGTATATAGTTACTAGCTGAGACCTAAGCAGTGATTCTTATGGTATCTTCCTAATTACATTCTGCAAAAACAGACTGATTCATTTGTTCGTACTGTTAACCAATCTTCAGTGCATGGTGACATTTGAAACTCCAATTCCACTCCTCGCCAGCACAAAAAAAAACTGTCTTTGATGTCCCAGTAAAACTTCACTTTTGCATGTTTAAACGAGTATCTTGACTCCAGTGGTTTACTGCTTCTAGAGGAAAATACTATGGACCAGGAAAGTGCTGACGGAGATGAAGAGGCTGCTGCCTTAACGTTGTACGACAAACTCAGGCAATACTCAGGAAGGTAAGATGCAATTCAGGGCATGTATTTTGCAGCTTTACGGAAACATAGGATTCTGACACTTGAAATCTGGAAAACTAAATTGGAAATGTATTGCAGGTTTTAGTTCCTTGGGATGTTTCATGATGTTTGAGGTGTTATGCAAGTTGTCGCAGTTTGGTTAGAGAACAGATCTTTTGAGTGGGACCTTCATGAAGGACATTTGCCCTCCTGTGTCATCTTTGAATTATACAACTACTTTGGTTTTCTTGAACCTTGTCTGTTTAAAAAGTTCCTTGGTTAACGGAGAATCTAGGGGAATGAATTTGTCTCCCACCATGGCAGCTTGAGAATTTAGGTTCAATTTTGAAAACCATTTGTAACATCAAAAGCTCTGGTGAAAATGGTCGTGATGCTGTTGGATTGTCATAAAAATCCAACTGGTTTTATCAGGTCTCCTTTTTCTATGTCTGTCATAAGTTCCATACTAACATGAATGACTTTGAACAATCTAATAAAGCTGTCAGAAAGAAACAAAATTGGACTGAATTGTATGCTACCTAATGGGAGGAGGCAGCTTGTATGAACAACCCCATTCTTAATTTTGAAGAATCCAGCATTTTCTTATAAAAGTAGAAGTTGACGTGTTTACAACCATCTTCATCCATTGATCAGTAGGTGATCTGTGTTGATCTCCTTCTGAGGAGCCAACTGTTACAACTGCCAGTTTTTGGCCAGTTTATTTCATTCCTCATAACATCAAATGGTTTGTCAGATTGGACAAAGCTAAGGCTTAGCACCACAGCAATAACCCATTATAATGCTGATGATATGTGCTCCAAAGCTAGCTGCAGCTTTAAGTGTTCTTCGATAGATGCAAATGAGCATCTATCCAACAATGTAGAAAATAGACACATACATATTTTGTCCTCAGCAGAGCAAATCCAACTTGGCTCCATCATAGTTCTTGCATTCATGAATGGAGCAATGAAAAGATTTATTAGCAACGATCAAATAGCACTTAGCCACTAATTCATTGGTGCAGCTCATTATGGAGCATAAGTCCTCAGTACTACGGGCAGGTAATTTCAAGGGCCTGTGCTTATTCTGTCCAGTGTGTAAAGTTTGGATTCCTCCAAAACCATTTGGTTTCTGACTTGGTTGCAGTCTTGGTTGAAACATAGAGATGGGATGAATTCATATGGTGAAGCAATCGTGGGATGCCTATATATAATCCAAAACTAACTTGTATTCATACAATACTTGCATAAAGTATTAAAGTGCTTCGCAGAATTGGCTGAAAGAAGAGGAGATTTTAGGTCATATGAACTTTTAAATAGCATCTTAAAGGAATGAACGTCAGTTGAGAGCTGAAGACATTTTGAGAGGAAGTTACAGAGCTTAGGTCCTTTGCAGCTGAAGGCATGGCCACTAATAATTAAGGTCAGAAGTCACGTGACACCGGGTAATAGTCCAACAGGTTTATTTGAAACCTGATGAAGGAGCAGTGCTCCAAAGCTTGTGATTTTAAATAAAGCTGTTGGGTTATAACCTGGTATTGTGTGATTCTGACCTTGTCTATCCCAGTCCAACACCAGCACCTTCACATCTCAAAAGATCCTTAATTATAATTATTAGTGGTCAGAATTGGAAAGGCGTAACAATCTTTAGCGATTGTACAACTGGAGGAATTCACAGATACGGGACGGGAAGAGGCCATGTCAGGATTTGGAAAGAGCGATGAGAATATTAAAACTGAGGCATTGCTTAACTCAGCCAACATAGGGCAGCGAACAGGACCTGGTGCCAGTTAGCAGTTTTGGATGACCTGCAGATTAACTAATCTATTATTGAAGAATTTGATTAAGTGAGACCAAAGAGTGCTAGAAAAATTTCCCAGTGAAGTAGTACCTTGCATGACGGAAAGTGGTTCCAGTTGTTGAAGCCAATCATCTCAGCTGCAGGCCTTCACTGCAGGATTTCCTCATGGTAGCAACCTCAGCATAAATATTTTTCAATGGCTTTCCATTGATCACAAGTTCAAAAGTGAAGCTGATGCAAGCAATTGCACAGTGGTTCCATTCACAGTTTTTTAAGTAGTCAAGCTTCTAAATTCAAGCCTGTGCACAAAAAATCCTGGACATTTTAAGTGGGAAGTAGTATTTGCAAAACGTGTGTCAGGGAATGATCATTTCCTACCAGAGAGGTCATATCTGCCTCTGTGACATCATGTAGCATTCCCTATGTCAGAATTACTATTTATAAAATAACAGCTTCATTTCACTCAGGCCAGTAACAGAACTGTAATTTGCCATCTTCAAACCAAAATATGATACTTTGCAAAGACAAATGTACAGAAATTTTGAGCCAAAAATGTAGTTGTTAATTTTTTATACAGTTACTAATTGCATTCTCTTCTCCCACTACCACTTTGTTTCATTTCATAGAAATATTTTTATCACTGTTCTTTTCAATGTATTAGGGGTGACACTTTGTATCAGGAGGTATGATTGCATTTGGCTTGTTAATGAAGCTTTCTGACTGAAATGCTCCATCTGGTGGTGGCTTGGATGAGAAAAGAATTAATATTCACTTGATTGGGAGACTTGCATGAAAGATTGGTGGATGGGAAATGGATATTTTACTTTTGGTCTGCAAAATTTGAAATGTAGAAATGTTAGAAACCTATTTTAAGAATACAAGCTATAACATGAATTTTCAGCCGAATAGGGCACTCGGATTTACTGAAGATTTATTGTCATTAATTTTATGTTGTGGTTTGTCCTGTAATTTTTAAAACTTTATTCACGGAAAATGGGTGTCACTGGTTCGGCTAGCATTTCTTGACCAGGCCCTAATTACCCTCGAAGGTTGCCATGATGTGTGTTCTTGAGCCACTGCAGTCATTGAGGTGCCGGAACATTCTACTTACTCTTAGGAAAGGAATTCCAGTGACCGTGAAGAAAGGGTGATGTTGTTCCAAGTTAAGATGGTGTGTAATTTTGAGTTTAACTTGTTGGAGTGCACCCACTGCCCATCTCCTTTTCAGATGGTAGAGGCTGTGGGTTTGTAACTTGTCATTGAAGCAGCTATGGTGAGTTGCTGCATCTTACAGATGGTATACACACTGCAGCTACTGTGTATTGCTGGAAAAGGGATTGAATGTTGAGGTGGTGGATGATATGCCAGTCAAGAGGGCTATTTTGTTCTGAATTGTATTGAGCTTCTTCAGTTTTGTTTTGAGCTGCACCCATCCAGGCAAGTGGAGAGTATGCTTTCTCATTTCTGACTTGTGCCTTGTCGATGATAGGCAGTCACTGGAGAGACAGAAGATCCGTTAATTGCAGCAGCATTACTTGCCTTTTAACCTGCTGTTGTAGCCATGTATTTATCCGGCTCATCCAGTTCAGTTTCTCATCAGTGGTCCGACCAAAGATGTTGATAGTGATGGATTCACTGCTGGTAATACCACTGAATTGCAAAGCGATATTGTTAAATTCTCTGAGATAGTAAGAACTGCCATTGCTGGAGTCTGAGATTACACAGTGTGGAGCTAGAGGAACACAGCAGGCCAGGCAGCATCGGAGGAGCAGGAAAGCTGATGTTTTGGGTCA
>NC_063340.1:59569079-59593001 GCF_021869965.1 Rhincodon typus
TGACCCAAAACATCAGCTTTCCTGCTCCTCCGATGCTGCCTGGCCTGCTGTGTTCCTCTAGCTCCACACTGTTGTTAAATTCTCTCGTTGGCGATGGCCATTGCCCAGCACTACTTTGACATGAATGTTAATTGCCACTAATCACCTTGCCCACTCTTCAGTATCTGAAGAGTTGCAATTGGTGCTGCGCTTTATCCAATCATCAGTGAATACTTTAACTTTTATGATGGGGGAAAGGTCATTGATATCGGAGCTATAGATTGTTGGGCCGAGTATGCTACCCTTAGGAGCTTCTGTAGTGCTATCCGGTGATAGAGACGATTGGTTGCCAATAATCATAATTGTCTTCCCTTGTGCCAGCTATCCTTCTGACCAGCAGAGTGTTTTTCCATTGACTCTCATTGACTTCAGTTTCGTTCAGGCTCCATGGTGCCACACTTGGTCAAATGCTGCCTTTATGTCAAACACAGTCACTCTGAACTCAACTCTGGATTTCACTTCTTTTGTCCACATTTGAACTAACACTGGCAGCTCTGGCAGAAACCAAACGAAACATCAGGGAGTAGGTATTGCTGAGCAAGTGTCACTTGACAGCATTGTTGATGATCTCTTCTAACTCTTTGATAATGAAGAGTAGACTGTTATGAAAGTAAATGGCTCGGTTTTAATTGTCCTGTTTATTGTAGACAGGATTTCCATGTGGCCAGCTAGCTTAGGATGCAGTTTACTTTTGGAGTCCAAATAAGAACAAGCGATGGGTTGGGTGTGTTATTGGAAGGTTTTTAGTAGGCCATTACAAGCAGTCAAAGGTTAAGGAAGAGATGTTCAAAGCCCAATAGGTAGCTGGACCCACTGCTAAGGCAATGTGTGACAGAGGCAACTTGATCCAACCGAGCAAGATTGGAACTCTGGAAAACCCTGAGGCATAACTAGCCTGGTGAAAATTTGCAGTTGAGTCTGAATAAATACAAGTAGAGTTTCCAGAATTCAGGGCAGTGTGGTCCCAGGAAAGGCAGGTGATCAACTAGGATTTGTACAGGTGTTGAGGCCATCCATGATGGAGTGGCTCTTGAGGGAGTTTCAAGGCCAGATCATCGAAGTGAAGAATTGTAATCCCTTGTGAAATACAATGAGGTTTGATGATCACAACTCTTGTTAATGCCTGGAGAAGGTTGCTGAGAAATTTCTGGTGTCTGTCTTGATTATTTGTTATTTTGATGTGTTCTGTTGAGTATTTGATCACTTTTTCTAACCCATGTTTATCTCATGTTAATTCTCGATGTTAGAATGTAATTTTCTTTGTCTTATAGATTGTATTATAGTTCTGACGTTGTGTATTGAAGTTCATTATTTCATGGCATCTTGTGGCTTTATTGTCTGCATTTTCTCAATTTCAAAAAAGCCTTTACTGGTCCCAAGTCATAACAGGTCCCATTTGGTATCTTCTTCCAATTTCGGCATCGTTCTATCATAGAGTAAGAGAAACCCTGCAGCGTGGAAGCAGGCCATTTGAACCATGGAGTCCACACCGACCCTCCAAAGAGCATCCCACCCAGACCCGCTTCCCTACCCTATCCCTGTAACCCTGTATTTCCCATGACTAATCCACCTAGCCTGCACATCCCTGGATACTATGGGCAATTTAGCATGGCCAATCCACCTAACCTGCATGTCTCTGGTCTGTGGGAGGAAACTCACGCAGACACGGGAAAATATGCAAACTCCACACAGATAATTGCCCAGGGCTGGAATGAAACCTGGGTCTCTGGCGCTATGAGGCAGCAGTGCTAACTGCTGAGCCACTGTGCCGCCCATCTTGCCACAATGTTCTGCCACTGTATACAGCACGAACTCATTATGAAGGATCCTTATTTGGGCCTGATTTGAAAGGGCAGAGTTGTATGTGGAACATGGAAAATGTAACAAAACACATCAACCAATGGAATTTGTATCAAATTGTTTATAAATAGTAATGTCCTCTTGTTGGTTTGAGCCATAGTTGATTTTTCTAAGCACATTTGGTGAGGCAAGCTTCTTTCAAATAGGTTTCAGTATAAATGAAGCTAACACAAGCTCCTTGAATGTATTGAAACTGGACTGGGTCATTGCAATAAAAATGGCTGTCAGTAGATGAGCTGGAGTTGAGATTTGATTACATCGTGAGCACAATGTTGTATGTTACTAAACTGTTCAGTCAAAGTGCATTTTTTTGAGACTTCTCAAAGAGTTGACAGTTCTATTTTTTTTATCTCCCTATAGTGCCTTGAATTCAATGACCTCAGGTTGGCACCTGTGGCAATATATCAAGACTGGTATAATACCCTATCTACGATGTTCTGCCTTGTTCTTTCATTATCTCAATAACGTTCCAGCCCCAGTTGAACTGCAAGGTAATTTTTTTCCAAATACGAATTACATCTTGGAGTAGTTTGCTCCAACTTCCTCACTTTGAGATCAAGCCTTTCTTCCATGTATTAAAACACATTTTTCACCTTTTCTCTGATAAGCACTGCAAAATATTTCTCAAAGTCTAAAACTCCAAAATCCAAATATCCATATTCTCTTTTTTTAATCCTTTACTGCAAAATAAAAACACAGCTAACTCAAATACAGAAGACATTTAATCCTTTAGTGTAATTTATGCAACTTGATTATTTGTACCAAAGCCATAATCATCCTATTTTTTCCAGTACTTGGTGAGAAACTTCTCAAAATAGTGGAAGCTTTTATGATACGCGATGTTTGTATTGTATTTGAGATGTATATGCTTAGAGGACTTTGACAGTGAACCTGATTCTATTCAATTTCAGAGAATGGACCACACCACTTTGAACTGTTATGCCGCTATCTTTCCCTCCCAACAAATCTAATGAGTCTTTTCAAAACTGAGAATGATACAATTGACCCATTGATACAAAGGTAAAATTTATGAACAACAAATACTTTCATGTTGAATAAATAATCTGTTTTGCGATCCAGAAATAAATGTTATATGATTGGTCTTTCCTTAACTGAAGAACATATGCCACCATGAAACTTCAACATGAGTTTAGTTATTAGTTATGATATTTTACAAGTAACACATGAAAATTTTTTTTCAAAATGTTATCTGCTTTCTCTTTTGAAGATGAGTTAGTTGTTTTTCAGCATTAGAAAATGGTTAAATTTTACAGTCAATTCATTGTTATGCAATCACAGATTTTTTGTGTATATTAATATGGTGATTGTTGGAAACTAACATGCCTGTAAAATAAAATCTTAAAATTGTAGATGGTGTGGTGTTGCAGAAGTGCAGAGCTTTGTGAAAGGGGAGAGAACGGCGATTAGGTAGGCTTCTACCTTGTGGTTTTGTGATCAGATAGAATAAAATTGGCAAATAAATATTATTACTCTTTAAGTTTCTTTTACCTTCTGCTTACCCCTGTTCCAGCTATCCTAGGGAGCCAAACAAGTTAATTGAACTTCCTGATGATTACAGTTGCCTCATAAACCGAACATCCTGTTTTACGTGAGTATACAAATATCTTTGTATTTGGATCTAACAGTGATCTGTTGCAAACTGAATCGTGAGCTGCTGAAATTTGATTTAATTACACTGAAAATCATGGAGCTTATTATAGTGATGTTTGTGAACAAGATTGAAGAAAAGTAGTTGTCTCCATACTTCAACTTCTGAACCATAAGAACAGAGAGATTTTCTTGTGGCTGCATGCACCTTATAAAGTTGAGGCTTAATTTGCTCATCTCTGCCCATGCCTGGGATAGCACCAGGTGTATCTAAATGAGACATGTCAACCTGGTGAAACTACAGCACAGGACACCGTGTATGTTCACAGCAGAAGCAGCATGTTATGGACAGAGCTGAGTAATTCCTCAACCAACAAATGAGATCAAAGTTTTGCAATCTTGCCACATTCAGTCATGGACAACCAACTACCGGAGGAGGCATCGTGAACTTTCCCAGACTCAATATTGACAGAGCATAGCACGTGATTTTAAAAAAAAAAAAAAAACAAAACAGCAGGCTCAAATGTTTTAGAGATAGTAGGAACTGCAGATGCTGGAGAATCCGAGACAACAAGGTGCAGGGCTGGATGAACACAGCAGGCCAAGCAGCATCATAGGAGCAGAGAGGCTGACGTTTCGGGCCTAGACCCTTCATCAGAAAAGGGGGAGGGGAAGGGGGTTTTGAAATAAATAGGGAGAGAGTGGGAGGCGGATAGAAGAGGGATAGAGGAGAGGATAGGTGGAGAGGAAACAAACAGGTCGAAGAGGCGGGGATGGAGCCAGTAAAGGTGAGTGTAGGTAGGGAGTTAGGAAGGGGATAGGTCAGTCCAGGGAGGACGGACAGGTCAAGGGGGCGGGATGAGGTTGGTCGGTAGGAGATGGAGGTGCGGCTTGAGGTGGGAGGAGGGGATAGGTGGGAGGAAGAACAGGTTAGGGAGGCAGGGACGAGCTGGACTGGTTTTGGGATGCGGTAGGGGGAGGGGAGATTTTGAAACTTGTGAAATCCACATTGATACCATTGGGCTGCAGGGTTCCCAAGCGGAATATGAGTTGCTGTTCCTGCAACCTTCGGGTGGCATCGTTGTGGCACTGCAGGAGGCCCAGGATGGACATGTCGTCTGAGGAATGGGAGGGGGAGTTGAAATGGTTCGCGACTGGGAGGTGCAGTTGTTTGTTGCGAACCGAGCGTAGGTGTTCTGCAAAGCGGTCCCCGAGTCTCCGCTTGGTTTCCCCGATGTAGAGGAAGCCACACCGGGTACAGCGGATGCAGTATACCACATTGGCAGATGTGCAGGTGAACATCTGCTTGATGTGGAAAGTCTTCTTGGGGCCTGGGATGGGGGTGAGGGAGGAGGTATGGGGGCAGGTGTAGCACTTCCTGCGGTTGCAGGGAAAAGTGCCGGGTGTGGTGGAGCTGGAGGGGAGTGTGGAGCGGACAAGGGAGTCACGGAGAGAGTTGTCCCTCCGGAAAGCAGATAAGGGTGGGGAGGGAAAGATGTCTTTGGTGGTGGGGTCGGATTGCAGATGGCGGAAGTGTCGGAGGATGATGCGTTGGATCCGGAGGTTGGTGGGGTGGTACGTGAGGACGAGGGGGATTCTTTTTTGGTTCTTATTGCGTGGACGGGGTGTGAGGGATGAGGTGCGGGAGATGTGGGAGACATGGTTGAGGGTGTTCTCGACCACCGAGGGGAAGTTACGGTCCTTGAAAAACGAGGACAACTGAGATGTACGGGAATGGAATGCCTCATCCTGGGAGCAGATGCGGCGGAGGCGAAGGAATTGGGAATAGGGGATAGCATTTTTGCAGGAAGGTGGGTGGGAGGAGGAGTATTCTAGGTAGCTGTGGGAGTCGGTGGGCTTGAAATGAATATCGGTTTCTAGGTGGTTGCCCGATATGGAGACAGAGAGGCCCAGGAAGGGGAGAGTGGTGTTAGAGATGGTCCAGGTAAACTTAAGGTTGTGGTGGAAGGTGTTAGTGAAGTGGATGAACTGTTCGAGCTCCTCGTGGGAGCACGAGGCGGCGCCGATACAGTCATCAATGTAACGGAGGAAGAGGTGGGGTTTAGGGCCGGTGTAGGTACGGAAAAGGGACTGTTCCACGTAACCTACAAAGAGGCAGGCGTAGCTTGGGCCCATGCGGGTACCCATGGCTACCCCCTTTGTCTGTAGGAAGTGGGAGGAATTGAAAGAGAAGTTGTTGAGTGTGAGGACGAGTTCGGCTAAGCGGATGAGGGTGTCAGTGGAGGGGGACTGGTCGGGCCTGCGGGACAGGAAGAAGCGGAGGGCCTTAAGGCCATCTGCATGGGGAATGCAGGTGTAGAGGGACTGGACGTCCATGGTAAAGATGAGGTGTTGGGGACCGGGGAATTGGAAGTTCTGGAGGAGGTGGAGGGCGTGGGTGGTGTCACGGACATAGGTAGGGAGTTCCTGGACCAAGGGGGAGAAAATGGAGTCGAGATAGTTGGAGATCAGTTCGGTGGGGCAGGAGCAGGCGGAGACAATGGGTCGACCAGGGCATTCAGGTTTGTGGATTTTGGGAAGGAGATAGAAGCGGGCAGTGCGAGGTTGGGGAACGATGAGGTTGGAGGCCGTGGGTGGGAGGTCACCTGAGGTGATGAGGTTGTGGATGGTTTGCGAGATGATGGTTTGGTGCTCAGGGGTGGGGTCATGATCAGGGGGGCGGTAGGAGGAGGTGTTGGAGAGTTGGCGTCCGGCCTCGGCGATGTAGAGGTCGGTGCGCCATACTACAACTGCGCCTCCCTTGTCCGCGGGTTTTATGGTGAGGTTGGGATTGGAGCGGAGGGATCGAAGGGCTGCACGTTCTGCGGGGGAGAGGTTGGAGTGGGTGAGAGGGGTGGAGAGGTTGAGGCGATTGATGTCTCGACGGCAGTTGGAGATGAAGAGGTCGAGGGAGGGTAGGAGGCCTTAGGGTGGTGTCCAGGAGGAGGGGGTGTGTTGGAAGCGGGAGAAGGGGTCAGTAGAGGGAGGGTTAGGTTCACGGTTAAAGAAGTAAGCGTGGAGGTGGAGGCGGCGGAAAAACTGCTATGTCCAAGCGTGAGCGGTATTCGTTGATGTGTGGGTGGAGGGGGACAAAGGTGAGCCCTTTACTGAGGACAGACCGTTCGTCCTCAGTAAGGGGTAGGTCTGGGGGGATGGTGAAGACTCGGCAGGGCTGGGTGCTGCTGTCTCCTGTTTTCACCTCTTTTCAGCCAGAAGTGTCAAATTGATAAATTATTTCAGCTTACACCTGAGGTCCCCATCATTGTAGAAGCCATTAGTTTAGAAGGGGAGAGAGCAGACTGCAGTTTGTATTGAACTATGAAATATAAATAAACAGTCATTGAAAATTGATTCCTGCTTTGGTAATGGATGATGCACTGTATCATAATACATGTAGATTAAATGTTTGTTGTTATGAAGAGGCGTTATAGTTTATTATTTCTGTGTCTTGAATTTTTGGAGATTCTGGGATCATTTTTAAAAGCTCAGTGAAAAGTCACCTTGGAACATACTTTTAAACAAAGCATTTATAGAAAACCACACTAGTTATTTTGCTGGTCTTTGTTGTTTAAACTCGCATGAGGGAAAGCGTATGACTATTTTAATTATTTCATTGCTATCCTGTTTGGATAGTGCCTGCAGGCTTGAAATATTTATTTGGATTTTCAGTTAGGGGAAAGCCTGCTACAGAAGAAGATGCTCAGCTTTTAACTACTGTTTTAGAGGCACCTTTGCTGTGAGAAGAGGGTAAAAACTGGTTGTGATTCTGGAAGAGTGAAGAGTGACTGTAAGAACTTAACAGTTTTGGATTTTCTGAACAAGTGGGATCTACCAGGACCCGAGAGAAATGGTGCAATTTTAAAGACTTGACTGTATGTACAAGAATTTAGGATGACAGACTGAAAAATTCTACACTTTACTTTCTTACCTTAAGAATAAATGCCATTAGGCCAGAAAGTGCTTTTTAAGTGAATCACTCCAGAGAGAAATCTTTTCCTTTTCCCTTTACTTGAAGCGTATGCCTTTGTATTATTTATTGTTCACATGTATATTTAACATTTTATCATTTATATTTATAACTAACATTCATAATTTCATTTCGCAAATAGTGTTCATTAATTCTGCATTCCCATTGAATGGGTGTTGTTTTATAACAAATTGCTAATTTTATATTTATTGAAGACACCTGGTTAATGGATCATTTCATTCAAAATATAATATAGTGATGGCATAAGATTGTCCATACCAGGATCTGGTTACGTAATTTATATTTCACATTGTGACCCATGGAGCAAGAGTGCGCCCCTCCCATCTTGTAACATACAAATGACAGCTCACTCATGATGCCTAACACAAAACAATAATAGGAAGGACCAGGTGTACTGCACCTCATTATGTGAAAATACCTTTGGTAGTTACTGAGACTTTTGAGATGATCTAGAAGTTGACATTTTTACCGGCCAGAATATCTTTGTGATTGAGGCAATGACTGGAATTTTTTCTGTGCGCTAAATGAGAGCCCCCTCATGAGTCGACTGGTTTTAATCATTTTTTAAGTCTATGGAGATGAGTTAAGAGGTCTCTGAAATTAATCAAAGAAAACCATTAAGGACAAAGTCTAATATGGAAAATTTGTCCTATCTGTATCCTGAGAATGGCTTACAGGAACATGCAAAGTAGCTCAAGAAATCTGGGTAGATAAACATGCCAAATCCCAAACATTTCAACCAGGGATTTAGATATCAGTATTACTGCGTTTACAAGGTGAAAGTATGGTGCATGATCCATATTGAGTAGTCAAAATAAGTGGTGAACTAAATGATCTGATTGACACCACAGATCACCAATTAAATCATAGGACTGTCAAATCAGTACGTTGAAACAATATCATCACCGGGATGCGAGTAGGCAAGTTTGGATGTGTCAGGTAGCAAAGAAGGAGAATAAAAGGGATAGTGAAAATGAAACAGAAGGAGGCTACAGAATTCTCAGATTGCGTGACATCCTGTCTGGTTAGCTAGCAGTGTTGCATCTCTTGCATTCAGAGAAGCCTTCATAGTTGAAAGCAGAAGTTCAGTATGTGATGGGAAAAACACCTCTCTTTACCAAATCGAAGTAGTTAGAATTTTCCAGTGATGTTTTTGCCTAAGCTTGATGATTCAACCAGATACTTCAATAACTTGGGAGGACTGCTTTGAACAGTTTGGCGCTGTGCTTAGGAAATTTCGGTCCATTCTTTGGGTAATAAATCTTGCCAAAACCTTGCAAGGGTGAGTGTAGTTGATGTAGGGCATATAAAAGGGCACAGACAAATGTTGCCAAGATCAGAAAAGGGCAAGCATTAGTAGAGTTCCCTGCCACTAAACCTCATCGGGAAATGAAGAGGTTTTTGTCCATGTATGGTTTCTATCACAAGTTTGTACCAAATTTGAGTGCCATAGCTGCTCCACTACCTGATTTACCGCAGGAAAATTTGCACGTTTAGGATAGGTCATGGAGAGTTGAGGGTGTTGGTTGGGTTGTGAACATTTGGTTGCCCTTGAGACATGGGTGAAGTGAGTGGGCATGAGCATCTTGGGTGTAGAGGCAGTGTCAGATCAAAGTCTGGTCAGTGGTGGGGTTGGTGGTGAGGTCCAGGTTAGGTGTCAGGCATTTGTGAAGGGTTGGGAAGTGGTGAGGTAAGAGTCAGGAGGATCAACTTAATAATGAGGGGAATACGTATTCATTCCTTGAACTTTTCCCTGGAATCTCTTGAGCTAAATCAGACAGAGCCATTACACATCTCCAACTCTAAATCAGAGTTGGTACATTTGTTTGGAGGGTTCCAGTAGATGTTTTCAGCTTCCATTAATTGCCATAGAGCTGGCTGGGCCAGGATTTCTGGATGGTATTAATGCACAGCTCCTGTCTACTTGGCTGCAATAATGATCTTGCTGTTGGAAGGTTTGGGCCATGATTCCTTGTCCAAAAAAACTGAATTTGGCCATTTCTACCTATGATTATTACCCATCAGCAATGGAAGGGCTAATTTAAAGCATTGTTGAGCAATAATTGCTTACACATAACCCATTGCTCAATGTGGAGTTTCAATCCTACTAGAATTAGTTAGCTTCGTATAATTAACTGAATTCCAGAAATAAAGTGAAAGTACGTGTTGTTGAGCATCAAAGAGCATTCTTCTTAATACATTCATGGGATGTGGAAATCTATGGCTCCGCCAGCATTTATTGCCCATTTCTCACTACACTGGGGAAGGTATGGTGAACTGCCTTCTTGAATGAATGCAGTCCTTGGGATGTAAGGACATCCAGGTCAGGGATAGTGTGGGACTAAGAGAGGAAATGCAGGTTATGATGCTGTGATGCATCTGTTGCCTTGTACTTCTAAGTCATAGAGGTCACTTGTTTGGTAGGTGCTGTCAAAGCAGCAGCCTTGGTGAGTTGCTGCAGTACATCTGCCCTGTGGTGATACAAGTGAATGTTGAAGATTATGAATGGGGTGCTAATTATTTCTGATGAAGGGTCTAGGCCCGAAATGTCAGCCTTCCTGCTCCTACGATGCTGCTTAGCCTGCTGTGTTCATCCAGCTCTACACCTTGTTATCTCTGCTAATTATGTAGGCTGCTTTGTCCTGGATGGCGTCCAGATTTTTGTGTGTTGTTCCTGCACTGAGTCTGGCAAGTGGAGATTATTCCATCATGCTCATGATTTGTGGACACGCACTGTGGAGATAGGAGCTGAGTCACTTGCTACAGAATGCCTAGCTTCTGACCTGTTCTTGTGCTCACAGCATTTACGTAGCTGGTCCAGTTCAGTTTCTGGACAATTGTAATTTCCAGTTTTATACTCCGAAAGAAGAGAACAGCATTTTAACAAAATTTGTACCCACACTTTTACGTGAGGACTTTATTTCAATTGGCCACGCTCCATAAAACACACACCACCAAATACTAGCTCGCATATTCAAACCAATTCACAACCAATTCTAACCCAACCAATATATTAATATATCCATCACCTGTCTCCTCATTCCATTAGATCTAAGGGATTATTTCAGACCATATTAAATGATGACATCAAGGATGTTGAGGTTGTGGGATTCAATGATGGTAATGACATTGGATGTCAAGGGTCAATGATTAGCTTCTGTCTTGTTGGAGATGGCCATTGCCTGGTATTTGTGAGGCAAAAATGTTACTTGCCATTTATCGTTGCAGTCTGGATGTTATCCAGGTCTTCCTGCATTTAGGCATGAACTTCTTTAGAACCTGCGGAGTCGTGAAAAGTGCTGTACGTCATACAGTCATCAGCTAGCATCCCTACCTCTGACCTGATGGCAGGGGACGGTCATTAATAAAACAGGAAGGTAGTTGGATCCAGACACTATCGTAAGAAACTCCTGCAGTGATGTCATTGGACTGAGATGATTGACCTTCAACAACCCCAACCATTTTTCTTTTTACTAGGTATAACTACAACCAGCAAAGATTTTGTTCTGATAACCATTGACTGTAGTTTTGCTTAAATGATGGTCACATGGTGCCTTGGTGTGAAGGGCAGTCACTCTGACCTCAATCTGGAGTTTAGCTCTTTACCTATGTTTGGACAAAGGCTGTGATAAGGTCAGAAGCTGGAATGCAACTGAGTATCAGTGAGCAGGTTATCCCTTTGTAAGTGCTGCATGATAACATCCTTCCAAAACTTTGCTAATGACTGAGAGTAGACAGATGGGGCAATAATTAGGCAAGTTAGATTTAACCTACTTCTTATGCACTGCAGATACTTGGGGCATTTTCTGCAATGTTGGCTAGATGGCATTGTTGTAGTTGAACTAAAACGTCATGGCTTGTGACCTGGCTTGTTCTGCAGCACAAGTCTTCAATATAATTGTGGATTTGTTGTTCAAGCCTTTGCAGTATCCAGTATCTGTAGCAATTTTTTGATATTTATGTAATGGGGGGAACTTCAGGAGGGACCCAAAATAGATCATCCACTTGGCACTTCTGGCTGCGCACTGAACACCACCCCATATCCCTTGCACTGCCCCCCCCAACACCCTCCATCATCCAAGCCAATACGCATCTTTCTGCCAGACCATACTCCATGACTGACCCTGATTCCTTACATTGTACTCCCCTGCCTTTCTAACCCCTCACCAACCTGCCACCCTAACCCCTTCACTTACTTAAGATACTTGCCCATTCACAGTAGCTGCCAGTGTTTGCTTGACATTTAATCTGAAGAGTACAGCACTTAATGCTGTAAAAGAGGGAGTGGTTTCTACAATAGCCTTCCCTACTACTGGATTTCAGGATTCCTGGCTTGGTTCTAACTGGACGCTTCTGCCCAGGAATGTTTAATCTAACCAGGGTTGAGAATTGTTCTGACAAAGGGTCACTGGACCTGAAAAGCTAACTCTGATATTTTTCTTCGCAGATGCTGCCAGACCTGCTGAGCTTTTCCAGAAACTACTGTTTTTGTTGTTGTGAATAGGATTTCTGACCCTGACTGGAATTTCTAGGCCTAACTTTTTTTAAAAGAAGTATCTTATGTCTGGCTTCATCTCTCTCCGAGTCTGCAAGCAAAGACAACATAGTGTGACGTTGCATCACGTCCTGCGATGATGTGTACGAATTCATTGACATGTCACGTATAGTTTTAGACTTAGCCCTCTAATAACTGTAACGTGAGAACTTGTTCCAAATAAAATTGTTATCACACCAGCGCATCATAAAATGATGCTGAATTAGCAGACAGCTCCCATTACAAGGGGAAAATAACATTTCACATTCTTTCCCATCAAAGTTTCAATAAGTGAGTTTCATCTGTTTATACTTAATTGACACCTGTGCCAAAGTTTTTACTACTTTTCTTTACAATTTGAAATAGATGTCCAAAATCAGGTGGGGATAAAAGTCGGGCACCAACACTCTGCTTGGTCTGTGGGGGAATGCTTTGTTCTCAGAGCTACTGCTGTCAAACAGAACTGGAAGGAGAAGATGTTGGGGCCTGTACTGCTCATACCTACACTTGTGGTTGTGGAGTTGGAATTTTTTTGCGGTGAGTTAAAACCTTAATCTTATTGTTGTAACCCCTAAGAGACACTTCCATCTTCACCAGTTCCACAAGTAATAATCATGTTGAAGTATGAATCATTGTAATTGTGATGTGGAGTTAATTCAGAATTGAAGCACTGAAATCCTTTGCTTCAGGACACTATAATCCTAGTTTTCAACTCTGTGTTCCAAAAGGCAGCATTTCAGTAATGTTTGGTCAGAGAGCTGAATTATAAGAGCATCTGATGATTTGATTCTTTATTAATAGAAGAGCGAGAAATTGATCCCCAAATACAGTGCTTTGTAAAAATAAACTAAATTGCGTATAGTTTTAACATTGTTATGGTTGTTGTGCATTTTCAGAGTTCGAGAGAGCCAGATTTTGTTCCTGGCTGGAAAGACAAAAGGGTGCTTTTATCCACCGCCCTACCTTGATGATTACGGAGAGACAGATCAGGGACTGAGGTAAAAAGTTAAAACATTTTTTAATACAAACGTGGGCTGCACTTTTTAGTGAAAGAACATACACAAGTTCAGATTTTTTTATTAAATGTTCCAGAGATTCTCTGCATGTATTTGTCATGTAATCTTTTGTACAGGTGTTATTCTGTGTGATTTATTCTATTTAGGCTACCTGTTTCTTGATCATTAATGCCAGAAAAGATTTTTTTTGATACATGTGGCCCTGTTTTGAGCATTTCTGCAATCTTACAAGTCATCAAATTATAGCTAATTAGTGAATATTCTTGCCCATTCTGGCAGTTTATCTCTGCAATATTTAACATGATTCTCAAGGCTAATTCTCAATAATTTGTCAAATGGTTATTAATCCACCTTTTTCCTCTACACGAACTTCAACATGAATGAATTTGCTTATCCCTTACTGAATCCCAGATACTACTGACTGACTGCTTATTTCTTGAGCATTATGTTTTCTCTCCTTGACGTGAAGAAGGTGAATGTATAAAGCTAAATACTTGACAATGGTAATCTTACTTGAATTGCATTTTTCAGACGAGGGAATCCCCTTCATCTCTGCAAAGAGCGGTACAGGAAGCTGCAGAAACTGTGGCAGCAACATAGCATCACTGAGGAGATTGGCCATGCACAAGAAGCAAATCAGACGCTAGTTGGCATTGACTGGCAGCACTTGTGATTAATTTCTAATAGAACTGTAGGCACTCGGCACATCCTGAAGCAAAAAAAAGTCCTCTTGCAGGAAGTCAGAGGATCAGGTTTAATGAAGTACACCTCAGGCCACCCATTTTGAAACACTTACTTCAGAATTACAGTGATTTTAAAAAAAGATTACATAACTGTTCACCTGTCATTATGAAAATGTGGATTGCATGTGAAGTGTGTATTTTAAAGAGATGTCATTCACTTTATTTGCACTTGAAATTTTCTCCAAAAAGGTGGAACATTTTGGGATAATAAAGCCCACATCTTCAAAGCCGCTGTTTTTTAATTATCATTATTTATCAGGTGTTGGAGTAATACAATATGGACATCCAAAGTGTGTTTCTGTGCTCTATAGTTAGTGATGTCTAATGAACAATTTTGGATCAAATGTGGAAAAGATTGCTGGCCTTCAATTGGAAGTTGTCTTTTTTTTTTTTTTGCTTTCCCTCTCTTTGTCTTGATTCCGTAGTAGCTTATTCACTTTACACCTATTTGTGAATGTGCTTTCTTAAGGTGTGCATCTGGTTTCAGTCAACTAATCAAACTTTGAATATTGTGGTCACAAGAATAAGAAGGATTTTCGTCAGCTATAAAAGCAGTTTGCCACTGTTCTTCTTGTGTTAAAGATCTTACTATTTGTGTGTTATCAAAAATATATTGTAAAATGTGTTTAAAGGATATAAAAAGCTATTTTATAATGTGCCGTTTACTATGAATTTATTTTTTAAAAAAGTCGTATGCAAGCAGTGGCTGTAATCAGGGCAGTTAACTCGGTGATTTTATTTTAAATTGCAAGAATTAACTAGAGGTTTCTTGAAATATACTTTTAATAGGAATGATGGTAAGCAAAGAGGAAGTGCTCCTAGTTTTAATTTTCTTGTCTTTGCTTATCTGGAGCATTCCTTTATCAAATGTTCACTTCAGACTTTAATCAGAACCTGCTTGTTAACATGTACCTTGCAAAACTCAATGATTCTGTTATTCTTTGGCTGGAGTTGGTCATGGATTGTTTCAAGCACATATTATTCGGGCAATATACAGTGCTTTGTAGAAGCCAGTAAAGAAGCATCACAAACAAAATGAAGTAAGTATGATTAAATGTATATTTTAAGTAAGATAGACTACACAGCATCATGCTCCATAATGCTCCATATGCAAAATGCTCCATAATTATCAAACTTCATGAAACACTTTTTTTTGTTTTGTTGAGGATGTGGTAAAATGAGCTAATTAATTGTGTTAATACTTCAAAAACTGCGTTTAGTCCTCATAAAACGTGGTCAAATATGGGTATGATTCTGTTCTTGTTTATGTCATAAATGCCTAAGTGTTCGTAAGTATACTAATTTCTATTGATTTAAAACTAATTTTGCATATGAACATGAGCAACATATTTTGTGACTACCTTTTGCCGTCGGTGTGGTCTTTCTGGTCCTATTAACAGCTCCAGCATACAGTTTAAATGTGCAAACACACCATTTGACACTTTCAGCTAAGTTGTTGGCAGTTAAAAATTGGTGTTCAAAATGTGAGTAAAACCGGAACAAGATGATCTTCATGTGTGTTACTACTTTGAATTTTCTGGGGGAGGTGAGGAATCTGACAAACGTCCTTCTGGTCCAGGATGAAGCAGTAAAGCCATTATATTGGATTGCTTGTGCTGCAGTATTTTTTTCTGGAATTTTCATGAATATGAAGTATTTCATCCTGAGATGGACAATTTAAACAAAAAGGGGAAATAATTAATCCTGTTTCATTTAAAAAGGCAGCTGCTGAAGATATGATGGAAATCTTCAGCACAAAACATATGGCTAACTAGGAATTATTTTCAATAATGCTGTTTGTAGCCATCCAAAATTAAATGAGGAAAAAATCAGTTCTGGACTTGTAACACTAAGCATAATGTAGTAATTGGATTTTCCGTTGTGAATAAAGTTTGAGAGAAAATAACAAATTTTACGGCTTTTTAGCTAACTTTGTTTATAAATTTGTCAGAACCTAGAAAATTTAATTCTGTGGAAACATAGCTTTCCAACATGTCTGTCAGGGAAGTGTTTTTTTTTTTACTGTTTGACATTTGCATTCAATGCTGACACCTAGACTTTTGTTACTAAATACTGGTTCTAGTTCTTCACAATTCTGATTATTTTGGAAGATCGATATGTACAAGGAAAGCCGTTCAGTTTATTCATCCAGAGTGATCCTACTGTTTGAATGTCACCGCTTCTGTAGTTTTTTTTAGATCAATTTCACACTTTTGCAACCCTAACTAATAATCCGTTCAGTTATGTCAGTTAAATTGCTTTTTATTGCTTTGAGTAAATACCCTTAAATCTAACTGTCGTGGTTTAGTTTAAAATAGTGTACTGCTGTTATCCATTCAATACCAATCATCTTATATTCCCTCTCAGTTAACTTATTCCAATCCTACAAGGCCCAGTCTTTGCTAATAACTCAGTCTGCTGATTCAAGAACCACACGTGTTTTTTTTTCCTGCCTTGTCTTCAGGCTTATGTGTCTCCATGGTTGTAAAGGAATACAAGGATGTCTTTTGTTCACGTTTTTGACCTCTGTGTTGCTGAGAATAAGTGAATCAACTCTATATCCTCCAATGATTTTCATTTCAACTAACACTGCACTTTCTTGTCTTGTTCTGCATTGATCATTGAAAGTAACCATTTTTGTTTTCCTTAACTTGATGTGAATTACTTATTGAAGTTTTTATGCATATATAACTAAATTTTATATATACAATGCTTGAAATCCAGCACTGTATTCAAATCTTAAACTCGAGTTTGAGATACACCATATAAGTTTAACACCTCTTTTATGTTTTTCTAAATTTAGGTTCAAGCTTTTACTCGATCATAATGCTGTTTCATTCTCTAGCAATATATCTGTTCTACTAACACTTAAACCTTATTGTTCTTCAACTAAATACTACTTACAATATACTCTCTTGTTGGAAAAGATTTTGATGCTTCTTGAAACCCATTGTTTCTTTGTGACTATGTTATTGAGATCAACGAAGGTTGATATTATTTCCATGCAAACAATAGACCACCACAGAATCTGTTTAACAGGCCTCATGCCACTGGCATATGAAATAGATTAACTACATTTGTGTATTGGTAAAAGTAGTAAATAACATCTTGTGCATTACTGCATCTTTGAAAAATGGAAGGTCCATTTTTAGAGATTTTCTATTTTACATAGAGTCAAGACAGGAAGACTTTTTAATGCTTGAATAAACATGAAAATACACAGGTGCTGCAATTTGGGTATAACATTAGCATATGTTTGGTCTTCCAGATAATTTTGTTTTCATTCAACTTAAGTACAGTTTGTTGTGAAAGTGACACTTCTGTTTTCCCATTGTTTGTTGACCCTGTTATAAATATAGATGAAAATCTGACAAAGCTGCAAGAACTCTCTTTAGTTTGAAACTAACGTATGTATTGTTGAAACGGAGAGCACACCCACTTCTTTTCTTTTCCTTGTCCTATTAATACTTTAAATTAACCATATTCTCCTCTTTTGTGCATTCTCCTCTCATGAAACCATTTAGCATGTATTTACATTCACTGTAGAAATGTTTATAAAATAGGAATACTTTCAGTATTTGAGAGAATACTTGTAATAAATGGGCTGTTAATATATGTTGAATTCATGTATAATTGGTACTATGTACTATATGTAAAAAAAAACCTCAAAATTCAAAATAAATGCTTTTGGTGTTGAAAGGTTTTTGTTCCTCCTTAATGCATGTAATGTTAAATGTGTACTTATCAAAAGATTATTGACCTTTGAGAGATTATTTCAGTCTACTTTAGATTATTTATTTGAAGTTAATTTCCTCTGAATTATCAAGGCTGGCTAATGAAGGAAAATTGGGCCACTGATTCCTTTACCGATCACTAGCCAAGTGTCTTGTTTAAAGTACCAGTACGATATAGATGTGTGGAAATTGGGTAACATTTAGTCCTAATATTCAACTGTTGGCTGTGGCAATTCAGATTGGGTACTGCAGGGTTGAGTTTATGGTAGGGGACAGCTTGATATATGCAGCTCCCAACTTCTGTTTCCAACCAAGTTACTGAAGAGACACCGGATTGTTTGCCAAGAGAACATCTAGAAAATCAGGTCGCAGATGGCTGGTTTCCTTTCCATCATATGGCCGTAGGTTTTCACCGCTTTAACGTGATTCTGGAGGTTTGATATGTGGCATCTAATTTGTGATATCTGATTACATGGCACGAGTCCACAGTTTGCAAATGTTATTGTAAATAACTGGATTCCCTGAGGTTGAGTGCGCATGGTTTTGTACCCATTCTACAGGAACAGGAGTAGGTCATTCAGACCATCAAGTCTGTGTGAAGATTCAATTAATTTGTGATCTGTAGCTGAACTGAAGTTGTAATTTACCATATCCCTTGATATCCTTGACCGACAATTCAGACCTGGTATCCACAGCCTCTTGATTTGAGAAATTTCTAGGTTTCTATCAGCTTTTCTGTGGAAAGCATAATTACCAATTTCATTCTCCAGTAGCCCAACTCTAGTTTTGAGATTGTTTAGTTTTTCCAGATTTCCTCACCAAAGGAAATCATTTCTCCATCTACAGGATTGAATCCTTTATTCATTTTAAACCCTGTGATTAATAACCCCCTCACATGCATAATCACACAACTTTGTAAGCCAAAGGAATGCAAGCCACCTTTTGCAAATGATTTTGTATATTTAACCCCGTGTTCTTACGAATCTGTGCTGCATCTTCTTCAAGGCCATCATATTTTCCCAGAAGTTCGACACCCAGCACTGGATGCAGTACTCCAGATAAATTACTGCAGAATGTGAATCAGAAGGCTGCCAGCGAGGAGGCAAAAAAAAACAAAAACTCAGTGTGTTGAAAGTACTCATCTGGCAGCATCTGAGGAGTGAGAAACAAAGTTAATGTTTTCAATCAGAACAGAGAAGAATGCAACATATGTGCACAATTGTGTATCTAAGATAGTGAGGTTCTGGGCAAGAATTAGTGGAAGGTCTGGTGGCAAAGTTTGTTTGAAGAAATGGATGTAATGATAGAGCATTTAGAGCTACATAATATGGTGAAGCAGAGTCAGCATAACTTTGTGAAGGGTAAATAATGCCTGACAGATCTACTAGAATCCCTGGTGGTCGTGTTAAGTAGCAGAGAAAGAGGAAGTAGAGGATGTAATATGTTTAGATTTTCAGAAGGTGTTTGATAGGTACCATATATTAGGCTACTGAATGAGAGAAGATCCCATGGTGTTGAAGAAAGCATGGCTAAATGAGCTAACTAATAGGAAGGATAAAGGGGGGCTTTTCTCAGCATGGCATCCTGTAACTGTTGAAGTGCCACAGGGATCACTGCTGTGGCCATAATTATTGCAATGTGTGAAAATGACTTGTATGAAGAAAGTCCATGTGCTATTTCCAGGTTTGTGGATCACACAAAAATGAGTGGGAAGGCATGTGGTAAGAATGACACAGCCTGCAGAGGGATTTAGATCAGTTATGCAAGTGGACAAAAACTTTGCAATTGGATTATAATGTGAGAAAATGAGATTATGTCCTTTGGCAGGATTGAAAAGTGCTGAATATTATTTAAATGGAGAAAGATTGCAGAAAATTACAGAACAGAGACTTGGGAGACCTCATCCATGAATCACCAAGTCTAGCATCCAAGTTCAGCGGTTAATAGGGAAGGCAAATGGAATGATGGCATTTGACTGATTCTGGCCTCAAGGAACATGTTTACTTACTACAATCTGCCTCTACTGCTCTTAAACAAAGCTTATCACTGTACTTTGGTACATGTGACAATAAATCAATCAATTGGGCAAAATCTTTTGCTGGCTGAAGCCATACCTAGTACAAAGGAATATCGTTGTGGTTATTGAAGATCAATCATCTCAGTCCCACAAGTTTCTTGGGGTAGCATCATCAGCCCAACCATTTCAGCTCTTTATTAATGATCTTCCCCATCATAAGGTCAAGTGGGGATGTTCACTGATGGCTATAAAAGTTCAGCTACATTCATGATTCTTCAGATAATGAAGCAGCCTTTGTCTGTCTGCAAGGTTGGACAACATCCCAGATGTGGGCTGGTAATTGTCAGATAACATTCGTGCCACAGAGACAAGTACCAAATTAAGGCCATATCTGACCTTGACATCATTGAATCCCTTGCAGTCAACATCCTGGAGGTTACCATTGAACAAGAATTGAATTGTATCAGACTTGTAAATATTATGGCTACATTGGTAGGTTGGAGACCAAGAATTCTGAAGCAAGTAGCTTGCTACCTGTCTCCCCAAAGTCTTTCCACCATCTACAAGACATAGGGCAGGAATATTGTGATTCACATGAGTGGGTGCCATTCCAACAACTCTCAAGGAAGCTCAATATCATCCAGGAAAGACAGTCTGCTTGAGTGGCACCCCGTCCAGCACTTTGAACATTCATCCCCTCACCACTGTTGCACAGTGGTGGCAATGTGTACTATCTGCAAGTTGCACTGTGATATGGCTCTTCCAACAGCACCTTCCAAACCTCCAACTTCTGGCATATGGAAGGATAAACGTGTAGCAGATGCATTGGCACATGACCACCTGAAGATCTCCCCCAAGCTGCACATCATCCTGATTTGAAACTATATTGTTGCTCCTCCATGGATCAAATTGCTAGACCTCCCTTCAACACTCTGGACATACCTTTACCCAAAGATTTCATCAGTTCAAGAAGGCAGCTCATCAGCAGCTTCACAAGGAAAATTAGGGATAGTCAATTATTTTGGCTTAACCAACAATGCCTACATCTCATGAACAAATAATAAAATAATCTGTATATAATTTTGAGTATTTATTGCTTCAAATACATTTTACGACTGAAACCTTTAAATTGTACTTGTCAGTATTTTTCAAAATAATGAGGTGATCATTTAACCTCCAATTATCTGCTGTTCAATTTTAAAGCTTTCACCGCTAGGTTTTATGCTATACACTTGAGACTGAGATAAATCAAGTATGCTGTCAAGACCTGCTTTTTGCAGGAATTGCTTTTGAAAAACCTCAAGTTATGAATTCACAAATGGTGAATATATTTTATAAGGACAATCAATTGTCTAGGTTCCAACCATCCAAAATATTTTATTTATATACATTATTTATATGTGTGTGTATATATAGTAGAAAATGTGAATCAATAACAGCAATGTTTAAATGAATATAATGTCCTGTAAGCTAAAACGCTTAGTAAAATAAGAAATGCATAAAATTTCTCACACTTGCCTCATTATAAGGTTCTCCAGAATGTGGCGATCATAACAAGAACACACATTTCAAACACTCCAGATGCAGATCATGATCAAGCCATGCACATGTTCTAGTCCAGGGAATTGCCATAACCCTGAAAAGACGACTGGCAGTGGTTTAACCTGAGGGTCACTCAAACTCTGATAAGGTAAGAGGTTAAGAAGAGTCCTTTGTGGTAACCATTGTTGGTGCGGGCCCCATGCTGTTGCCATCATTCTGCATTGCAAACCAGCAGTCTAGCTAATTGAGGTAACCAACCCCCAAGCCGAGGGTACCATATTTCATAGACATCTTCTCATTTTAGTTTTTTATTTTACACATTCATTTCAAAGTTTTTTTTTTTCATTTCTTGATGGTTTCTCAAAGGTTCTCTCTTTTTGTTTCTGAAGCCAGCAAAGAACACGGATCCATTACAAGTGAAATTGTGTACACAGTGTTTTGTGTGGATAAGCAAATTTGTAAATGATGAAAACATGAATGGCAGGACTTTACTATAAACGTTTTACAGATAATTGAAATAAACCCTTAGTTACTTTTCAAAATTCTTCTACACCTACCTCATTTCGTGTACCATCTGTGACTCATTATTGAGACACATTTCTATTGACTGTGAACAATGTCAAGAGACATACAGTCAGCTTCAGATTCTAACCTCAGCTGAGAATCATGCTAGATAGCTATAAAATGCTTGTGGCTTAGATTTTATCCCTCCTTTTCCATTACAGGGTCACTGAAGCCAAATAGAACAAACACGCTTGCCAAGATAATTTAGAATTGTCACTTCTGGTATGGTGTGTATTTCTCTCTTGGTCATTGAGAGAACAGAATCTTAGATTTATCCTCCAACACAGTTTCCAAAATTCCTGTAACAATTCGATTTTGCATTTGTCCAATTAATCAGAGAAACTATACTAAAATTAAGGAAAATATTACATTTCACCTTTTTTTCGGGTGATACCGTCGTGCTCAGACATTTCTGTGTTGTAACCTGTGCATGAATGTTTAAATTATTTCAAGCTTTACTTACAGGCCAGAAAGGGGGCATTTAACCCATCCTGCCTGTGCCAGTTATGAGAAAGTAATGTTCAGTTTGTCTACTCCCTGTTTTTTGCCTATGGTACTGCAACTTTTTCCTCTAAGTACATGACCTATTGGAAATTGCTGTTAAATCTGTTTTCTCCAGTTTTTTTTATTAACAGTACATTCTAGATTATAGCCATCTATTTACAAAATAATCACCTCTCCTGTGGTTCTTTGCCTGTTCTCAGAAATCAGTGTCGTTTAGTTACCCTCCACCTGTTGGAAAACATTTCCGTCTTTCCATCAAAAAAGCATTCATAATTTTTCTGTCTGTCATAACTTCCCTTTAACTTTCCCTGCTTTAAGGAGAATAGCCTCAAGTACCTTTAGTTTTTCCACATCACCTGCGGTCTCTTGTCCTTTAGTGGCCCAGATCTGTCAAACTGTCAAGCCATGAGCTTACTGTATTTCTATAATTCTGGCATAGCTTGCAGTTGCAGTTTTAAATGATATTTTGAAATGTAAGATGATTATTTTCTTAGCCTTTAATCCTATTTACTCCGCCTTGAAGTAACATTTCAAGACAGTTGAAAAGGATACAAAAAGTAAATGAAAATTCTCCGGCGTTAATGAAATACTGTATAATTTTGAATAAGTTACTTCGAATTAGTTTATGATAAGCATAAGTTTATGTTGTGTTAATAAATCTTAATTAGAAGATTTATTCTCAGCTCGTTTTTGTTTAAATGTATTTACTTCGTCCATTCTGTAGATTAACTTTTGCTGTTTTGAATATTTTGGTGATATTGACCTTGGCCTTTCCAAATATTTTCTCAGTTGGACACAAACCTGCACTGTAGGTAGTTATATTTACTAAAAATTTATCTGCTTTTGTGTTTATACAAATGCACTTTCATTTGTTTGATCAAATGTAACTTTGACAGTTCCTGCATGTGTAACATGATTTTAGTTGCAGTTTCCAAGCTGCCTTGAGTTTTGCCCCTCAACTGCAATGGAGGAAGTCTGCTGCAGTTATTCTCAATGTTTTTGCTTCATAGCTTGGAAAAAAAGACTATTTTCACATGCTCCTTCTCTATTTGCCTCTGCTGGAAGTGTTTGTGAGTGCCAGTGTGGATAGAGTAAAGTTTGACTGCAACTTTGTCAGTTATGGAATTGATCTACCTGAGAATCCAGTTCCCACTCAAAAATGGCCAATCACACTAAGTATCTAAGGGCTGTTGCTTCCATGGAGTCCTTTAGCACAAATTCTCTTCAGCAGGGGGAGAGCTCAAGTATTGTTGCATCCTGTTTGTTATAAATGCAATCTAGAGGAGGAAGAAATGTAGGAAATTACAAAGCTTTTTTTCGTTTCCATTATTCCATTTGCCCACTGTTGTTTCCATGGGTGTTCCTGTTATGAGATGGAATAACCACAGTAGTTTTGTTAAATCATAGAATATGTTCTATTTACTTGTAGTACAATAGTTTTATAGATCATTCGCTGGCTAGTATTTTCAAAACAGTAATACAGAGAAGTGTTAAAGCTGTTTAAAGTTTAATGGCTTTTTTTTTTGTTGAGTTAAACAGATAGACAAAAGATACTGAATAACTATAGTGTTCAAGTTACCAGTTATCGATTAAAAGGATTGGTCATGAACAATTATGGTGAGGACCTTCTTAATATTACAAAAATTGCACAATTCTATCTTGTGCTGTAGTGTATATGAAAAAGGTGTTACTTCAGCATTGAGAGATAGTAAGAACTGCCGATGCTAGAATCAGACAGCACAATGTGGAGCTGGAGGAACACCTTTTTCATAT
>NC_063340.1:59593401-59655385 GCF_021869965.1 Rhincodon typus
TTTCTGAAATCTGATCTAACCTTCATAATTTTCCCATCCATGTTGTCTGTTTTAATAGCTGTGCTTTGAATAGAGAATACTTTAGTTCTATGTAAAAGTTGATTTGTCACATTTATGTGATTGTGGTTTGGATTTCTAACATGAAGTTACTGAAATACATAAAATATTCATGGAAATTCTTCACTTCATGAACAATGCCCTTCTGTCTTGGAAGCTGCTATTTTGTAACGACACAAACTATATAACTTCACATAGCATTTGAGCTACTTTAAAAATGGCAGGACTGTCTTAAATAAGTACTGTTGTCGCACAATCCATATTTCCAAATTCAGAAGCAATACATTGGTTATATTTATCTCTTTATATAGTACAAAGCAATGAAAGCAAATGCATAAATTGTCAAAATTAATTTAACATAATTTAAATAGTGTAAATAGATGAATTACATATTATGATAGATGGGTTACACAATGGATTATACAGTACAATGGATTACAAGTACAAATACAAAGGAAAATAAGGTCCTTGGGGTACATGCTTTTTATATCATACAATAAAGGGAATTATTTATTTGGTTTTGTATTGTACATTTATTCAATTTTCATTTCCTTCATAGTCTAAATTGTTTCTTCCCCTCCCCCTGCAAGTTGTTTCTCTGTCTCTTCAGCTGACTGTGGCAACAGTCGTGCCCTCTTCATTTTTCCCCTCTTCAGCTGTAGCTACTTGATTGAACTTACCCAGCTCTTTCACACTTTCCAGCAGAGATTTAAATGTTTCCTTCAGACCTTTCTCCATTAGCCAACCCTCACTTTCACATTCAGGATCTTCAGGATTTGCAATGCTCTCCAGAGCTGTGTGCAAATATTGGATCCCAACCATCGCCGCCACCTAAAATAGAGGTAGAGAATATACCATCAGTTAATCAAATCAGTGGTAGTCAAAAACAGGAAGGCATTGTCCAAGTATAAACTGGTTTAAAAGGGCTCTTAACTTGCAGTGGTAATGTCCCTGTCTCTCAGCCAGAAGGCCTGCATTCAAGTCTCACCCAGCTCCAAAGGTGCATCATAACATGTCTGAAAAGGCTAATTAAAATATCTATAAACTGGTTTATTGATAGGGAGTACAGTGCCTGTGAACCTTTCAAATTAAAACTGTTGCCCATGGAAAGAAACATTGCCTCTGAAAATAAATCATTCACATTGTCACCTTAACGCCATTTGTCTGACTGACAACGTGAGATTATCCTCCTTGGGTAAGACCTGCACTGAGACTTTTTTGGCTCTGAATGACATTTGTTCATGGATGAATTGAATCCATACTCTGATACCCGAATCAGGAATGCCCTTGTAATTTTGGGCATTGTTGATGTGTCAGCAGACAGCCTGGCAAGATAGATCTGTCACAGGGATTGAATTAGAATTTTCACTTGGCTCTGGATAATCCTGCAAGCCTGTGCTCCGGCAGGTCGTTCTGGCTTCTCACACAGTGGCAAGCATAAAAATACTTTTTGATGGCATCCTGCATGTTTGAAATTAGATGGACATCTCTGAGCCCATTTAGGGTCCATAAAACTTTGATTCTCAATAATATTTTCCCATGTTCTCTGGATTTAGCTGAAAGGGGTGTGTGAAGAGAATGCATTCCATATTATGTTAAAAAATGTTACAATAATGAGTTGGTCAGTAAATTGGTTGCCTGACTGCAATTTCAGGAGGAAGTCCGTTCATCTTGTCCCAATAAAAATAAAACTGAAAATATTAAAAAATGATCCTGAAGATCCAATTCAAGAGCGAACTATACGGTAAATGAAAATTGATGCACAGAGATCTGGGTGTTCAGGTCCATTGTACCTGAAGGTGGCAACGCAGGTAGATAGAGTGGTCAAGAAGGCATACAGCATGCTTTCATTCATCGGATGGGATATTGAGTACAAGAGTTGGCAGGTTATGTTACAGTTGTATAGGACTTTGCTTCGACCATTTTTAGAATACTACGTACAGTTCTGGTTGCCACATTACCAAAAGGATGTGGATGCTTTGGAGAGGGTGCAGAAGAGGTTCACCAGGATGTTGCCTGGTATGGAGGGCACTAGCTATGAAGAGAGGTTGAGTAGATTAGGATTATTTACATTAGAAAGACAGGTTGAGGGGGGACCTCTACAAAATCATGAGAGGTATAGACAGGGTGGATAGCAAGAAGCTTTTTCCCAGACTGGGGGACTCAATTACTAGGGGTCACGATTTCAAGGTGAGAGGGGAAAAGTTTTTAAGGGAGATATGCGTGGATAGTTCTTTACGCAGAGGGTGGTGGGTGCCTGGAATGCGTTGCCAGCGGAGATGGTAGAGGCGAGCACGATAGCGTCATTTAACATGTATCTAGACAGATACATGAGTGGGCAGGGAGCAGAGGGATACAGATCCTTGGAAAATAGGCGACAGGTTTAGATAGAGGATCTGGATCGGTGCAGGCTTGGAGGGCCGAAGGGCCTGTTCCTGTGCTGTAATTTTCTTTGTTCCTTGTCCTTTGTCCCATTTCTGGTTCTGCATGAACCTGCTAATGGATTTATGTATTTGTTAGAATCCCTGCCAACCAAACAAGAGGACTTATTTTTAATTAACCAATTTTCGGTCTATGCTGTTGACTGCTGGCTTATGGGTCTTAAGTCATTCATGGCATTCCAAGTCTGACCTTTATGTAGTTGATTTAACTGACCTATTAGAATAACATTCTCGGCTGCTGACTTACACAGCATATCGAGTATCTTCAGAGTCTGTGTGTGTTATAAAAGATTCGTAAGGTCAAATTTCCTGACTTTTGCAATTATGTCACAATATGACTTTGCTGTCCTGCCCTGAACAAGCCTCCAAACGGCCAGAATGCAAACCAGAATAAGGCAACAGTGGTGTTAGACCAGTATTGAATTTAGGTTGCTTTGGTGCTAATCTCTTTGGACCCAGGAGGTAATAACTGTTTCTATTGACCTTGATTTATAATGTCCAAATGTACAGAAGGAATAGACCTTTAGCCCTTGTGCCTGCCCTACCATTTTAATAAAATCATGGCTGATAGTATCGTGACCTCGAATCAACATAGCCACCTTTTCTCCTCCTCCTTGTTGACCAAGAATCTATCCACCTCTGCCTTAAAATTATTCAAAGATTCTGTTTGTGCTATCTTTCCAGGAAGAGAATTTCAAAAATACTGTTCTCTGAGAGAAAAAAAAATGCCTCATCTCTCTTTTAAACAGGTGACCCCTTTTAACAGTGACCCCAGTTCTAGGTTCTGACAAAATGCATCCTCTCCACTTCTATCCTATCACTACCCTTCAGGATCTTGTACGTTTCAATTTGAACCTTATGTTATAAGACATTACCTGAATTTCCTGCTATAATGCATGGCAACACAACTGTGTGTTTCTCAAATTCTAAAATGAATATTTGATGCACCATGGTCTTTCCATGGAGAAATGTTGAAACTCTAAAATGTAGAAAATCTGTTTGAGCAACTCATTTCACCACATGAACATTTATTTAAGAGAGCTTTTTACAACTGAAATGTAGGATTTATTGCCCAGCGTCTTGATGGGTAAATATGTTCTAATTTCTATTTTCAAGGAGGAGAACAAGATGGTTCTTACACCTAAAGGGATCAAAGGGTAAGGGGAGAAAACAGAAACACAGCAGGTCATCAGAAAATAGTAATACAAAAACAAAAACCTGCAGATGCTGGAAATCTTAAAGAAAAACTGAAAATGCTGGACCTGCTCAGCAGGTCAGACAGCATCAGTGGAGAGAAAATCAGTTATTGTTTCAAGTCAATGACCTTACATCAGAATGATGTCTGAATTGTTTTCCACGTGAAACTTTAACTCTGCTTCTTTCTCCATTTATGCCTTCAGACCTAATGAACATTTTTTTATATTTTCAGTTTTATTTTTATTGGAAACATCTACCCTGCTCATTTTTGAGAAATAGTACCATGACATTTTTTCCATCCATTTGAGTGAATGGGCACAAACTTTACTACCTTCTTTGAACGTCAGCATCTCTGAGAGTGCAGCATTTCTTGGTGCTGCATGGGAATATCAACCTACATTTAATGATCATCAATGCATAGTGTCATTTGATTGCATTACATTCCAACTCGGACGAGTTGGATGTCATGGCTAGATGGCCATGTTGAGTATCTTTGACACCTAACTTAAGGATAATAAGTCAAGTCTTTATAATACATGGTTTAATCCTGCAATTTTCTTGGTAGTAGAACTTTGATAAATGTCTGCTTTTGAGTTTCTCTGAAGTGTGAATATCATGGCATAATTTGTGGAAATTTGTGGAAAGGTAGGAAAGTTATTTTTAAACTGGAGTGAAGTTTTAATTGAGGGAAATAATCTGGATCTCAGGCAATACACAGGGTGTGCAGTATGAGACACATTCACTACTTGCCATTGTGATATCAATTCATTTTGATAAATTGTCTGATAATCATGCTTCTCAAGTTTTAAAGAAGGTCAAATGGCCCATCAAATAAGCTTCACCGAAGTTCATGCATAATTATCATATCATAGTCTTTCCTTCTCTTTGCCAGTGATTTCCCTCTCCCTTTTTCCTTGTTCCCTGTATTCATTCCAAGGAATGCTGTCTGTCTTCTGGATGGAGTGCTTGTCAATTGAGTAATGGCTGGGCTACTTGGACCCATGTTGTTTGGAGCTTAGAAGAAAGAGATTCGATCTTATTGAAACATGTTGGATTCTGAGGGGGCTTGACAAGGTATATGCTGTGCAGTGTAGAACTGGATGGCACAGTTTAAAAATAAGGAATCTCTAACTTAAGATGGAGTTTTTATTCTTCCGTGCTATCATTATTAAGGTCAGCATTTCTTGCCCATCCCTAACGTTTCAGAAGGGAATTAAGTGGCAATCAGATTGCTGTAGGTCTGGAGTCAATTGCAGGCCAGACCGTGTAAAGATAACAGATTTTTTCCCTAAAGGCAATCGATGAACTATAAACTTTTACGACAATTAATTCTAGTTGTCTTGGTTACCATTACAGGGACTAGTTTTATATTCTGTAGTTATTATTTGAAGTTAAATACTAGGATTTAAATGCTCGGCCCCACAGCATTCGCCTGGAGCTCTGGATTATTAGTCTAATGCCATTATTATTGCACCAACATCTTTTCCCTCTGCTCTCTGAAGATCAGAAATCCACAGATTGATGACCCTCTGAAAGAAGTGAATTAGAGTCATTTAAAATGTTCAAGATCAGCTAGATTAGATGGACTTTTGATCTAGAATGGGCTAAAGGGTTAGGAAAAGCAGGCAAAACACAGTTAAGACTTCTATCGGATCAGCCGTGATATTGCTGAATGATGGAGCAGGCTTAAGGGTCCATGTGACATAGTCCTGCTCCTATTTCTTGGGTTGTTTTCCCCACCAGCCACCATCCAACACATACATTCTCTCACATGTTTGGCTCTGAGTTTGGAACAGCGAATTCACATTCAGAAGTAGTAGTAGTATGGACTGCAACCTGAATCCTTAAAGGGTGAATAAACACAGGCTATTGTGAAGGAAAAGCTCACATTTATAGTTCACCTTTTACAACGTGAGGTATCCAAACAATTGAGAAGATCTTCATTGCCTGTATTCACTGTTTGTTTTTGTAAGGAAAACATGGCAGTAATTTGTGCAAAGCAAGTGCCCACAAACAATTGTGAATTAAACACCACATACTCTGCTTCAATTATATTTGTTGAGGAATAGATATTGGCTAGGAAAGTTTCCACCTGTTCTTTGAATTGTAGCATTGTCACAGAATCTTTTCTGTCCTTCTGGGAAGGTACACTTGATTTAATATGGCCTCTGAGAAATGGTCCCTCTTACAGTGTAGCACTTCTTCAGTACAGCACTGAAATTTCAAGCTAGGTTCTACGTTCAAGGCCATGAGGTAGAACTTGAGTCCATGATTTTCTGATTCTGAGCTAAGATTCCTTCCAATCAAGGCAAGCTGGTACCACTTTAAGATTATAAAAGCTTGTATATTTAAGACAATTGAAATGTTCTATCATCAACCAATAACTGTAATCCAAGAATACTGTCAAGATTTGTTTTCATACTACATCTCAGCCCTACTCGTGTTGATGAAAGGGAGGATAAAACCCACCTTATCTTGACTATGCTATCTTTTATAAACATTCTCCTGTATCTGTTGTTTTCAAATGCTACAAAATATGTTTGAAACTTTTTCATAATCTGTCAAACAAAGTCACTGTCCAAAACTAATGACAAAGAAAAGCAAGTGGATTTTCTGAAGATCCTTCTTTTTACTTTATTGTTGGGAAATGGGCACTGATAACTCGGCAAACACTTATTTCCCATCCCTAGTTGCCCTTGGACACAACTGAGTGGCTTTCCAGGCAATTGAAAGTTAACCTCATTTCTGTGTGTCTGGAGTCAGATGTAGATCAAGCCAGGTAAGGGCAGTAAGTTCTTTCCCTAAAAAGCATTAATGAACCAGATTTGTTTGTTTTTGTTTGTTTAATGACACTCATTTCCTGGTCATTATTGTGTTTCTTATTCCAGACCTATTCATTGGATTCAAATTCCACCATTGCTGTGTGGGGTTTGAACCTAAGGCCCCAAAACATTATTTAGGCCTCTAGATATTTACTAGTCTAGTTATAATGCCACTAGACCATTGCCTGCCCTTCACATACAGGACATTTAGAAGCTTGAGGTGGATTTAGAATTCACTGTAGCTAAAGGATTTTGCACCAGTAATCAAATAAGTAGTCTCTAATTCAACTCCTCCTTTGTCATGCAGACAGGTGAGGCAGAAATACTACATCTACTTTAGAGCCAATTTCGCTTATCAACAATACTTAAACTTCTGCTTGCTAAACTTCATACATATGAGCCATTAATGAAGTAAACTGACTTTAATCCAACAAAACTATCAACAATTCATCAGCATAACCGTAGAAAAAAAACAAGAGATATCAAGGTGTGGAGCTGGAGGAACACGGCTAGCCAGGCAGCATCAGAGGAGCAGGAAAGCTGACGTTTTGGTTCGGGACCCTTCTTCAGAAATCTGAATCTGAAATCCCGACCTGAAACGTCAGCTTTCCTGCTCCTCTGTTGCCTGGCCTGCTGTGTTCCTCCAGCTCCAGACTGTGTTATCTCTGACTCCAACATCGGCAATTCTTACTATCTCTCATGGGAAAAAAACAAATCTCCCACAACCAATCCTCAAAGTGTGAATCTGGACCTGTTTGAAGTAAACATAATGCAGGTAGCACCTGTTCAGAGAGGAAACTGAAACTTTTTCTCTACAGATACTGCCTGGTTTGCAAAGAATTTTCAGCATTTTATTTTTGATTTTCTAGCAGCCACAATATTTTTCTTTTGCCCAACTTATTATTGTACTTTGGATAATATAATCCAGTCCTTATTAATCTTGCAGATAGCTTCTAATTTTGTCATGAATAGGGAATTAGTTAGCTTAGTTGGCTGGAAAGCTGATGTATAGTTCACAATAACGATTGACAGTGTGGATAGTTGCTATTTTGTTTTGGTTGAGGTTGATTTGTGATCTGCCCTCAAGTGGAAAGCAATCAAACCACTACTGGCAAAAGCAGTTAAGGAAAGTGGCTTAAGAAGTAGTGTCGTCAACCAGTGAGCAAAGGACCTGTCCCTGCAGGAGCTTTATCAATTGGTGCTATTCTCCAGTCTTTTCTATCTCCTTGCACACTGGTTTTTATTCAAATTATCATCTAATGTCTTCTTGATTGCTTGGAAATGGGGTGGAAGTTTATTCAATGTATTCCAGATTGGAAAAAATGTTCTTACATCACATTTGTTACATTTGTAAAGCAACTTAAATCTATGGCCTCTGCTCTCAATGCTTTTTTATGAGTGGGAACAGTTTCTTTTTCTTGTCTGTCCAGACTTTGCATGATTTTGAAAACTTCTATCAGATCTTCTTTTGGTTGCCTTTCCTCCAAGGAGAATAGCCACAACCTCTCCATTCTGTCCCTCTAATTGAAATTTCTGAACCCTGGAACCATTTTTGTGAATCTTTTCTGCATCCACAACTGTACGTGATACTCCAAGGTCTAACAAGTATCTTGTATAACTTCAGCATTGCCTCCTTGTTCTTGTATTCTCTGTAAATAAAGTACAGAATCTTGCATGCTATAACTGTTCTCTCTAACAGAATCTAAGAGGTCTACTGCACAGAAAAGGCTGTTTGGTCCCTTGCGTCTGTGCCAGTCAAAAGCAAGCCCCTAACTCTTCTACTGTTATAGATAATAATGAAGGTAACAATCAAAACCATCCTATCACTTTGAACTGACATGCAAAACTTTGCAAATTCAAAATGGATCAGATTTTTAGGCTGCCTGCATGCACTCTTTAGAACAAAGGCATTTTTTTTATCTTCCATGTTTAGAATGTGAGCTTCATCTGAGAAACAGCACAACTTCCTCCAGTTTCCTCCTGACTAGAAGGACTTGTCAATGTATTATAAGAAGGAGCCAAGTTCGTTGGATGGAAAGTAAGAATCCAGAACATTGAGTTCTGTTGCCCTCCTATTGCTTCTGCTACCTTTCAGAAGCTGATAGAGGACTGTGGTCCTGCCTACTCAATATAGCAATCAGCAAGCAGCGCCCTTGTGAGAATTTTCCAACAGAAATACCACTCAAGAAGTGTAATCATTTCCCAGATTGATTCCCTTCCCTGTCCTCACTAATCTATCATTATTAGAGATTTGCAATAGGTGAGCTGCTGGATGAACACCTCAACAGCTAAGTTTTAAAATGCCAATGACAGTTTTATACAAGATTCAACAGCATTCTAAGGTTTTAGTCGTTTCTTTAATTATCAGTCCTCTTACCTCTAATAACCAAAGGAATAAGACCAGCCCTCCCATGGACTGCATCATGTTAGTGTAATAGTTGAGGAGAGCCTCCTTGCAGCCCCGAGTCCACAGGTTGAGCTCCTCGCTCTGGAACTCGTAGCTGTAATGGGCAGAATTGTTGGTGATCTGCTGCTGGATACAGGGTCGAGGGGAGGCTGGATTGCAGCAACTGAACGGGACCCCATCCGTCAGGTACTTCCCATCGATATTGCTCTTAACACGGCTGTAGGGAGGAGAGATTTGGGACATGTTAAGGCTCACAACTCCAACAAGGGCAGAAAGGCAGTAGTGGATGTAATTGATAGCACACTGTGCTGCTGTTAGTGCAAACTCAAAAACACACACACCACTTCATGTGTTTGGACTTAGTGTGAGACACGTCTTACTTGCACTTTTCCATCTCTGACTTATTAGGTGCAGCAGGAAGCCACTCTCCCATTGTGCCTGCATCTGCAGTATTACCTGGTACCAATCACCTGCCTTCTCCCCATCTCCTGTCCACTATCACTATCAGATGCCAGTCCAAAGTCCTCTTGAATGCCTCAATCAAGCCTCAATTGAACCTCACTCCCCCATAGATTGAGGGATTTGATTTCAAACCGTAACTGCTGCCTGAGTGAAAATGTTTTTTCCTCGCTTCACCCTTGTTTCATTTACATGTCACTTTATATCAATGCCTGCATCTCTTCTTTCTTTTACAAGTGGAAACAGCTCCTCCCTCTATTCTATCCAGCCTGCTCAGGATTTTGCAAGTCTCAATCAAATCTCCTCTCAGCCGCTTCCCTTTATGGAGAACAGTGCCAACTTATTCAATATATGCTCCTAGCTGAAGTTTCTCATTTCTAGAATCTCTTGTCACTTCCCCTCTCTCCTGCTATAAATGTAGTACCAGAACTCTACACAACACACCAGCTGAGGTCTAACAAGTGCTTTATACAAGTTCAACATCACCTCCCTGCTCTTGTACTCAGTGCCCCTATTAACAAAGCCCAACACACTATATGTATTATTGACTGCTGTCTTACCCCTACCCAGCCCCTTCAATGCTTTGTGTACATATATTTCTCATTGTACTCACTCTTTCACCTCCTTGGAGCTGAAGTCCAGGTATCTGTTGCTGATCCACTGGATTTCAAACCAGTCTCTGAAGCCATTGTTGCCACAGCAGTGGAACTCGATCTGAAGCTGGTCGATAGTCTTCTTCATGAAGCACCGTCCTGGAGTGTCGGTGTCTCTGTAATATTTCATGCTATTCTTCAGCCCCTTAGCCAGAGTATCCTCAAGATAGATCTTCATCAGAAAGCACAGCACCACAGAGAGGAAGGTCAGGCAAGTGAAAAACAAGCAGGCGGCAAGGTAGAACTTGAGGAAAGATTTCCACCTGGCATATTTTGCTGGGTCAAGGGAATCATAGCAAAACTTGCCACCAAAGCAGTTGATCGTGCAGGCCAGCACTCCCACCAAGATCAGAGAGTTGGGGACTAAGTGGCTCTCTGTATTGTCCATCACCTCGCTTCGTTTTTTCAGCTCAATCTTAAGGAACAAGCCCATCCCAAAGACAACTATGCCTGCCAAGACACAAAACCAGTTTAGGAGCCAGAGCCCCTGAGCCAACTTGACACGCTTCTGTACGGTAAACTTGACTTTGAGAATGGCCATTTCCTACTGCTGAAGTCCAGGGAGTGGGACTTAAGCTTGGTTTTGGGGAAATCAGTGAGCTTTGGGCATGGGTGCGGAAAGGGCAGGAGACAGACCGCCTGAGATCAATTCAACCTTGTGTCCCTCCATTTGGCCACCCTCAAAAGCAAAATCTCCAATGATACGAGAATGGTATGGGCACGATGAGCTGTCCAAGCTACCGAGCCAGAGCCGGGGGACAGAGTCCGCCTCCAGCGCTAACCTTGGTGCACCTTTCCCCAGCACTGGACAGAGCTTTTCCAGAACGCGCTCGAGAAAATCTGACAGTGCAAGACGTCACCTTAAAACCAGTAATAGGTTTTATCGTTAATCATTTAGAGAAAGCTCTGGCCCACTTGAGCGATTGAAATTAATCCGCCCTTAACTTCACCCGGTTGCCCTCACGTTGTCAGCGACTGTATCTTCACCTAGCCGCTTTCTTGTATTTGAAACGTCCAGGGAGAGCTTTTTATAAACTGAATATTCTTTGAAACAACTTCATGGATTATTTATGTCGAATTAAGATCGTTTTGATACGTGCACCAGGTTTCCTCGACTAAAATGTAACGAAAGCCAAAAAAAAGTTTCAACTTAATAGGCTCAGTAAGCTTAAATATAGGTCAATACCCTGGAAAGAACACTGAGATCAAATAAAAATAGACCTACACTAACCGTGTGTTTTTAAAGCTGCGCTCCGGATAAAATTCTGGAGGAGACGTTATACTTAAAGGCTTGTTATACTGGGCTAATGATTCGACAGGTATTCATTTCTCAGTGCTATTTTCAGTTTCGAATCGTCGCCCAAAGACTGCGATGCACAACACTTGTGTTTAATGAGTGCTTTGAAGCTGGCAAACTGTCGCAAGGCGCAGAGAAATATTATTTCACAGGAGTTGACAGAGCGAGGAAAGCTTAATATTCATCTAGAGGCATCTCTTGCTTCCCCTCCGTATAGTGTCACAAACGATCTCTCTCTAATGATTCATTTATCTCTATCCAAGTTAATTCCGAAGAAAATATATTTGGGTTGAGTAGATTTAAAAAATCTTGAGAATGCAGAATTCTTTATAGGCGGACAATTAGAAGACTTCCATATCCTGTACATCGATTCCCCCACCTTCCGCAATCAACTGTGTCAACATAGACCGGTAGAATATTTGGGCACTGCATTAAGAAAAATACAATAAGATATTGAACTCCCATTAATGGAAGCCCCTATCCCACTGGAATACCGGCTATTGGCCTTGCATTAATCTGCCACTGATCTTAGTCCTAGGTGATAAATATCACCAGATTTGAAACACAAATATAACTTTACTTCACCCAACAAAATTATGGACATACTTCAGCAGCAGCGTTTTACTATCCAAGTCAAGCTGGTGAATGCAAATGGTGAATTGGCTCTTGGTATCAGTGTAATGAACACAATGAAGTTGGTGCAGAAACTCTTTGAGAAAGAGTGACATCAGATGACAGTTGTGGTTTGTGTCAGAACCAATAATTTAACAATGAATAGGTTTTACAAAATTAGTTCCATGAGTTAGGAAACACTGTAAGAACTAAATCCTCAAAGGAGTAAACTCAGATTTTGCTGGTACCATACACTAGACTGTACTGAATGTGCTGAGGAAGCATGGTATGATTTTGGCCACATACATGGTATAGGACCAATGGGTTCAAATTCTTAGATTCCAGGGCCAGCAAAGACTTGTGTGCCAGAGCTAGTCATAACTCGACCAATTCTGTTCTGAGGGTCACCAGACTCCAAATTTTAACTTTGATTTCTCTTCACAGATGTTGCTAGACCTGCTTAGCTTTCCTGGCAATTTCTGTTTCTGATTTACAGCATCTGCAGTTCTTTCGTTTTTTTTTTAAACAACTCAAGCATGCTGTTTCAGTACAGATAAAACACTGGCATCTACTCAATAATCTGGAAAATTAACCCAGGTATATGCCATCCACAAAAGGTGAGACAAATCATATCCAACAAATTACCTCCCCCCTCAGTCTCCTTTCAAGCAGCAGCACAGTGATAGCAGGTGTCTTTGACATTGTTATCCAGTGGCAATTGTCCAGCAATGACTTGTTTCATCAATGCTCAGTTGGCATTCCACCAGGACCACTCGACTCCTAATCTCATTACTGCACTGATCCAAGCACAGACAAATGAGCTAAATTCCAGATGTGAAGTGACAGAATTTCACTCTGTGTGGTATCAAGAAACATTATAAAAAATGAAGACAATGGGAAACAAGGGTAAAACTCTCTACTGGTTGGAGTTATAGCTGTCAAAATGGAAAGGTTATGGTTCTGGGGGTCCAGTTTTTTCAACCTTAAGATATACCTTCAAGAATTTCTCAGAGGAGTGTCTAGCAGAGTTTCCTAGACCAAACCAAAGCTGCTTCATAAATAACCTTTCCTCCATTATAAACTCAGGAGAAGAGATGTTTTCTGATGATTGCACAGTATTGAGTACAATTTGTGACTGTTCAGATACTGAAGCAGTTTAAACACATATGTAGTAAGGTCCAGACGACATTTAGATTTGGGTTGAGAAGTGCCAAGTGAAATTTGTATCCACAGTGCCAGGCAATGACTATCTCCAACAAGACAGAATCTAACCATTGCCCCTTTTATATTCAATGGCATTGCCATCAAAGAATCCATCATAATCAACACCTAAGGGTTATCACTGACCAGAAACTGAACTACATAAATATACTGCAATACAGTAGGTCAAAGGATTGGGATTCTATGGTGAATAACTCATTTCTTTGCTCTACAAAACTTCTCCAGCATCTACAAGACACAAGAGAGTGATGGAATACTTTCCACTTACCTGGATGAATACAGCTCCAACAAAAAGGTTGACACCATCTAAGACAATGCAGCCCGATTAGCCAGTACCCCATCCACTACCCTAAACGTTTACTCCCTCCACCATCAGTATACAACAACAGCTGTGTGTATTTTCTAGTGTGGATTGTGAAACTCACAAAGGTTCACTTGACGTGTCTTGTGTGTGTGTGGTGCAGGTTTCTCAGGGAGGCTGAGTTGCTGTGACATGAACTCTCCTCATCTAGCCATATTGATGTTGTGTCACTCTTAGTACATGCATGAATCTCAAAGCTCATTAGTTCTAAGTTGTTATTGCTCCATCTGGTCTTCTGCCTACTTAAGTACATTTCGCCCCAGCATCATCTTTTCTATACAATTGCTTCATGCCACAAACACAAAGTATTTCAACTTCTATTTGTTGTCCACTAATAACAATCCATCTGTGTTGTCAACTCCCAGCTGTTAATACCAATTCATTTGTGTGTTTGTCAGTACATTTTTTACATGCTGTTAGATGATCATGAGTACAGGTTTGGGAAGTGCTTTGAAAGAACTCTTGGTGAGTTACTGCAATTCATTGTTTGAGTGGACACAATACAGTTGTTTTGTGCTAGTAGTGGAGGAAATGAATATTTTTAAGGCAGGTATCGATTAAGCAGAATGCTTCACTCTACCCTCATCCAAGCAAGTGACAATATAACATCAAACTGTTGAACGGTGAACCTCTCATTGTAGGGGATTTGGCGATGACCATGCAATTAAACACTGTGGTGAACTGCTGCATTGTGTGAATAAAAATGGTTGGTTGAAGATTCTTTGACCTTCATTGGTCCAGTTTCTCTTTTTCTCCAGGGAGTGAGGTTAAATTGGTTATGAGACTTTCAAGAGACTATGAAACAGAAAAAAATTCAACTTGGCTTTTTTGTCTCACAGACACTCTCTGGCATATTATTATTTATGCAACATTGCAGTATATATCTTTGGCCAAAATTTATAGCCAGCATTGAGTATACCCAGCAGCAGATCCCTGAGCCTGAAGGGCTTGCAGTTCCAGAGCATCAACAGTTCCATCAGATTCGGGCACTACAGAGGCAGGTTGGTCAAGTGTCCCAACAAAGCTTTGATGGACCCCTGGGCTGGTGCCTCCAATCAAATAGTAGCCTTTTCAGTTGGTATTTGGGACTCTACCTGGCAGGAAGATCCCAGTGATGCTTCTACTTGAATCTTCATTGCATTAAATCAACTGCTCACCTCTGTGGAATTGGCAGTCAATTTGATTTAAAATGGGAGACCCAGATTCCTCACTGAGGAGAAATATTTTTTCAACATTTCCCCTGTGAAGAACAGCCAGAATCTTTTATGTTTCAATAAAATTGGCTCTCTCATTTCTAAATGTCAATGATCACAAGCCCATTTTACTCATTTTCCGTCATAAAAGCAACCTATTCAGCCAAGTGATCATTTCTCTGAACTGTCTCAATCAGTACTCAAATTGTTGAGTTACCACTCAACAGCAGATCAAAACTCTAATCAGTACTCAAATAATTAGTTTCACAAACATTTTGTTCTTTGCTTCCCAACCAAGATTTGACTATCCTACAAAATCTTTGCAGTTAATATTAATATTGATTGATTTATTGTCATGTGTACTGGAGTACAGTGAAAAGCTTTGTTTATGAGTGGTACAGGCAGATCATTTGTAGAAAACTTAGAGGCATACAAGTAACATTGTATAGGGTGTGCGCGAGGCGAGATCAACGTTAGCAAGATCAGCATTATTTGAAGCTACAGAGTCCATTTATCAGTCTATTAACTGCTGGGAAGAAGCTGTTCCTGAACCTGCTGGTATTCAAGCTTCTGTATCTTTTGCCTGATGGAAGGGGTTGTAGGAGATCATTACTAGAGTGGGATGTGTCTTTGATGATGTTCGCAGCCTTTCCGCAGCAATGAGTTGTGTAAATTGAGTCCATGGATGGATGGCTGATTTCCTTGACGGTCTGGGCTGTGCACACACCCTCTGTAGTTTCTTACGATCCTGGGCAGAGCAGTTGCCATACCCGGCCGTCATGCACCCTGACAGTAAGCTTTCAATGGTGCATCTGTAGAGGTTAGTGAGGCTCCCTCCAGACATGTCAAATTTCCTGAGGTGCCTGAGGAAGAGGAGGCATTGTTCTGCCTTCTTGACCCTTGCATCTATGTAGGAAGTCCAGGACAGGTCGTCCATTATTGTCACTCCAAGGAACCTGACGCTCTCCACCTCAGTTCTGTTGATGTAGGTGGGGGCATGTTCTCCTTCTTTCTTTCTGAAGTCAATGATCAGTTCTTTAGTTTTGCCGACATTGAGAGAGGTTGTTCTCATTGCACCACATCCCCACGCCCTCTATCTCCCTTCTGTATTTTGACTTATCGTTGTTAGATATCAATCCTATTATGGTGGTGTTGTCAGTGAACTTGTAGATGGGGTTCATTTGGAATTTGGCAACACAGTCGTGAATTTACATGGAGTACAGTAGGGGGCTGAGGATGCATCCTTGGGGGGTTCCAGAGTTAAGTGTTGCTGTGGAGGAGGTGCAATTACCTATCTTCACTGACTGCGGCCTGTGGGTCAAAAGGCTGAGGAACCAGTTGCTTAATGCAGAGCCGAAATCAAAGTCTTGGAGTTTTGAGATCAGTCTGGAGGGGATAATAGTGTTGAAGGTGGAGCTGTAGTTAGTGAGGTGTCCTTGTTGTCCAGATGTTCCAGGGATGAGTGCAGGGCTAGGGATATGCCGTCCGCTGTGGACCTGTTATGTCAGTAGACAACTTGTAGGGGATCAAGGCAGGCTGGGAGACTGGAGTTAATATGGGCTATGACCAACTTCTCAAAGCACTTTATGATTATTGAAGTCAGAGCTATTGGGTGTTAATCATTAAGGCACACTGCATGTGTTTTCTTAGGTATGGGATGATGGTGGTCTTCTTGAAACAGGTATGGACTTCGGCTTGTAGGAGGGAGAGGTTGAAGATGACAGTGAATACCCCCGCCAGTTGGTTCACACAGAATCTGAGTGCTTGACCGGGGACTCCATCCAGGCCTATAACTTTCCTTGGGTTGACTCCCAGGAAAACTGATCTGACATTTGCAGCAATGACAGTGGGCACAGGTGTATCTGGGGCTGTCGGGGCATTCTGCTCCAACTGAGCATAGAAAGCATTAAGCACATCAGGGAGGGATGTGTCTTTATCCGCTATCTTGCTCTGCTTCATTTTGTATCCTGTAATGTTGTTTTGGCCTTGCCATAGGTGGTGTGAGTCTGTTTGATAGGTTTGGGCCTCTAACTTGGTCCAGTACTGCTTCTTGGCCTCCCTGATGGCTTTGCGGAGGTCATATCTGGATTTCCTGTATCGTTCTGGATCATCCAACTTGAATGCTGTATGCTTGGTCATCAGTAGGGAGTGGGGATTCCCTGGTTAATCCAAAGTTTACGGTTGGGGTACACTCAGATTGTCCTGATGAAGGGTCCAGACCCGAAATGTTAACTTTCCTGCTCCTCTGGTGCTGCCTGACCTGCTGTGTTCCCCCAGTTCCACACTGTATTGATTTTGACTCCGGCATCTGCAGTTCTTGCTAACTCGGATTATCTTCTTTGGTATACAGCCCTCTACGCATTTTCTAATGAAATCCGTGATGGTGGTGGTGTACTTGTCTAAGTTTTCCACTGAGTACTTCAACATGGTCCAGTCCACCGAATCCAAGCAGTCCTGGAGACGGTCTTCCACAGTCTCGGACCAGCATTGTACCTCCTTTTGTGAAGGGTCCTCCCGTTTCAGCTTTTGCTGGTTAAGCTGGAAGGAGGAACACAGTGCTGTGATCTGATTTTTGAAGTGTGGACAGAGGATGGAGCAGGAGGCATCTTTGATGGTTGTATAGCAGTGGTCCAGAACGTTTGGGCCTCTGGTGGGGCAGGAGATGTGTTGGTGGTACTTTGGCAGCACACTCTTGAGGTTGGTTTGGTTGAAGTCGCTAGTTACAATTACACAAGGTAACAAAGTTCAAATTTGAAGAAACTGCTTCAGTAACGCTTCTGGCCTTCTCAAGCGGTCTAAATAAATCTAGCAAGCATCTTCCAAGGGACGCCACATGTGCAAATCAGGTTTTAAATATTTTTAATTACATCAACTATTAAAGATCGTCACTACATTGCAGAATACATTGGTTTAGATCTATGTTCTGAACCAAAGACACAGTAAAATTAGTTCAAGACACCATCAAAAAGTATTGTTTCCAACTTAAAGTATTAGCCGATGTTGAAAATTTCTTTATTAACGTTGTGGATTACTCTTGAATATGAAAAATGCTATTTTAACCCTGAACTTAATAGGACTTTACTTTTTTTTTGATTCTGAGGCACTAACAAGTAAATTCATTTCCTCTGGGTTGATACAGGGAAACAAAGATTGTCAGGTACATCAGGTAGAGGTTTGCCATTTGACTGGCTTAAAGAAACTACATTTAAGAGTTTGGAATAGCTCTTCCAAAGTGGAACAGGCCAGTAAAGCAGACAAGAAAATGAAAGATGAAATATAGATTGGTAAAAATGGGACAAGAATGAAGTATATAAAATACTCAAGCACTGTATGTGTTTTCATAATTTAGGTTTTATATTGATAGTATGGTCCTTGGAGGAATCTTTTAGGGGAAAATGAACATTCTCCATTCCTCTTCACCCCTGCCCAACCACAATTTCACGGTAGTAGGTAGAAACTCTCAAAACTGACTCACATCCAGAAAGACATAAAATGAATCAGACCTGGTAAACTGGAAGCCAATACTAAACCTGGTTATTTTGAGTGATATTGGGTTTCATTTTAATTGATTTAACAATAAGTGAAAAACAAGTAAAGATGAATTTCAAGCCACTACAATGCTGCCTGCAGCTCTGGAGATAAGGCCTGAGTTAACGTAATTGGATTGGTTCTGGACAAAGGCTGTTAGTAGTCCAATCACTGTCCCTCCTGTGGCTCAATATCAATCAGTTTCATATTGAAACTTCATACCTTTGAGTCTTCAACCGTTTTGTTTCCATATAAATGGATTGGAATGTTGTAGAACTGCAAAGACGGTCACAGGCAGAGTTTGCATATGGCAGCTTCTAGCCAGTTTTTGGTTATTAGCAGAAACAGATTTACATCATAAATATTTTACAATATTTTAGGCAGATAATTGACCTTCCATGTTGTTCATGCATTGCAAATTTGAAAACCAGGCATAGAGACCTAATGCAATTCAATTTCATCTTTGTAGATTTGCATAAATACTGACCCTACAGAAAAATCAAAAGTAAGCTGGTTAAAGATCAAAAACGCCAAATAACAGAAGACTTATTTAATTTCATCCATTACTGTTATGCATTCTGAAATTAGTTTCAATTCTCCTTTATGAACTATATTCCAACAGTATAACTAACATCTAAGAAAAACAAGACAAGAACAAAATGTTGACAAGATCCTTTACAGTAGATCATGCAAACTTCGGTTAACATATACTAATTCTGTCCTATAAATAGGGCCAACATTAAATAACTTTTCCTGTCGACAACGTTTATTTTCCTTGAACTCAAGTACAGGAACGGGTGCAATTAAGTCATGACATCCTGCGATTGCTCAGTAAAGATCTCTGGTACACATGATACATATCTACGGTGCTAAGATTTTGTCCCAGTCTGTTATTCGAGACTCTTCAGCCAAAATACTCCAGTTAGGGGAATGATCAGGGGCGAGCCAGTTGAAATCGTCTATAACATTCCAATTGTTTTTTGTTCTATCTAAACCCGCCAGCTCAAAATCCTTCTCAATGCCTTCGTACTTCCAGTTAAACGGAGCAAACGAAACTCCAGTGCAGTCCTCGACGATGGCTCTGCTGGTCACATGCAAATATACATTGGCATCCTTGGTATTATGGGTTCGCAGCTGCTGACAAGCGAAGGCAAAGGTGCAGCCGACGGACTGGTCAATGAACACTGAGGTAGAGACAGGTCCGCACAACACTTTCGAATTAGTGACATTCTTGACATGGAGAGTGTTGGGCGAACCCAAGAGCTGGACCACGCAGTTGGACAACCGGGTCAACAACACATCCTTGCCGGTGATCTCGTCTGCCCGCCGGACCAGCACCTGGGAGTCGGCATCCGAAAAGCCGCAGAGGTTTTCCTCGGTCGCGACGGGGTCGGTCGGTTTCTTGTCGGACGGGGAATCGGTGGATTTGGTTTGTTTGGGGCCGGCGCCTTCTTTTTTGCGGGACTTGAAAGCGAATTTCTTCTTGGGCAGAAACTCCTCCCTCTTCTCCACCACAACCCCCTGCAACTTCTGCACCGCGTCCTGGGCCTGGCGCAGCTCGTAGGCGGACAAGAATATCATGCTGTCGTTGACAAACTTCTGCAGCCGCTGCATCTTCTGCGAGATCTCCTCGAAGCGGGCGCTCAACGCGTTTCGGTCGGTGCCTTCGCAGCTTTCCAGCAGCGCCTCGATCGCTGCCTTCTCCTCCGAAAACGCCGTGGTGAAGAAGTTGGACTTTTCTTCCTTCACCGTGGTCACATCTTTGGCCATTTTCCTCCTCTCCACCCCCTGCTGCCTCTCCTGGTCTCTCCGCTGCAGGATCTCCACCATCTTCTCTTTACGCCGGTCATATTCCGGGATTTCTTCCGTTAAACTCTCCCGGTTCTCACTCTCCCCGACTAGCGCCATCTTGAACCGTTTCTAACCGAACTCTCAGCATCGAGCCATTTCATTAGTCCTAACCCGGGCCGCGTTCCCCGGCACTGGTCACTCTGATTGGCTGGTTTTGTAGGTCAGAGGTCGAGGGGTGTAGTATTGTAGTTGATAGGCTGAAATCTGACCAGTTGGAAACCTTAGGCAGAGTTTGTGGAGAATGAATGTTTCGGGGGATGATTATTTATCAGAACTAAGGGAAGATGGATATTTAACATGGAGCATATAAAGAGCAAGGACGTGGGGGAGACAGAACAAAAGGGAAGGAATGTTATGGGATGGCATGCGAGAGAGCAAATTGTATAAAATTTCACGGTAGAAAAGCTAAAGGGTATAACAGAAGGAAGGTCCCGACCCAAAACGTCAGCTTTCCTGCTCCTCTGATGTTGCCTGGCCTGCTGTATTCCTCCAGCTCCACACTGTTATCTTTACCATAAGGAAAGATATGTCCACATTAGCTGTGAGTTAGAGTAGAGCAAAGCAGTAGTCTGAATACTAAAGGAAAGAATAAGCAAGTACAAAAAAAACAGCAAAATAATACACGAAACAAGATGTTGAGATCTGGTGTTGCTGAACGCGACGTTGGGTTCAGAAGGCTGTAAAATGCCGAGTTGAAAAATGAGCTGGTGTTCCTTCAGGTGGCAATAAGCTTCACTGGTGACCAAAGACAGGGGTATAAACAAGCTGGATATGTAAAATAAATATCGAAAGAACTACAGATGTTGTAAATCAGGAACAAAAAACAAAGTTGCTGGAAAAGCTCAGCAGGTCTGGCAGTATCTGTGAGGGAAAAAAAAAGTTAACGCCGTTCTGAGGAAGGATCACCGGACCCGAAACGTTAACTCTGTTTTTTCCTTCACAGATGCTGCCAGACCTGCTGAGCTTTTCCAGCAACTTTGGATATGTAATGTCCAGTGACAGAAAGCTCACACTTACGCCTGCAGCATGAATGGAGGGGTTCATAAAGCAGTCGTGAACCTGTATTTATGACCACATTGTGAGCAGTATATTAAATTTAATTTTGGGAAAAGTGCTTTGGACCTTGGTGTGAGAAAGGAGGAAGATGGGTGGGTGTTGCATCTTCTAAGCTGGCATGGACAGATGAATAGGAAAGGGATAGGTGAGGAATAGTCCAAGTGTTGTAGCGAGATGTGTCCCTTTGGAATTTTAAAAGAGAAAGACAGGGAGAGATGTGATTGGTGGAGGCCTTCTGTTGCAGGTAACAGAAATGGGAGTGGAAGATCTGTTCCAAAACAAATAAGCTGGAGGGGGGAACAAGGGAAACCCTATGTTTGTTTTAGGAGGGAGGAGTTGGTTGGGAGCAGAACTGCAATAAAGAATCAAACACAGTGGAGGATACTATCGATCGTTTAGGGATAAGAATCTTTGAAGAGAAAGGAAGATATTAGAAGGTTGAACATCTGAACAGTTGAGAAGAACAAATGGGAGAATGGAAATAGAGGCCATAGAGGAAGTGGGGTGTGAGAAGTATAGTCAAGTAGGACTTAGGGCATGTGGGAGATAGAATGATGAAAGTGTAATAGGTTTTGGGCAAATAAAGGGGGCAGAGTTCAGGAAAGGAAGAACAAAGGGAAGAAATGTAACAGGGTGACTTAAGAGAGAGCAAAAATCAAAAAGGTTTCATGGTAGAAAAGCTAAAAAATAAAAAAAAACCAATGGATGTGGTGAATTTATAATGTAGGGACACTTTAAAAACTTTTTGTTTTATTTAAGGAGTAGGGATGACAGTTGGTTGCTCAACTTCCACCAAAAGGGAGCATGAATTTGTAACAAGTGCTGTTGGGCACCGGCCCAATTCAGGAATTCAAAATAAATGTCATTATCCAATGCATGGTAAGAAAGTGGAACTTGCTATCACATGGAGTGGTTGAAGTGAATACTGTCACAAAGGTGTTATGGCATAGGAGACCATTTGATCCACCAGCTCTTCAAATGAGCATTCTTACTTAGTGTCAATCTCCTGATTTTTTTCCATAACTGTACACATTATCTCAATCCAAATAAAATTTCCCAGTGCCTTTTTGAATGTCTTATTTGATTCTGCTTCCACTGTAGATGTATTCAAGAGGAAACTGGACAAGCCTATGAGGGCAAAGGGAATAGATGGTTATAATGGTAAGTTTAGATTGGAAAAGATGCCAGTTGACTCTAAAGGAGCTTAAGTACCAGTATAAAATGGTTGGGTTGAATGGTCCATTTCTGTACTATTTATACCTTGCAATCTATGAGAAATAATAAATATATTACAGGAGCAACAAAATACAAATAACAAACAAATGGTAATATCATCAGTGTTCAAAATACATTCCGTGCCCTGTGGTGTCTACCGGTTTAGAACCAAGCCCATAAACAAAACTGAAGCAGCACGGGCAGTAAGGGCTGTACTGTCAGACTACACTGGATTGGGATGAGATAGAAACTTGATTCAAAGTCGGAATTTGGTACGTGGGAGAAAGAAGTGTTTTAAGTAAATTTTAATGCAAGAAATTAAGGTTGCTGTATGTGGAGTTCTGTGAAGGGAGGAGTATATGTTCCTTTATGAGCAGTTGATGATGGCAACTATTTCTCAAAGTTCAGAAATCTTAAATTTTTAAAAAAAAAACAACCTATTTCACAAAGAATAGTTATAATAAATAGTACAGAAGTAAAATTAAAGTATGGCAGGACAACTCAGCCAAAGTGGAATGCTTGTCCAGTGGCTTGTAGGGAGTTACGGGCATTTCATGTGAGCTAGTCAAGCACATATAACAAGTGACACTAGCTGCACAATCTTGATGCCCATGTTTAGGCGCCCGATCAGTGGCTGGAGTCACTGGTTCATTATGAGGCATGTAACTATGTGGATATCATATTCAGAGAGGTAGTCACATGACAAACAGGGGCACGCAGATAGAAAGGGAATGGGTGACCACTAGGCAGTCAAAGACAGCCAGGCAGGTAGTACAGAATCCCTTAAGGTCTTGCTTACCAATGGATTTTCCATACTAAATACCGACAAGAGTAATGGTTCCTCAGAGATGCACAGTAAAAACTTGGTACCATACGGCCCAGCTGTACAGGAGGGAAGGAAGATGAGGGAAAGTGCAGTAAGTGAAAGGAGATTAATCAGGGGAATGGATAGGTATTTCTGTAGTTGTAGATCTAACTCCAGGATAGCATGTTGCTTCCCTGGCACCAAGGTCAAGGATATCTTAGATTGGTTGTGGAATATTTTTCTGGGAGAAGGTGAACAGCTAGAGGTTGTGGTCCATGTTGGTATCAAAGTAATTGGTAGGAAGGAGAATGTGGTCCTGCAGATAGAATTTAGGGATCTTGGTAGAAAATTAGTAAGCAGGATCTCAAAACTAATTATCTCCAGATTACTCCCAGTGCCATGCACAAGTGAGTACAGAAATAGAAAGGTAAGGCAGACAAGTGGATGGCTAGAAAGACAGTGGACTTTAATGTTCTGAATACAGACCGAGACATTGGTTGTGAAAGAACAGCATGGAGCAAGTGTTCTTAGATTGTGTTCATGAGAAATTTCAACAGCAGTACATGTCCAGTCCAACAGGTTTGGAGCCATTGTGAGACTCTGGTTCTTGGGAATGAGATGGGCAAGTAGATCAAGCATTAGTGAGGGGAACATTTAAACAACAGTAATCATTGTATCAGAAGGTTTAACAGTGATGGTGGAAAAGGACAATTTAGAATTTATTGTCATGTGTACTTATATAAGAAAAATACAACGAAAAGTGTTATAAGTCGCCTTACCTTGGTGCCTGTATTAATGTCAGAAGTCATAAGTAATTTCATAAGTAACAGTTAGAAGTAAATTTAAGACAAAAGTTCGTCACAGTCAATTTAACGGCTTCTGGTTTCAGAGGAAGCCGATCAAAAGACGAAACACACAGCCAGACTGAGACCATCAAATGTTCATACAAAACCTACACGCCGGGCCACTGGAAAAACTGGGCTGAAAGTCTCCTCTGAAGAAAACTGTTGCTGGGACAAGACCGCCATCCTGGATGAGAAACACCACACTGGGCCGTCAGAACGCCAGGCTGAAAGCATCTGCCAAAGATAATGCCGCCAGGAAGAGACCGCCAATCTGGATGAAGACGCCTCACTGGACTGTCGGAACACTGGGCCGGAAGCGTTCACTGGAGATTAAACTGGACCGCCGACTAGACCTTAACACCAGGACAAAGCCGTCATGCCAGGAGACCACTCGCAGAGCCGACAGGGGGACAGCTGACCGTAAGGTGGCAAGAAGGGAGATGGTTTGAATAGATTAGAAAATAGAAACAAAGAAATCAGGAGCAGGAATAATCCATTTGCCCTATTGAGCCTTCTTTGCCATTCAACATGATCATGGCTGATCCTCTATTTCAACACCATTCTCCCCCCCCCCCCCCGTTATCCTCTCAAAATCTATTTATTTCTTAACTATATTCAGTGACTTCGCATTTATAACCTTCTGTAAAAGAGAATTCCACAGGCTCACCGCCATTTGACTGAAGAAATCTTTCCTCATCTCCATTTAAAATGACCTACACTGTATCCTGAGGCCATGATCCCTTGCTCCGGCTCCCTTGCATTCGGTCTGGGCAGTTCTACCAGAATTTTATATGTTTCAGTTAGATCCCCAATCAATCATCTAAACTCCAATGAATTCATCCCTAGTTGTCTTCTTGTATGACAAACTTGCCAGGAATCAGCTGGTCCTGCTATGGCAGTTATATCCTTTCTTAGATAAGGAGATCCAAACTGCACATAATACTTCAGATGTGATCTTACCACGGCCTGCCAAAGCTGCAGTAAGACTTCTTTTCTCTCTGTAATTAAACCCTTTTGCAATGAAGGCCAATGTACCATTTGCTTTCTTAATTGCTTGCAGCACTTGCACACCTGCTTTCAGTGACCAGTATACAAGGACACCAAGTACTTTTGTATATCAACCTGTTCCAATCTGCTACCATTTAAATAATACTCTGCTGTTCTGTTTTTCCTATTGAAGTAGCAACTTCACACTGATCCACATTATACTGCATATGCTTTTGTTTACACACACACTCAATTTATCTAAATCACCCTGAAGACTCTTTACAGTTTCCTCCACTCAAATATCCCACCTAGTTTTGAGTCATCCACAGGAAGCTTCAAAATATTATACTTGTTTACCTCATCCAAATCTTAGATATATAGTGTGAATAACTGAGGCCCAAGCATTGGCCCCTGCATACCCCACTTGATACTGCTTTCCTATCCTAACCTTAACTTATTCATTCCTACTCTCTGTTTTCTGTCTGCTAATACGTCCTCAATCCATGCCAATGTATTACCACTAATTATGTATTTTGATTTTGTGCACTAATCTCTTAGTAGGACTTTATCAAAAGCTGTCTGAAAATCTAAATACATCTACTGATTCACCTACATCAATTCTAGTGGTTACATCCTAAAAAAAAATTTCTATTCCGTAAAACCATATTGACTTTGCGTAATTCCAATTTTTTTTTTAAGTGTCCCATTATCACATACATTCCAGCATTTTCCCTAACACTGGTTTTAGGCTAACTGGTCTGTAATTCCTTGCTTTCTCCCTCCTATGTAAAATAACCTGGTTACATTTGCCACCTCCCAATCTGCCAGGAATGTTCCAGTCGAGCTGCATCCATGGATATTGAATGAAGTGAGAAGGGAAATTGCAGAGGCAATAGCAACAATCTTTCCATGTTCCCCCGACTCAGGAGTGATGCCAGAGGGCTGGACAACTCCATATGTAATATCGTTAATCAGAAAAAGTTTTAAAGATAATCCCAGCAATTAAAGACCAGTCAGTTTAAAATCAGTGGTGAGGAAAGTGATTGAAATGATTATTTAGGATAGAATTAATAGTCACATGGAAACGTGTGATTAGAAAGAGCCAGCTCAGTTTTCTTAAGAAAAATCAGGTTTAACTAATTGCTGAGCTTTTGTAAACTGGTAACAGAGAGAAAGTTGATGAGGGTGACACAGTTGATATGCTGTATACATTCTTCCAAAAGGCTTTCAGTGCAGTGCCAAAAAACAGACTTGTGGGAAAAGTTATAGGGCATGAAATAAACAGTTGGAATGTGAATTACAGTTAGCGTTAGGCTGAGGGATTGGAAAGAAATAGTAACGGTTAATGGATATTTTCAGGCAGGAAGGTTTGTAGTGAAGTTCCCCAGGGGTCGGTGTTGGGAATCTTGTGTTTCCTGATCCAAGATGGCGGTGAAGTAGGCTGCTGAGCCCAGGGCTTGTACACTCCCATTAGCTTTCTTTCTCTTAGTTTCCCTTATTTTCACTTTTGCTCTTTCTTTTTTTCTTTGTTTTCTTTTCTTTAAAGCCTGGAAAGTGGCGGGTGAAGGACAAAGACTCCGGCTGCAGCGGCAGCAACACCAGGAAGAGCCAGACACAGCTCCACCTCAGCCCGGTGTCTTCCGTCAAGTGAGGGCTGAATCTTCTGGCTCAGACTCCCAGAGTGGGCTGGGGCTGCAGGTCCAGAGGTGAGCCTGGGCATCTAAAGGAGTGGAAGAATCAGCAAAAAGGACACGGCTGATCGGCTGCAGCAATTGGAAGAGCGTCAGACTGGGAACAGGAGGCTTCTCTTGGCCCAGCGATGAAGCGGCTTCCAGCAGCCCGGCATGGAGGTCTTTTTTGGCAGAGGCTTCTGGCACGGCCCAGTGGTCTCGTCCTGGTGTGTTGTTTTTGTTTGGAATGGCAGTCTTGTCCCAGCTGTATCTTCAGGGTATTCCATTGTTCCTTGATCGGCTTTCCCAAGCCCAGGTGCTGTTAACCGAACTGTGACGAACTTTGTCTTAATTTTTTTTTGTTATTATGTATGACATCTGTCATTAATAAAGGTACTGTGGTGTGGCGGCTTATAAATCTTTTCACTGTATTTTTCACGTAAAAGTACGTGTGACAATAAATTTCTATTTTGCACATTAACGATCTAGATCTTGGTGTGCTGGGGACAATTTCAAAGTCTGTAGATGATGCAAAATTTGGAAGCATTGTAAACTGTGAGGATGACAGTGTAAAACTGCAAGGTGGTGGAATGGACAGAAATATCACAAATGATGTTAAATGCGGAGAAGTGTGAAGTGATCAATTTCAGTATAAAGAACAAGGAGATGCAGTATAAAATAAAGGGCGCTTCCCTGGAGGGTGTGCAGGAAAAGTGCCTGGGTGTATATGTACATAAGTCACTGAAGATGGTGGGACAGGAAGAGGGAGCAGTTAATAAATACAATATCCTGGACTTTAGTATTAGTGTCATAGAGTATAAGAGCAAAGAGGTGATGCTGAACTTTTATAATGCAATAGTGAGACCTCAGCTGGAGTACTGCGTAGAGTTCTGAGTGATATACTATAGGAAGGATGTCAATGCATTGGAAAGACTGTGGAAGAAATTTATGAGAATGGTCCAGGGATAACACACGTCAATAAGGGAGAAATACTGGAGAAGTTGGAACTGATTTTCTTGGAGAGGTGAAGAGTAAGCAGAGATTTGATAGAAGTTCTCAAAATCATGAGAACACTGGACAAAGTGGATAGGGAGAAACTGTTCCATCATAAAAGGATTGTGAACAATAAATATTTTTTGAAAAAATTATAGAGAGAGATTTAGATAATTTTCAAAAGAGGCAAATGTAATATGAGAAAAAAAACATAGCAAGTAATTAGGGTCTGGAATACACTGCTTGATAGTGTGGTGTAGATAGGTTCAATTAGGATGTTCAGAGGGCATTAGAATGTTATTTAAATGGATGTTATTTATTGAATCTGCTTGCTGAAACCTTCAGACAATGCATTCCAGATGACAGACATTCACTGCACAGAGAATGTGTTATACTCATGTTGCCTCTATTTCCTTTTGCAAATTACCTTAACAATATTCTCTAGTTATTGCCCGTTTTGCTATTGGACACAGTTTCTCCTTACTAATTTTCAAAAAAAAAAACCAGCATAATCAAATCTTCAGTATTTCTGTAGTTAAGGAGAACAATATCAGTGTCTTTTATCTCTCCAAATAATTGAAGTCTTTCATCTTATTACCATTCTTTCAATATCCAATTTCCCCTTAAGGCTTTGACATCCTTCCTAAGATGTGGTGCTCAGAATTAGACACACACTTAAGGTTAGGCTAACAAATTTTAGAAAATGATTACAACTTGATGTGTGTGCCACCTCTTCTAGGGTATCTTTTTCCTAAAGTTCAAACTGGTTAGCAGGGGGAAGATATTTGTTATGATGTTTTGCTGAAATTGAAAATCTTATTTATTTCATTGCAGGGAAGTGATGCTGAAACTGTCTAAAATTTTAGTTAGGCCATAGCTACAGTATTGTGTGCAATTCTGGTACTACATTACAGGGGGGATGTGATTGTACTGGACAGGGTGTAGAGGAGATTAACAGAATGTTGCCTGGGCTGGAGAGTTTCAGGTATGAAGAGAGACTGGACACACTTGGATTGTTTTCCTTAGAGCAGAGGAAACTGAGGGAGGACATGATTGAGATGTATAAAATTATGACGGGTAAAGACAGGATAGATGGGAATAAACTTTTCCCCTTAGTGGAGGGATCAGTTACCAGAGGGCATCGATATAAGGTGTAGAGGAGATGTGAGGAAATTTTCTTTTCAATCAGAGGATAGTGGGAATCTGGAACTCACTACCTGTAAGGGTGGTAGACACAGAAACCCTCATAACATTGAAGTATTTAGATGTACATTTGCGATGCCAAGACATACAGTGCTATGGGCCAAGTGCTGGAAAAATCAGATTAGAATAGTTAGGTGGTTTTTTTTGACCAGCACAGACTTCCAATTGGCTGAAGGGTCTTTTTTATGCTTTGATCTCTATGCAATACTAAGGTGAGGACAAGGAAAGTACTTAGTCGTGATGCTCCAGTCATCATGTGTGTTGCTGTGCTTTTGGTGCAGGTAGTATTTTCTGTTCGCTGTCTGTAGAAGTTGTGGACACCACAACCACAACAACTTGTATTTATTTAATGCCTTTAATGGAATAGAATGATGCATGATGTTTCTCGGGAGCATTATGAAGCAAAATTGAACACAGGTGTATAAAATGACAGACAGATAGCCAAAAGATGAGTCAAAGAGGCACGTTTTAAGGAAATGTTAAAGGTTTATAGAGCTAGGAGGCACAGGGGTTTAGGGAGGGAATTCCACAGCTTAGAGTCTAAAGAACCACAGACAAAGCCACCAATAGTATAAAAATTAAAATGGGGGGTGTGCGATAGACTAGAATTGGATAAGTGCAGATATCTTAGATGACTGTGGGGATACATGGGATTACAGAGTTACGGAGGTACGAGACCATGGAGGGACTTTAAAAATACTGGCATTTCAAGGTATTGCTTCACCAAGAGCCAATGTAGGTCAGTCTCTAGGGACTGTAGAATATGGGAGCTCTGCCAAAAGTGTGTTGGATTAGTCAAGTCCAGATATAATAAAGCCATAGATGATGGTTTCAGCAGATGTGCTGAGGTAAGGGTGGACCTGGGTGATGTTATTAAGTTTGATTTAGTCAAACTTGCTGATGCCGTACATATGTGATTGACTCACCTTGGGATCAAATATGACATGAGGGTTGTGATCAGTCTGACTTAGTCTAACACAGTTGCTGGGGAGGGATGGAGTTGGCAGCTAGGGATGGAATCTGTGGCAGTGAGCAAAAACATAGGTTTTAGGCTTCCCCAAAGTCCAGTTGGAGGAAATCTCTGCTCATCCACTGGTGACACAACCAGTTTGATAATTCAGCACCTTTTGGAGTTAAGAGGTTGTAATTAGGTAGAGCTGGGTATTGTCCACGTCCATGTGAAAAGTAATGCAATGTTCTAGAATCATACAGCACTGAAACAGACCCTTTGGTCCAACCAGTCCATGCCAAACATAATCTCAAACTAAACTAGTCCCACCGGCCTGCTCCTGGCCCATATCCCTCCAAACCTTTTCTATTCATGTATCCATCCAAATGTCTTTTAAATGTTGTAATTGTACTTGCATCGACCACTTCCTCAGGAAGTTCATTCCACACTTGAACCACCCTTTGTGGAAAAAATTTGCCTCGTATGTCTTTTTAAAATCTTTCTCCTCTCACCTTAAAAATGTGCCTCCTAGTCTTAAAATCCCCCATCCTAGAGAAAATACAACTACCATTAAGTCTATCTATACCTCTCATTATTTTATAAACTTCTATTAGGTTGCCTCTCAACTTCCAATGCTCCAGTGAAAAAAGTCCCAGCCTATCCAGCCTTTCTTTATAACTCAAACCTTCCATACCCGGCAACATCCTGGTAATTCTCTGCTGAACCCTCTTCAGCTTGATAATATCCTTCCTATAACTGGGCAACTAGAAGCGGACACAATGTTCCAGAAGATGCCCCACCAATGTCTTGTACAACCTCAACATGACTTCCCAACCCCTATACTCAAAGGACTGAGCAATGAAGACAAGCATGCCAAATGCTTTTTTTAACCAGCCTGTCCATATGTGACACAAACTTCAGAGAATTATGTACCTGCATGCCAAGGTGCCTCTGTTCTACAACACTACCCAAGGCCCGACCATTAATTGTGTAAGCCCTACCCTGGTTTGTTGTACCAAAATGCAATACCTTGCATTTATCCAGATTGAAATGCATCTGCCATTTTTCTGAGCCATTTGATCAAGATTACTAGATAATGTCACTTAAGGGTAGTATGTAGGTAAAAGGAGAAGGCTAAGGATAGAACTTTGGAAGACACCGGAGATGGTGGTGTGAGAGCAAGAAGGGAGCCTTTACAAATTATATTCTGTTTATGTATAAATATGAATGGATTCAGCCAGATAAGTCCTACCCTGCTTACAAAATTATGACAGGTTTCAGGTCTGGTGATTAAAAGAAGAGTTGGAGACATAAGGATTGAGGAGACCAGAAAGTTGGCAATTAGTAAAATGAGGAGCATTTCAATATATAGATACAAGGAGCAAATGGTTAGTCGGGGGTACGGTTGCACAGCAGAACACTTAGAAAGAAAGAAGGTACTGTATGTATTGGGATACAGAGGTGTAGCATGATGCAGAGACAAGACAATGATATATTTGAAAAGATAAGGATTTCTGAGGGATAGGAGACTATGCAATTAAGCTGGAGCAGGACAATGTGGAGCTAAATTTGTAGGAGACACTCCTATCACCCTCTTTGAACTTCAGCAGGTCTGAGCTGCTATGCTTTTTTCTGCTGTTGCTCCTCTGGGATGGTAGCCTCAGTGAAATCCCAGTAACAGTGCGGTATTCCTCGAGCCAGCTAAGTGACAGAATACAGCTGCATCCAAAGTACAGCTCTCCAAAGCTACTCAGTATTAAAGATCTTGCTAACCCAGCAAAGGCGTGGTTCCAAAATCCCTAGGAGCCAATAATAATTATCAAGAGACTTAGCTTAACGGAGGTAGGAATCTTTCCTCCAGTAGTTATGCAGCTCTATTATTACTTTCTTAGTTGGAATAGAGGGGCAGAAAACTTTACTAAATCATTCTAAGAATTCGGAGTCAAACGCAAGGACTCTGAGGATGTTCTGTGTTATATCTTTTCAAACAGATCTTACAGTACCAACAGATACTTGCTTACTTGATTATTGTTTGGTAGACAACTGAACATAGAATAGTGGAGATATTGTGCAGCTAACTTCAGGGAGATATTCAAATGCAGGCCAAACTTTTCACATCCTTATCCAATTTTGCTTTTTGTTATCAGGAATAGATTAGAATGATTGTTACTATATACTTCTTTCTAATTGAATTAAGGCTAACCATGAATTTGAATTACTTTTTCCAGTAAAACAAGTTTCATTCCATGCACAAACTCTTCAACATAGTTTCATGTTACGGCGATCACTTCGTAACTAAATCGTGGTGCAAATTTTGCTGAATTGTTAAGTTTAGAACAAATGCGCTTGAAATCATTTGTTAGACCCAATCAATGGAAACAATCGCACTTTTACAATTGTAATTTACCCAGGTTATCCTTAATTAAAAGTCAAACTACGCAAGTTATTGGACCACTATAATCGAAACAAAGGCCACTGTACTTTTCTATGCTGTCCCGGAAATGGTGCAAGTATGATATTTTTCGAGAAGTTCCTGTGCGGGCAGCGGCAGATTGCATAAAACACCGACAGCGAGAAAGGCTATGCCATCAAAACGCTTTCGTATTTTCTACATTGAACAAATTGTGAAATAGCAGATCATAGATTACCTTAATGCGTAATATTTACATGCATTAAAGCAAATACGGGTACTTTTAGAACCAACAAAAATATGCAACAGAATACCTGTCCTCTTGGTTCGTAGTACGTGGTTACTTCATACACAGGTATTCGCACATAGATAGAACAACGAAGGAAACTGACTAATTGAAAGAGCTTACAACCGTATGAAGTAATTATTGAATTTGACTATACTTCGCTTGTCAGAGGTGCTTTAAAAAGATTCTTACAATCAAAGCAGTACAATGCATGATCAACTCTTTATTTACTAACAAAAAAAAACATTTCCACTCCGGTCACTAAAGCTAAAAAAAAATTCTTAAAGTCTTTCAACAGAAAAGAAAATCACAACACTCACAGACTGTTGAAAAAGTTGGTCTTTCCATACGTTTGAACAAAATAATAGCGTCGTTGAATTAGTCCTATTCGACATTTTTGTACAGTCTAAGTTACAGCATTGGCCAGAACAAGCAATCAAAGTGGAATTCAGCCCCACTATTCAGAAATGAATCGCATCAAATATTAGATCGTGCTAAGTACGACATGAACATAAGCGTGTCCTTGTGAGGGCGATTTTTGAAAACGACAGTTCAACAACTATCAAAACGGGGGATTTTTTTCGTAAATACTCAAAAGGAATTACAGAAAGGACAAAATGTTTTTAAACTCCCCCACTGAGGCGTTCGATCGTATACCACTGCTACAGAGAAGAGTCCAGCATTTCCAACGTTCTATCTACAACTAAAAGTTGAGACCAAATTTGCAAAACCCTACTCAGACATTCCTGTTGTGTGATCATGGAAATAAGGGTGAAAAAGAAGATCGTTATCACGGATCTCTTAACTTTTCTTTTTTCCTCAAAAAAAGCATTTTGTTTTTTAAAAAAGTTGTCAACGTATAAAATGTAAATAAGTCAAAATGGGGTAAAGTCAAGCACAGTAAGTGGCCCATATCAGCTGCTTCTCTCCCTTCCATCCCAACAGTAGCCAATGGACGTATCTGAGGAACGGGGTGGGGCCTCCGCCGCAGGCCAATGGGCTGCGATGGGCGGTTGTAGGGCGCACGTCTGTTTGTTCAGGGCAAGGACCCCGGCCCATGCGCAGCGCTTCGTGCCGGGGGGGGGTGGCCTTGGTGAAATATCTCGGTTCACTTTTCTTCCCAATGTCCAGGAGATATCGCTTCTGCTTTTGAAAGATAACACAATAAAAGAGATATATCTACATCATATACAAGTATAACCTCGACTTCTAAAATCCTTTAAAATCGCCTGATATTTACCCTTCTAAATCGATGGGGTCATGTGATCCTGGGATCCAGCAAGAACACAATTCAATCAAATCTCAATAAAACACAAAAAAATTATTGGAATTTTTTTTCTGTTGCCTCGGAGAGTTGGGGATAATGGAACGGGGGGTACTGCCAAGCTTTTTTTTTCTCCTCCCAATCAAAATACTCCCGCAGAGTTCTTCGACGAAACAAATATCGTATTTTTTCCCACTTTTTCTGGTTTGTAAAGTAAATATAAAGGGGACAAAAACAATGATCCTCGCACTTTCAGAAAAAGAAGTTTTCAAACATTTTCCACTCCCCTCCTCCCCCCTCAGAAGCAAAAAAAGGCGCATGAAACAAACACGTTCAAACAAAACTGAAAGTGGGTTGTTGATTTTTTTTAAAAAGTAGAAAGGCGATTTTTAAAAATAATAAAGACAGGCGTATAATGTTTTCTACATCTAAAAAACGTGTTTTTTTCCTTACAGGAAAATGCTCTGAACAGCTCTTACTTTTCAATGTGTGTGGAGTTGGATTTTTTTTGTTCTTGGTCATCTCGCCCCTGATTTGATGGCGAGGAAACCCCGTTGACAAGGCACGCTTCATGACGGTGAGTTCCTTCAGTGTATTATAATTTTGTGATAAAATTTTCAAGGAAAAAAAACAACTCCTTCGGGGAGGTGGGGGGAAGAAAGAAAAAAAATAGGGTCTAAGGGAAAATATTTTTTTTGGAAAAAAAAATCACCTCCCCATCTTTAGGAACAGCAGCAGCAAGCCGAGCGGAAAAAATAATCACCCAACAACGACAACAGCACCATCAAAAGAAAAAAAATGCTATTCCAGTGGCCCACTTCTTTATACAAAATATACTCTTTTCCCCCCCGTTTTCGTTCTCTCCTAAACCCCTCACCCCACCCCCTTCCCTTTCATCTCCACCCTGTCCCCAAACTAAATGAGTCATTGTACAGAGAAAGCCGTTCGAAAATATATTTTTTTTCTTTCCGCCCCCGTGATCACGACCAGTCTTTTTTTAAAAACAAAAAAAGATCGGAGCGAGGGAGAGAAATAATCGTCCGAGATCCCTCCCTTTTTTTTCCCTGCTTTCTAAGCGGTTTTGTCTGGAGTCACGGACGGCTGTTAGTATCACCATTTGGTAAATTGACCTCACGGGGTTATTTTTCAAAGCGGCGATCCTAGATTCTCCCAGTAGATGTTTTTTTTTCTCCCCCTCCCTTCTCTCCACCTTCGTCGCCTCAAAGACGGCAAGAGACCGGAGAGAACAAAAAAAATCCCGACCAAAGATGGATGATGCCAGACTCGATAGTCGGCGCCGCCTTTGTGTGTTTCTAAGCGCTCCGTTACAGATTTTTTTTTAAAAAAAGCACAAATCTGCGGATTGCTAGTGTTACCGAGCAGATGCTGTCCCTCGGCGGCTTAAAACAAAGTAAACCTTAAACCCGACGCCGAAGAGGGAAAAAAAACCTAAGAAGCTGTTTGCTCCGCTCCTCCCGTTCATGGCGATGGGCGGGATTGGAGGTCGATCTTTGGTTTTATTTTCAGACTTTTATTTTCTCTTTTCCCTTCTGATGGTCTCTGACTCATTTCCATCTGCTTCATTTGAGGGTTTTTTTTTGCTAAAACGTTTTTTTGTGAAGGAATGGATGGTTTTTTTTGTAAACTACTATGATGTTGATTATTTCTCCCCATTCCTCATTTAAACCTTAAATAGATTGTTGTTTGGTAATTGGACTGCGATTCCGGATTTAAAAAAAAATCGTCGCCTTTCAATGTCCCACTGTCCGGTTATTATTTTGGTGTAGATTATCCTTCAGTTTCGTGGCTTTTCTTCTCGCGCAATATATCGTTGGAAATGCTCTTCCTCTTCAAAGGACAAAATATTTCCTTTCTTTCTTTCCTTCCTTTATTCGGTGTCCATCTAAAGTTGACGAAAAACTACACGATCCGATTTCTTTGTTCGGGAAAAAAAATTCCAAAAGTGCCGCACCTGTGGGCGGGATTAAGGTTTTTGTTTAAATTCGGTTTCAACCCAGTTTTTCTTTTAAAAAAAATCAACTGAAATAATGACTAGCTCACATTTTTTATTATTTCAAAAAAAAGCCTGTTTTCCATGGTTTTCCTTGTTAAGTAGCCACTTCTTAGCCTTTTAGTTTGTAGGCCTCGGAGTCTCTTGCTCGCCCTTTTCCGCCCGCTTAATAATCTTCAAAGGGTTTTTTTAAAAAAACTTGTTTCTATTGATCATATTGGCAATAAATATTTCAATTTTCGGGTAGCAAATACTATTGTTCGTAATTCCACTCGGGGAGATGATCACACTGGCACTGTGCCAACATTGATTGCGCAGTTTAAATTCGCTGTAGCGTCGCCATTATAGCTGCATGAAGCCATCGGACATTTCAGTTGGACAAACGTTTTATGTGTTCCGTTATATTTCCGGTCTGCCCTAATATAAAACATTCTTATGACATTAAGTCTTAATCATAATACGCACTGTACAAATTTTGATTTAATAAAACAATGTAGTGGTTTGTGTGCTTTCGCGGAACGTTTTTTTTGTAAAAGTTCTGTTTACTTAATGGAATGTGGCCCTTTTAAAGGTGTTTATCCCTCAAGCTGTAGTTTTAATATTGCTCACGGGCCAATAGCTGAAAATTTCAAGGATTTTTATTAAACTGCAGTACAAGTTAAGACAAAAGCAGTTTAGTTAATAATTGGTCTACATTTGTCCCAGAGATGCGGACCTCAGTAAGGCTAATTAGCAACTTACGCTGTAGGTCATCAATGCTGCAAAAAGTACCTCCGGTATTTAAGGATATATACATAACTTGTTTTGATTACATTTATGTATGGATTGATGTATACCAATAAATATATTTACATATTTAAATGCTAAAGGTATGCATGATATGCAATGTGTTAATGCAAAATTTGGAGCTTGAAACAGCTGTCCTTTGATTCCATCTGGTGGTGTGTGCTGTAAAGATAGTTATCTTTCAAGTAAAATTGTGACATTCTGCAGTTGAAGGAATTGTGGCCCATGCTGAAATGAACAAATAAGGCTGGAGAACACAATACGTTTTGCTGAATGGGGCCATTTTCAGAATGAATGTTTAGATTCGATTGTGCAGTTCTGGTACTTAAGAATATTTTTCAAAATCACTGATCACACATTAGATTAGGGGTAAGAGTTTGTTATTTGGAACCTAGCATTTTCAAAAACTGCATGAAAAGTACAAATATAATTTACTATCACTTATAAAAGATATAGGTTAACCCTTAAGCAAGTGGGGATACAAATTTGATTCCACAAGTGGCAAGTTTGATAACGAAATTCTTGAGGTGGTATGAATTGACTGTCATTTCCCTGAACATATCAGATTCCAAATGTTCTTATTTCACTCCCACATCTGATCTTCATTCTGGCTTTCCCAAATGTCACAACAGTGAATCAACCTTTATCAAAGACACAAGTGATTGCGGCACAGACCTCAAGCCTTCTGGTGCCTCTATCACCAGCCTTTGACAAAGTTGATCTTACAATCCTTCATCTAATGACTCTTTCTCCATTATCCAGCTAGGTGGGACCACCCTTTCTTGGTTCCATTTTTACTTGTCCAGTCGTAGCTAGAAACACTCCAATAATGGCTTTTCTCCCACGCGGTTGCCCCAGGAGCTCCCCCACAGATCCTTCTTGACATTTCCTCTATCATTTTTGTGCTGTTCCTCAGTAATGTCTGAAATTTGTTACATCCAGAACGCACATGAGATTCCCTCATTTGTAACAGTTCTGGATAGAGTACCCCAGGTTAATTGTTAAGTTCCCAGATGAGGTGGGACAAATTGGATCCCCTTCTTCATTCACCCGTCGCCTTGGTTAAAAAGGGTCAGTTATGGATACCCTTCTCCCAGACCACACGAACTTATGTTTTAAAGGGATCCAATTTAATTAGGTTTTCTTGAATTAAAAAATGTTCATTTATTACTACATGCAAGAAAAAACCCTAGTGCAACATGTAGACAGATTAGAAATAAGAGGTGAGTCAAAAAAGATAGAAGTTTAAAACAAAATGCATCAGTCTCTGAATTATTAGCAAAGAACAGACACCTAAATGTGACTACCAATAGAAGTTTGTGTTTGTTGAACAATTGATTTTATGTTCCTTTTGCAGATTTTTTGAGGTTCTGTAGTTCTGTTTCTTTTCATCTATGATTGAATTCTAGCATTCAGCGTGAGAGTGTTGTTTCTTTTTGTTTCTTGCAGCAGTCTGTGAGAGATTCTGTACCTGCAGTGCAGGGGTAACCTAGGAATAGTTCTTTGACTAACCTTCACAGCATGTGAGCATTTGAAACCAAACTGGTACATACCAAAATGTACAGTCCCACTAGTGCCCCTCACAGTGTTGTCGAAACTGGCTTTTTAACTGCTGTAATTGTGTGTATTCTTCAAAGGGAAAAACACAATGCGTCTGCTCTTTGGGCCAGGGATTTGTTGTCAGCACTTTGTTGTCTTTGTAGAATCACAAGAAATCGCAGTCCAGTCTGTTTGAAGTTTCTTTGACACTACAAGGTCTTACATTCCATTGATACTTCTCTTTCCAAAAAGCCAATTCATTTACATCCACAGCCACAAATTCTGGAATTACATTAAAATGCCCACGGTGCTGAAGGGTAATGATGCATTATCATAACAAAACACAATGTCACATTCCACGTGAATGTTGCTGCCATCCGTCTCTATCTCACCACCACTTTCCCAGATTAATCTACTTTTGACATGCTGCTTGTTCAACATCTAGTATTGGACAAGCAGGAGATTCTCCCACTTAAATAATGTAAAGCTCATATCTGTCAAGCTCTACCTATTAACCCACCAACATCATACAGTTTTACAACATGGAAAGAGACCCATTGTGTTCATGCTGGTCATCAACCACTATGTATTCTAGTCCAATTTTCCAGCTTTTCGCCTGTGGCTGTGACGCTTCAAATAATTTTCTAAATACTTCTTAAATGCAATGACAGTTCCTGCTTCTGCCACCCTCTCAGGCAGAGAGTTCCAGATACTCACCACCCTCTGGGTGAAAAAGTTTTTCTTAATTCCCATCTAAGTGAACCCTGTCATTTACCTTAAATCTGTCCCCTTGATTATTGATCACTGTACTCAGGGGAGATGTTTTCTTTCAGTCTTTGTCCCTTATAACTTTGTACATGTCAATTAGGTTCCGCCTCAGCCTTCTCTGTTTTAAGGAAAACAACCCAAGTCTACTGTGTATAATTTCTCTTCATTGCTGAAACACCCCAGACCACGCAACGTTCTGGTGCATTTCATCCGCAGCTTCTCTAGTGCAGACACATCCTGCCTGTAATGTATGCAGTTGTGGTTGCCATAGTACTGTAGCGGAGGCCTACCTACTATCTTATACAGGGCCATCAAAACCTCTGTGCTTTTTTTATTCCGTACCTCAACTAATAAAGGCAAGTATCCCGAATGCCTTCCTAGCCACCTTAATAAAATGTCCTGTTGCTCACAAGAATCTGTGGTCATACGTAGAGTGAGAGTGAAACAGCCTGTAACAGTCACTGCAACCTATTTGATCCTGAACTAATGTGCTTTTTTTTAAATTTCAAAAATATACCTTTTCAAAAAAAAGGGACCCGAGTTCGATTCCATCCTTTGGTGACTGTCTGTGTGGAGATTGGAGTTTGCACATTCTCCCCGTGTTTGCGTGGATTTTCTCCAGGTGCTCCGGTTTCCTCCCACAGTCCAAAGATGTGCAGCGTAGGTGAACGGCCATGGGAAAATGCTCCATAGTGTTCAGGGATGTGTGGGTTATAGGGGGAATGGGTCTGGGTGGGATGTCTGAGGGTTATTGTGGACTTGTTGGGCCGAAGGGTCTGTTTTCACACTGTAGGGATTCTATGAACAAAATCTGTATATATATACATAGTCACAAATGCAGTTCTGTTTTGTACAGTATGATATCAAGGAAAATAAACAACACATTGGAATTTGACACTATGCAAAAAAAACCAAAGACCTCTCTTACACATAGAATACTATATTTGCGTACATGTGAGGCACCAGGAGGTTCCAGTAACTGAACTGATGCCCATTAAACTTCAGAAAGACCTCAGATGGTGGTCTTCTCCCACTGCACCTTGGCAGCAGCTGCCCCGAGCTCATTCAACTTTCATTTCAAAAACGTGCTTTATTCATAAAAATATCTTTTGTATATATACATTGTCACAAATGCAGTTTGTGCAGTAGCATATCAAGTAAACAAGCAAATCTTTGAGTTTGACTCTGTCCCAACAAACCAAAGGATTTCCTACACGTATCAGACGATATTTATGTGTATTGAGGCACTAGGAGGGTCTGATAACCAACAGCTCCCCAGTTATCTTCAGCAGGAAGACCTGAGCCAGTGGTCTTTCCCCACTGCGCCTTGGTGGCAACTGCTGCAAGCTTCAATACATAGCCCAGGACCTTGGAATGTGCAAGTCTGCAACGCTTGGTCGAGGTCAACTCCTTGCTGTGGAAGACCAACAAGTTTCAGGCAGACCAAGAGTGATCCTGAACTAATTTGCTGGGCCAAATTCTCTCCATCACCAAACCACCTAAATCATTTAACATCATCAGTCTGCATCCTTGACTAGGCCCAAAAGCTGCTGAATTCCTTGTTCTGGCCTCCTGCCTCCAGGCATCTAAATTCTGTGGGAACAGAAGCGGGTCATTTGTATGGTATTTGGTGGTGTCTCCCTCCTGACTCCTCAAAGCTTTTACACCACCTATAAAAGTACAAGTCAAGAGTGTGATGAAATACTCTTCACTTGCCTGGATGAATGCAGCTCCAGCAATACTCAAGAAGCTCATCTATCCAGGTCAAACCATTCAGCTTGATTGGTACCCCATTCATTACTTTGACCATTCACTCCCTTTTTATTGAAGGACAATGGCTGTAGTGTGTACAATGTATAAATGCAGAGCAGCAATTCACACAGGCTCCTTGCCTTGAACTATCTATGTGTCTTTGTGACACATTTCCTCTGATGAGTTTGGCAGAGTAATGACTTTTAAATACCTTAGGAGATGGCATTGATCTAGATTTATTTAATTTTTTGGTGAAACACTTCTGCATTGTGACAGTTTCTCATTGTCACATTCTTTAGGCCACCCATTTGTGACTTAATTGAACACTTCACTGATCACCAGACCCTTTAAGTTAGTTCACTAATTTCTCCGACAGATACTGGCATGCTGATTGTGAAGGTAAAGCAATTTACAAATAACTGCAGAGGCTAGAAATGAATCAGTTCTCATGGGAAATCTCAATGGAATGTCTATATTTGTGTGATCTGCTGACTAACGATCTGTAATATCCTACTGACGTGCCAGAAAAATCAGTACCTGTCTCTGAAGCCACTGTGCTGCCACTAGGAATGGTACTCCCTTCTTTAAAGCAAGTATGATTGCAAGGGCTCGGTGGTCAGTTGACAATATCAACTTCCTACCGTATAAGCACTTATGGAATTTTAAGCTTTTTTTCAGCTTTTGAGTCATCTTGCTCAGACTTTGTTAAAGTGTGAAGCAGCACCTTAAACACTTGGGCATCACACAATAAAACTAATTTTTATTTTAATGACCATTGTGGGTCAAAACAGTATCGCTAGTCATTATTTTCTTCACTTCAAATGCTTTCTGACACACCACCCTCCATCTATCCCATCTTTGAACAGTGGATAACGTGGAACCAATGAAAATTAGCTCAATCTGGAATTAATTTAGAACAATAGACGAGAATCCTATGAATATTTTAAGTTCTTCCTTGTTCTCTAGTTTCTTTGCTTTCAAACCCCCTAACTTTCTGTCTTATGTGGTGACCCAGATATGTTATTGTTGACATCTTGAAGCGGCACATGCTTCTTAGCTTTGAAATCAGTCCTAACTTCGTTCAGTTTTATAATGTGCTCTTTCTTTGTCTTACTGCTAACTAGCATGTCAACTAAGAAGCAGCATATACCTTTCATTTCACCTAGTACCTCACCAATTATTCTGTGGAACGTTATGGGAGCAATAAATCTCCACAAATCCAAATAGACCTAACTGCTTTTGAACTACCACAATAGTTGCAACTCATCTCTGCTCTTCTTTTCACCTGTTCTTTCTGATCTGTTCAAGTCTTTACACTTTCTAACTGCGTAACGCACTGACCTAGCCTTCAAAATATCAATTGTACATTGCCCTTCATCTTGATTTCCACCTTGTGATTCCTAATTTTATCATTTGGTCTTTGTTGCTCAAAGATGACTTTGTGTTCTCTTAGAACCTCCTCAATAACAAATACTCTTACTGATCTCTACTGTAAATAACTTGGTTGAGTTAAACCATATTTTCTTAAGTTAGTCTCTTCCTATTAGAAAGACCTTGTTCACTCCTACGACCAAAGGTAAGTAACAGGATGCATCATCACATTCTACTATAAACACTAACTTTGCCAAACACTGGATTCCATTATTGGTATAATTAGTCGATAGTTCTCCAGTTTTGTGCGAGGGAATGCAGTTTTGGGATTCCTCGGGCACTCTCTGAGCTAACCAGGCACCTGCTGCAGCTCTAAAGATGAAAATAAATTATGAATCTCCTGTGAATAATTGTGAAAAAATTGTTTCTTCAGCCTTTTACTGTCATCAACCTTGTGCTCTTTTTTTGTGCTTTCTGATTGAGTACAACTGTTGATCTTCCTGCTTGATTACATCAAGCTCTGTTTCCATGTCTAAAATATGTGCATTTAAGGATTCTGGACTCCTGAATTAGCTTTAGATCTACAGTGACTTTGACCTGATGCATGGCAATGACTTGTAGCATAATTGCAACCTAAAGGATTGGCTATTTCCTCTCCTCTATGCTGTCTGAATATTACTGACTTTTCTACAGGCATAGCACCTTGACTGGAAATGGCGGTGTTTGAATGGATGGTGGCTGTCATGGCAATGATAGTATCAAGGTTTCTGACTTTGGCACTGTTAACCTGGACTGACTAGATCTCACTGAAATCCAGTGGGCTTCCCCTGTAAACTTAGGAAGAGACCTGCTTTGCAATCTGCAACTATCTCTTTCTGCCATTTCTGTGACTGTGGCCTCATTATGTACAGTGCTGACTCTGTTCTCCATGTACACGTTGTATGCAGCTTTTTAAATACATCAACCTTAAGAGTTCAAAAATGTATCACAACCAGGTCTTACTTTCTCAAATAAAATTAAAAGAAAATGCTATCCCATCTTCAGCACCATTTTACAGTAGTATATTGCACTAACACATGCTGATCTTCAGACAGTCATTATTTAACTTTATTTACACTCCCTAATGCAAAGGGCAATCTAATAATGCTCAGATCTTGAAGTATCTTTGGAATTCTGAGAGTGTTCCCTTTTTATTTCATAGTAGTCGACTGGAGCTCCATTGTTGGCCCATTTCTAGCAGGACAGCTGGTGAGTCAGTAAACTTATCATTGGCTGCTTGTTTGGTATCATTCAAACAGGAAGCTTTAACGTGTATGTAAAGCCATTTGCAAAACACATTTTTCTTGAATTTAGCAGTAGTTGAATGATAATAAATCTACTAGAAATATCCTGGATATCAAAATCCTGAAACTATCTTTTTGTTTGTACTGTGGGCATCTTACTCCACTTAGATTGGCCGCTATTTAAGAAAACTGCAATTAGGGATGGGTGATAAATGCTAGCCTTGCCAACCACAGTCATTCCAAGAAGGAATGAAAAAAAACGTGATGAATGGTTACATTTACCAATGATTTGGAATAATATGTACAAAATAGCAATGCCTCTTGTTAAAGATTTGCCATGTTTATTAAAATAGATAAAAGCAATTAAAAAATACTAAGGACAGGGAGGCCAAAGGAAAGTGAAGCTTCTGAAGGTGAATTCCAGATGCAGCATGTACAAACCTACTAAAGATGGCACCGTTATTTACAAATCTGTTACTTTTATTTGTTTCTCAGCAGATGCTTGACCTGTTTTAGGCTGTTATAACAAATGTAAAATCTGTGCATCTCTTGCGAACAGAGGGTATGGTGTGTATTTCCTGTCTTCTACATACTTCCTATAACTTTTACCTGCTCCATTTTGTTGTTTACATCTAATAAACATAAAATAGCATGTACACTAACTCAACATGACTGAGGAGATATGGTGCAGAAAAGGTAACTGGAATTCTACATCAAATTAATCGACAAGTTAAAAGCTAATGCTGTCAGTTCCTCATACAGAGTCATCAATGTAGAAAATAGACTTCTTTGTCAGATATTGAAGCCAACATTCTAGAATAGGTAAAAAAAACCAGTGAGATACTGTATTAGAAGAACTGTGCCATAAGCATGCAGGGGATCCTGCTGTGAAACCTGCCAACTAATGCATGGAAGCAGATCATAGACAACATAACTAAACTTAGTTGTAGTGGGTGGATATGCAATCGTAGGGAGATGCTGATAGTTTTCATGGGGATTCATTTAGTCTATTTGAACAATATTAATAGTAACCCAAATTTAGGAATTTTGTAATCAGAAGGCTTGTATCTTAAGTATGTTCTGTATCTCACAGATTACTTCAAACTTCTCACTCCTTGGATAAACCACAATCTGAGCAGCATTTATCATGTTGTTCTATGTATGATTTTATAGTGAAGTAGAAGGAAAGGTATAGGACCTCAAGTAGAGGAAGAAAGAAATTAACTCTAAGGAGAAATGCCCCACATCCTAGCATGTCACATTTGTCAAGCTGGATACCTGGTACCTTCAAAATGATGCCTTCCCGTTGTTGCAGAGTGATCTGCTGGAAATTTTATTTCACAGTTATCCTCCCTAACCACATTAGAAAATCAAAGCTGAACAAGATTCTAAACCACATCCTGCTGATGGCAAACCTGGTGCATAGCCTGCATCCCAGGAGCTTGAAAGAAGTACCTGTAGAGATAGTCTTACACTTGTTGTAACCATCCTAAAATCACAGTGGATTGAAAAATCATGAATGTAACATCTGTATTGAAGAATGGAAGCACTTAGAAAGCTAGAAACTAGGCCAGTTTGACTGATAATGTTGCATTGGGAAACTGCTGGAGTCAATATTTAAGGAAGTAATAGTACAACATTTAGGAACTCAGATCCCATTCATATTATGTGGCCTTACGGAAGGAGAATCATATTTGATGTAGCATATTTGGATTTACAAAAAGCATATAATAAAGTGGTATAAGTTTTTATTATACAAGGTAAGAGCTCATGATGAATATATTAGCATAGATAGAGCATTGACAATCAGGAAGCAGACTGTTGAGATAAATGGATCATTTTCAGGTTAGAAAAATGCAACTAATGGAGTGCTACAGTGATCCGTGCTGAGGCTTCAGCAATTTAATCTGTATGAATAACCTAGATGAAAGAACAGTGTATTAGAGCAACATTTGTTGATGATACAGAAATAAATGGGAAGCAGTTTGTGAGGAGCAATCAGAGTCTGAAATGGGATTTCGGTTCAGAGATTTGGCAAGGATTTGGCCTCTGCAGTATAATGAAGGAAAATGTGAGGTTATTTACTTAGGTAGAATGGATAGTAAAGCAGTATATTATTTAAATGGAGAGAGACTGCAGAATTCTGAGAGGAGATCGGGTATTGTCATACATCGATCACAAACGTTGTGATGAAAATACAGCAAATAATTAGGAAATCATATAGAATGCTAGTTTCTTTTTGCAAGGGGAATGTAGGGAAGCCTTCTTGCAACAGTACACATTGTTGGTGAGACCCCATACACACACAGTCCATACACAGACCACCCACTGTGTGAAAAAGTTCCTCCTTAGGTCCTTTTTAAATCTTTACCCTCTCAGCTTAAACTGATGCCCTCTAGTTTTGGACTCCCCCACCCTGGGGGAAAAGACCTTGGCTGTTCACCCTATCCGTACTCCTCATGATTTTATAAACTTCTACAAAGTTCCCCTCAGCCTCCAACGCTCCAGGGAAAATTGCCCCAGCCTATTCAATCTCTCCCTATGGCTTTCGTCTCCATAGTTGCATGGATGTAATTCAAATGAGAACATGCAATAGTTTGCTAGGATAAAGGGTTTATCTTATGAGGAAAGTTTCGGCCTCCATTTATTGGAATTCAGAAGAATAAGATGTAATCTTACTGAATATATGATTCTGAGAGGGTGTCAGAGGGTAGCTGCTGAGAGGATGTTTTCCCTTGTGGAGGAATCTTGAGTCAAGTGAGTACAATTTCAAAATAAAGGGTCTCTTACTTCAGATGGAAATTATGGGTGGAATCTTGTATCATTCTCCATGATAAATTGGCTGTGGGGTGCGTTTAACTTGATGAGAGGGTGGGAACACTGCCACCTTTCTACTTCCACCCTAATTGTGTATGAGACCGTAAGACATAGGATTAGAAGATGATGGCTAATCTGACAAACTCCACTTTCCTGCCATATCCCCGTAGCCCTTGATTCCCTTACTGATTAAAAATCTTCCTAAGCCTTGAATATACTGATTGACACAGCCTCTCCAACCTTTGCCTTTGTGGCAAAGAATTCTGCAGATTCATTACCCTCTGAGAGAAGTATCTCTGTCCTAACTAGTCATAGAGTCACAGAGCTGTACAGCGTGGAAACAGACCCTTCGGTCCAATTTGTCCATGCCAACCAGATATGCTAAATTAATCCCATCCCATTTGCCAGCATTTGGCCCATATCCCTCTAAAGCCTTCCTATTCATATACCTATCTCTATGTCTTTTAAATGTTGTAATCATACCAACCTCTACCACTTCCTGTAGCAGCTCAGTCCATTCACATACCACCCGCTGTGTGAAAAAGTTGCTCCTTAGGTCCCTTTAAAATTTTTACCCTCTCACCTTAAATCTGTGCCCTCTAGTTTTGGACTCCCCCACCGTAGGGAAAAGACCTTGACTATTCACCCTATCCATGCACCTTATGATTTTATAAACCTGTATAAAGTCACACTTCAGCCTCCGACGCTCCAGGGAAAATAATCCCAGCCTATTCAGTCTGTCTCTATAGCTCAAACCCTCCAACCTTGGCAACATTGCTTGCCTTTCCATGTATGTTTGTGTCATCTGCAAACTTAGCTATGGTATGTTCATTTTCCTCATCCAAGTCATTTATATATTATGAATAATTTTGGCCCCAACCCTGATCTGTGTGCTGTTCCACTAGTTACAACACCTTCTCAAACATCTTCTGTAAATGTAAATATATTACATCCATTGCGTTATCTTTATCTGTACCTCTTTAAAGAATTGTAATAATTTTGACTGGCATGATTTCCCCTTCATGAAGCCATGGTGACTCTGCTTGATAATATTATGTGCTTTTAAATCCTTTATAATGGACTCTAACATTTTCCCAATTACACATGTTATGCTAACTGGCCTACAGTTACCTGTTTCTTTTTGTCTGCTTCTCTTTTTTAATAAAGGTGTTACTTTGGCAGTTTTCCAACCCTTAGGAACTTTTCCAGAATTTAAGGATTCTTGGAAGATGTCTACCACATTCACTATCTTTGTAGCTACTTCCTTTAATATGCTTGAATGCATCCAATCAGGTCCAAGGGATTCAATGGCTTTTCGTCGCATTATTTTTCCCTAGTACTTTTTCTGCAGTGATAGTTCTTGTATTTATTTGTTCTCCCATTTTTGCCCTTGATTATTTCATATTTTCGGAATGCAATGAAGGCAGATGCAAAGTATTTATTCAACTCCTCTACCATTTCCTGGTTGCCTACTATTATTTTCCCAGCCTCATTCTCCAAAGGGCCTATGTTCACTTTGACTCTCTCTTTCTTTTTATATATTGAAAGAAGCTCTTGCTTGTAGTTTGATATTACATGCAAGTTTACCATCAAAGTTTATTTTCAACCTCTCTTTTTGATCATCTTTGCTTTTTAAAACTCTCGCCAACCTCTTGTTTACAACTAAACTTTGTCACATTGTATGTTTCTTTTCTTTCAATTTGATGCTATCCTTAATTTTCCTGGTTAACCAGGCTAGTTTGTCCCCTTCCAGGAGTCTTTGAGGATGGAAGGCTGTTGGATATTCTCCCAATGCCAACTGGCATGTTTAAGTGAGTAGTTAATGTCCATTTAAGAGCCTCATCCTTCTTAGGAAAGTGGTCCCTCATTAAATGGCACTCGGTGCTGTCTCAAGGGACCCAGCATTGGGAAGGGTGAAGTAATGGAAATCCATCCCCTTGTCCTTGCTGACAACTCCATCTGCTGTAAACCACCCCACTTCCTCTCCCCCACCGCCCCCCCAGATGTGCTGGTGAGTACAGAAGAAGTACCAGCCTTGGATTGGTCAGCAGATATTTTTGATGGGACTTTGACCCTTCAGTTCCTTGTTTTAGAAGGCCTGCCTCTGGCCTGAGTGGTACAATGTATGGTTGATCTTTCCTTAAAGAGGTGGTGGGAGGTTATCACTTGTTTTGCCTGCTGCTTTCACCAAAATTTCATCTACCTGAGGAATTTCTTATGTCAGAAGGTTGTAAATCTTTATAATCCATTTCATCAGAGAGAATTGGAGACCAGGATCATTTGGTAATTCAAAACTGTTGGACAGATGTTTGATTTACAAGTGAGTCATGTGTTGTGGTGAGGGTTTAGTTAGCTCGGTTGGCTCTATGGCTGCTTATGATACAGAGTGATGCCAATAACGTGGGTTAAGTTCCCGCACCATCTGAGGTTATTATGATGAACTCTCCTCTACCTGTCCCCTCACCTGAGGAGTGGTGACCCTCAGGTTAAACCGCCACTCTATGGAGAGAGCAGCCCTCTGGTCTTGTAGTTCTATGATGATTTTACCTGTTGTTGGGGGGTAGGAGTTGGGCATGAGCGTGGAATTGAGGCAACAATCAGTCAAGCCACCATCTTTTCGTATGGCGCAGCAAGCCTGAGTGCGAAGTGGAATTTGTCTGCCCCTGTCCTTTATACTTCCATATTCTTACACATCTAAACACAGATGTGAGAAAAGCTTTTCTGTAATTATATCCAGAAAATAATCAAAAGATTGATGGCATGTGATGAAAATAGTGACTTTGGATAGAGGCTTGTATGATCAAATGCCAAATACAGTATACTTGTATAATGGAAGAAATACTGTAGGACAGTTAAGTACAAGTCCAGGAGTTTAGAGAAGATTGAGTGCCATTCATCATAATTGACGGTGCAGCAAGATCCAGACAATGACCACGTTTGGGCTGACAAGTAGTGAGTAATTCTCGTGCCACACAAGTGCCAGGCAATGACCATTTCTAACAGGAGAGAATCTGACCATCACCCTTAGGCAATGAATGGCATCACAATCACTGAATCCTTCACTATCAGTGTATTGAGGTTTACCATCGATTGGAAATTGCACTGGACTAGCCATCTAAGTACTTTGTCTACCAGAGGAGGTCAGATATTAGAAATCTTGAAATGAGTAACTCACATCCTGACTGCCAAAAGCATCCTATCCACCATCTACAAGGCAATATTCAGGTATGTGTGATACACTTGACTTGGAAATGTATTGTGGTTTTTTCCGTGTTGCCTTCGTGAAAATTCTCTCTCCCTAAAGGCATTGTGGGTCCAACTAAGGAAATGGACTACAGTGGTTCAAGAAGGCACTTCAACACCCGAACACCTAGCCAATCTTAATTTAATGTCTGCTGAAATTGAGATGAGTTGGCAACATAAAGCATTGTGCTGCGTTGTTTCATAACATTATTTCCATTGATCAGCATTATGGCATGTTTCTAAGAAGATGGAGCCGGGTTTAACAACACGGTTGTCATAGTACAACAATATATCCACCTCTGTGGGCAGAATATTCCACATACTTAACAAAAAAATCCAAAGAACCACAGATGTTGGAAATTAAAAACAAAAACAGAATTTGCTGGAAAAACTCAACAGGTCTGGCAAAATTTTGGATAGAAAGCAAAGTTAATTTTTCAGGTCCATTGACCCTTCTTCAGAACTCTTTGTATTTACGGGTGTGCAGGTACTAGTGTGTGAATGTTAAGTGCTGTAGGCATCCTTTTGTAATAGCCAAGACCCTTAGGAAGATCTAATTATACGCAGCCATTTGGAAAGCTATAGGAACATTCCTGTATTTTCAGGTAAGTTTCCTCATTACGGGCCTGTGGACAAAAGATTTTATATCGGCACCTTCCCTTGCAACCACCGAAGGTGTAACAGTTTAGAGACAAAAATCTGCAGATACTGGAATCCAAGGTAGACAAACAGGAGGCTGGAAGAACACAGCAAGCCAGGCAGCATCTGGAGGAAAGGAGAAGTCAATGTTTTGGGTATTGCCCTTCTTGAGGACACTTACCCATTTACCTCCTCCATCTCCAGTATCCAAGGGCCCAAACATACGCAGCACTTTACCTGTATTTCCCACAATCTAGTCTATGCATTCGCTGCTCACAATGTGGTCTCCTGTACATTGTGGAAATGAATGTAGACTGGGTGACTGCTTTTTATAACATCTATGTTCTGCCCGCAGAAAAGACCCTGAGCTTCCCGTTGCCTGCTACTTTAACACACCACCCTGTTCGCTGGCCAACATCTCTGTCTCAGGCTTGCTGCAGTGTTCCAGCGAAGCTCAGCACAAGCTGGAAGAACAACACCTCATTTTCTGCTTGGAGACCCTGCAGTCCTCCAGACTCAATATGGAGTTCACTAATTTTAGGGCCTGAACTCTCTCATGTCCTAGCCCTCTACACCACACACCAGGCCATGTTATCACATAGTCTTCCATTACACACTACCTATTATTAACCACTAATAGTCTCCATTAACAACTATTCACCCTCCATTCCAGATTGTTATCAACTCCTTTGTCTGTCCAATCGTTCTGCTCTCTCTTTGGGCTCTATCCCCACCTATCGTTTACTCCTTACCCCCTCCTCCCACCCTATCTTCTGCAGATAAACTGACATTTTCCTAGCTACCATCAGTTCTGAGGAAGGGTCACTGGATCTGAAATGTTAACTCTGATTTTTCTTCACATTTGCTGCCAGACCTGCTGAGCTTTTCCAGCAACTTCTGTTTTTGTAAAAGATTTTACATGTCTTGCTGTTGTAGCCACACCTTTCCATTAATGGATATATGCATTTTTTCAAGGTCTCCAGAGGAATTATGTTTTGACCAGGTGAGGAGGGGATTTCAGTTCCTTTCTTTCTTAAATCCCTCTTGTTTGGTTTCAACAGATATTTAATTTCTTTCAGCTTGGGGCTGTATTTAGTTAAAGATGTAGTTAACTGGATCAGAATGAGAGAGGAAATGAGCCAATTTCAAGGCTTTCATTAATGACTGAAAGAAGAATTTTATTACCTCCCAATCCTGAGGAAATAATAAAAATGCATCAAACACATAGGTACTAAGTTTAAAAGGGAGTATCTGGTACAGACAGGGAGAATTAAGATTGCACTGTTGATGTTTTTTTAACCTGAGACCAGAGTCGTTAAATTGCTGACTGGTAAATCTCAGCAGCGGCAAATGTTGGAGATGTATTTTGAGTTCTCATTGACCAGTTGTTTCCCCAATTTGCTTTTTTCACCAAGTGCTGTCTTCTGAGATCATGAGAAATAGGCACAAAGAGAGAGGGAGTCTGCCAGTTCCTGCTAACAAATCCAATTTTTTTTAGCTCTGCTGCTCAGAAGCAGCTGTGGAAACATAATTCTATGTGTATTCTGGTGTCCAGAGGATGTCCATTCTACTTCTTATTTCCTGTTTAGTGTTTACAAATTGGTAGAAGTGTTTTGGTTGTCTTTGTTGACTGCCACTTTGTTTTTAGAGTATCTCTTTGAAAGTCATATTTTCTCTTCTCCTCATCTCCCAATCTCCTTTATTGGACCTGGTTTTCATTTGAAGAATTCACGTGATATACATCATACATCTTTTGTTTCATCGTAAGCTCTGACACCTTCATCATCCAAGAAACTCTGATTTTGGTCTCCTTAGCTTTTTCCCTTGCTGGAATGTACTTAGCGTGTACCTGAAGTTTCTTTTCTTTAAAGATCACCAATTGTTCCAGTACAATTTCTCCACTCAGTCTCTGGTTCTGATTTACTCTGCATAACTACACATACTCTGATGCAGACACTGACGCCATAGTCAGTGATAGCCTGGTTGGAACAAGGAATCAATTGTTGAAATCTTTCAAGATAAAATAAAAAGCAAAAGTGGCACTATTTGGAGAAGTAAAAATGTAGTGGAATCACTTTTTCAATATAAATAATTAAGTAAGAAAGCTATTTAAAAATGAACAACAAATGAAAATTGAAATAGATCCAGATTCACCATGGAGCTTGAACTGGCGAATACAAACCACAACTCCATCTCAAACTTTCAGTTAATAATCCCTTAATAATTTGGCGAAAAAAGGTTAATTTAAAAACATGAAAAAATCAGCAGCCTGGATGGTGAAGCCCCTTTCCCAGGTACGTAGGGAAGGATTTGAGACCTACCAGGAATACTGGCACTTCAGTCTGTTGATCCAGGCAATTGATCAAGTCTTGAAACTGAAGGTGATGGAAAAATCCCAGTCAACCTATCTTTAACAAGGCCATTAATGAGACAAATTCCCTGTTCCAAACCCATGTCAGTCAAAATAACTGTTTGGAACAGAACTGGCCACATAATATCTGGGCTTTGTCTGCCTCCATTCCCAATGTTGCAGGCCCATAAAATCAACTTTATTTCTTCTACAGTTTGGAATGTTTTTAGGAATGAATAAATTTGCTTAAATATCCCTATCCGCTAAATGCAGCTGTTTGTAAGAGATTAAATTGGACTGTGGTCTGATTATACTTGTAACTAACTACTTGTAACTAACTACCTGTAACTGAGGCAGGAGCAGATTTATTTAATATATATGGTTGGTCATTAAGCCAATACTTTTCCTGTTTTATGGTTATGCCGACTTTTTCTTTTATTATTTAAAATTCTTTCCATGAAAGATAAATGATTTTCTTACAGTTGTGGCACAAATCATGCTATGATTTTCTATTACTTATTGTGATTAAAAGTATAAACTGCACAGGTTACCTATTATGCATAAATTTTGTCATTTTCAATGATGGACTGGGAATATTTTGATAGCTGGTGCTCTATCCATTAACTTATATATGATGAGTCACATGTGAAAACTGTTTAAGGAAAAGGCTACAGGCGATTGCCTTATAATGATTTCTTATGGTGCATTAGAAGTCAAATACCTGTTTAACAAAATAAGTTCAAAATATCTAACAACTGTTTTCTAATATAATTTAAGAGTATAATAAATTGAAACATGAGTAAACCATTTAGTCCTTTGAGCCTGCTCTGCCGTTCAGCGCAATCATGGCTGATCTGTTTCACCTTCACCATCCCACCCAATTCCTGTTTCTGTTGATTTATTGAATGATCAAAAATACCTTGTCAAGTCTTGAATATATTTAATAGTGGTGTATCCACAGCTCTTTAGAGCAGAGAATTCGAAAGGATTACAACCCTTTGAGTCAACTTGCCTGATGGTAGAAGCCTTGAATTGAACAGCTGGACATAAACAGGATCATACTGATTCAAAGAAAGCTATTACGGAGGCCCTGATATCATGGTTTATGTTCACCCATTTTAGTTTGTTTGTCTATGGTAGTGCAGAATTCTGAATTATAATTTAGTAATTACTGATTGAAGGTAAAATCTACTATTCTAATCTTGCATCTTTTCCAGTTGTCATGGATGATGATGATGACCGTGATCTGCGAGATGTTATTGGGTATGTATTCTCTTTGTAAAATTATTTATGTAAAATAATTTAATATTGTGTCAGCTTAGTACGGAAGGTTGTGGGATTTGAAATCGCACTCGATGTTTTTACCTTAAGACATGGAAGAATAGAATTAAGCCATTCAGCTCATCAAGTCTGCTCTGCAATTCACTGAGATTATGACTGATCCGGTAATCTTCAATCCACTTTCTTACATATTCCCCATAACCCTTGATTCCCTTACTGATTAAAGACCAGTCTATCCTAACCTTGAATATACTTAATGACTCAGCCTCAACAGTCCTCTGTGGTAAGGAATTACAGAGATTCTTCAGAGAGAATAAATTCCTTCTCATTTCTGTCTTAAATGTGTGACCCCTTATTGTGACATTATGGCCTCTGGTCCTATATTCTCCCACAAGGGGAAGCCACCTTCCTGCATCCATCCTGTTGAGTCATCTACGAACTTTTTATCTTTCAATAAGGTTGCCTCTCATTCTTCTATATTCCAATGATTACAGGTCTAATTTACTCAATATTTCTTTATAAGCCAGTCCCTCCATATCTGTTTTTAGCTTAGTGAACCTTCTTTGGACTGATTCCAGTGCCTGTATATCTTTCCTTAGATAAGGGACCCAAAACTGTTCACACTATTCCAGCTATGGTCTGCTGAGTACCTTGTACAGTTTAAGCAAAACCAACCTATTTTTATATAATATTTCCTTTGAAATAAAGGCCAACATTTCATTTGCCTTCCCAATTACCGGCTGAACTTGGATGCTAGCCTTTTGTGATTTATGAACGAGGACTCCCAAATCCCTCTGTTCTATAGCTTTCTGTAGTCTATCTTGATATAAATAATATTCACCCCCTCTATTCTTCCTGCCAAAGTGCAAAACCTCACATGCACATTCTCCCCGTGTCTGCGCGGGTATCCTCCAGATGTTCTGGTTTCCTCTCACAGACCAAAGATGTGCAGGGTAGGTGGATTGGCCATGCTAAATTGTACGTAGTGTTCAGGTGGGTTAGACATGGGGAAACAGAGGGGTAGGGGATTGAGTCGGGGTGGGATGCTCTTCGGAGGGAAAGTGTGGACTTGTTGGGCCGAAGGGCCTGTTTGCACACTGTAGGGATTCTATGAACACTTCTATGAACATCCAGTCATAGAGAGTAATACAGCATGGAAACAGGCCCTTCGGCCCATGCTAACCATGATGCCCATTTGGCTAGTTCCAATTGCCCGCATTTGGTCCATATCCCTCTGAACCCTTCCTATCCAGGTACCTATCCAAATATTTTTTTAAATGTTGCTATTGTACCTGCCTCAACCACTTTGTCTGGCAGCCCATTCCACATACGTACCACTCGCTACATTAGAAGTTGCCCCTCAGGTCCTTCTTAAATCTTTTCCCTCTCATCTTAAACCTATGACCTCTAGTTTTCAATTCCTCATTCTTGAGAAAAAGACTATATGCATTCATCCTACATATGCCCCTCATGATTTTATACACCTTAATAAAGACCCCTCATTCTCCTACGTTCCAAGGAATAAGGTCCTATCTGGGCAACGCCTCCCTATAACTCAGGCCTACTAGTCCTGGCAACATCCTCATAAATCTTCTTTGCACAATTTACAATTTAACTATGTCTTTCCTATAACAGGGTGACCAAAGCTGTACATAATACTTCAAGTGCGGCCTCACCAACGACTTATACAACTGTAACACAAAGTCCCAACTCCTACACTCAGTGCCTTGATCGATGAGAGCCAGCATGCTAAATGCCTTCTTCACCACCCTATCCACCTGTGACACCGTTCTCAATGAACTATGTACTTGTACTCCTAGGTCCCTCTGATCCACAACACTCCTCAGGACCCAACCATTTATTGTAGAAGTGCTACCTTGGTTTGACTTTCCAAAATGAAACATCTCTCATTTATCTGTATATTCCATAATAATTCTTTGTTCACTTTTCTGACACAAGGCATTAATATGTTGTAATTAATTGTGGGTCCAGAACTGATTCCTGTGGCACACCAATAGTTACAGTTTGCTAGCTCGAAAATGCTCCCCCATCTCATCTTTCTGTTTACTATTAGTTAGCCAATTCTCCACTCGTGCTAATACATTACATCCAACAACATTGGTTCTTATCTTATTAAGCAGCCTAATGTATAGTATCTTATCAAGGACCTTCTGAAAATCCAAATACATTACAGCCGTTTTATTCCCTTTATCTGTCTTGCTTGTTACCTCCTCGAAGAATTCTAGCAAATGAGTCTAGCATGATTTCCCCTTCATGAAACCATGATGACTCTGTTTGATAATATTATGTGCTCTAAATGCTGTTTTATTCCATCCATTATAGTCGATTATAACATTTTCCCAATAACAGACATTAAGCTGACTGGTCTTTTGTTACCTATTTTTGTCTCCTTCCCATTTTAAATAAAGGTGTTACATTGGCAGTTTTCCAAGACCTCTGACACTGCCTGAATCTGAGGATTCCTGGAAGAGTACTACTAGACATCAACTATTTCAGTAGCTAATTCCATTAATAACCAAGGATGCATCCCATTAGACTCAGGAGACCTTTTGACTTTTAGTCCCATTAGTTTCCCTAGCGATTTTTCTCTACTGATAATTATTTCCAATCCTTTTGCCCCTTTAGTTCTTAGTGATTTTGGGATGCTATTAGTGTATTGTACTGTGAAGTACATATGACCAAAAGATGTAGCAGCAGAATTAGACCATTTGACCCATAGCATCTGGTCTGCCATTCCATCATGGCTGATATGGTTCTTAAGTTCATTCTCCTGCCTTCACCCTGTAATCCCTGATCCCCTTACTGAAGACTGATGTAATGTATTTTTTCAACTCCTCTGCCATTTTCTACTTCCCCGTTTCTATTTCCTCATCCTCATTCTGTATGGGGCTTAGGTTCACTTTTGATTCTCTCTCCCTTTTTATGTATTTAAAGAAGCTCTTGCTGTCCATCTTGAAATTACTTGTAAGTTTACTCTGTCAGTTTATTTCCTCCTTTTTTTGATTGTCTATTGTTGATTTTTCAATCTGTCCCAATCCTCTATCTTACCAGTAATCTCTGTCACTTTTTTTTTCTTTTAAACTAATGCTTCCCTGATTAACCATGGTTTGTTTACCCTCTTCCTAGAATCTTTCCTCACTGGAATATGTATTTGGTGTGAACCATGAACTCTTCTTAAATCTGCCATTGATACTTAAATATTTTTGTTGCTAAACCCATTCTCCAGTCCATTACAGCCAGCTCTGCCCGCATTCCTTTGAATTTTGTCTTATCTAAGTTTAGCACAGTTGTTTCGAACCTAAGTTCCCCCCTCTCAAACTGAATGCTAAAATCTACCATGTTATGATCGCTGTTTCCAAGGGATTCTTTTACTCTGTTAGCATTTATTCAGACTGCCTCATTATACATCTTTAGATCCAAAATATTCTGACCCCGGGTTGGATCCACAACGTATTGTTCTTATTATTTGTTATTTAGAACATGTAATCTAGGCTGATATTCCAGTGCAAAACTGGAGGAGTACTATATTATTGAAGAGGATGTTAACCTGAGAGTTCAAATTGTTATTTTGATGCATGTTAAAGATTCCATAGAAATGGCAGCACGGTGGCTTAACACTGCTGCCTCACAGTGCCAGGAACCTGGGTTCAATCCTAGTCTTAGGTGACTGTCTGTTTGGAGTTTGCATATTCTCCCCATGTCTGTGGGTTTCCTCTGGGTGCTCCGGTTTCTTCCCACAGACCAAAGGTATGCAGGTTAGATGTTTTGGTCGTGCTAAATTGGCCAGAGTGTGTAGGTTAGATGGATTAGCTTAGGAGATGCAGGGATAGGGTAGGGCATGAGTCTGGGTGGGATGCTCTTTGGAGAGTTGGTGTGGACTTGTTGGGCCAGGTGGCCTGTTTCCGCACTGTAGGGATTGTATGATTCTCTGTTGAAGTGCTTGAAGAGGGTGGATGTTTCTTCTCAGACCCCTGGCCAACATTTCCCTTTCATCATTCCTTATTCAACAAACACACTGAAAACAGAATATTAAATCATTCGTATTCTGTGTCCTAATTGGAAGGAAATTACCAGCCCCTTTTGTTCTATAGTAATAGTGGCTGCACACAACTGTGAAGGCTTCAAGATCCCTTTAGGCCATGAATGGTGTAGATAAAGTTGTTTCCAGTAATAGTCTGCTTTATTTTTGGTATGGTGCTGTAGCAGTATTATCAAAACAAGTAAACATAAAATGCCTGAAATCACCAGATATCCTCTCAGCACTTTAAAAAACTTTTAAATGAAAAATGACCACAGCTGCCTATTTCCAATTGGACCATTAGGGTGACCTGTGACTGAAATTCCAGCCGACCTCTGATCATTTGCCTTAATTGGTCTTTCAATTATCTTGAATTTCCAGCTGCTTACGAAGAGGTAGCCATTCCTTTTTCTTTTATCTGGCAGGCAAATAGCTCAAGCAAACTGACATGGGCCAGTGGCACAGAATTATTCACTTGTGGCTGACTCATATTGTATGTCAAGAATGCATTGATTGAAGAGTCCCCACAAAATAGATAATATAGCCTATCCTTCTTTTAAGGGGAAAGTGGTTGACAAAAAAAGAGCAACAATGAAAAACATTTTTTGATTCATACCCTTTTAGAAATCTCCCTGGATGGACAAAAGTTTGATAAAAAGGAGGTACTGATTATACTTAAAGTACATAGGTTGCATCTTGGATTGCTGATGGAAGTAAGGGTGCAAGTTAGGGAGGCATTGACCCTAATTTTCCAATCCTTTTTATTTATGGGCTACTGCCAGTGGACTAGAGAAATGGTAATATTTCAGTCTTGTTCTAAAAAGGGTGTCCAATTAAACGGAGCAATTACAGAGCAGTGAATTTAATCTGAATGGCAGTGAAGCTTTTAGAAATGATGATTAGGACAAAGTCACCACTCACTTGGACAAGTATGAAGTAGTTAACAAAAGAGCCAACATGGATTTGTTAAAGACACAAAACCGAAAGAGCTGCAGATGCTGGAAATCTGAAACAAAAATAAAAATTGCTGGAAAATCTCAACGGGTCTGGCAGCATCTTCCAGACCTGCTGCGATTTTCCAGCACTTGCTGTTCTTGTGAAAGACACATTAGGTTTGATTATCGTGATTGAATTCTTCGAGATAGCAGGGAGGGTTAATGTGGGCAGTGTGACTAATGTATATGTGGACATTTGAAAGCTGTTCGATTAAGATCTTCACAATAGGTGTGTTAGTAAAGTTGACACCCATGGAAAGAACAAAGAACAGTGCAGGCCCTTCAGTCCACCAATCCTGCACTGCTACATGGCACTTTTATAATTTAAAAATCTTTTGTTGCTTTGCAGTCTGTATCCCTCTATTCCCTGCCTATTCAAGTATCTGTCAAGATACCACTACCACCTCCTCTGGAAGCGCGTTCCAGGCACTTACCACTCTGTGTAAAAAAAACTTGCCTCTCACATCTACTTCAAATTTTCACCATTTTACCTTAAACCTATATCCCCTAGAAATTGACATTTGTACTCTGGGAAAAAGATTCCCTACTCTGCATTCTGTATGTGCCTCTCATAAATTTGAAAACTTCTTTCAGGTCGCTTCACAGCCTGTTCAAGTGAAAACAAACCAAGTTCGTCCAATCTCTCCTCATAGTTAATACCTTCCAAACCATGTTAACTTTGCCTAACCATGCCTAACCTTACCATGTTAACTAGGCAACACCCTAATAAATCTTTTCTCCTGAGCCTCCACATCCTTCCGCTAATGTGGCAACCAGGAACTGTTTGCAAAATTCTAAATGTGGCCTTGCTGAAGTTTTATACAGCTGCAACATGATGAGCCAATTTTATCTTCCACGCTCCAACCAAGGAAGGCAAGCATGCCGTATGCCTCCTTGACCACCTTATCCAGGGAACTGTGGACCTGTACACCTAGATCCCGCTATATTTAATGCTGTAAGGGTTCTGCCATTTACTGAATACTTCTCTCTTGAAAAATGCATCACCTCACATTTGTCTGGATTAAATTCCATCTCCCATTTCTTGACCCAAATCTCCAGCCTGTCTTTGTCCTGTTGTATCCTCTTGGCAATCCTTATTATCTGCAGCTCCCCAACCTTTGTGTCATCTGCAAACTTACTAATCAAACCACCTACATTTCCCCCATTTACTGCAAACAACAGGGGCAAGGTTGAAATGGATATGAAAGTGGTTAAATAACAGGGAACAGTATAGTGTTGGATGATTAGTTTCTGGACTGAAGGAAAAAATACAGTTGCATCAATACTAAGATTACTGCCTTGCCTGGTACAATTTAATAACTTTGATTTGGGTCTTGACATTAAAATTGGAAGTTTAGTGAACATTGAGAATGATGATCGACATGAAGAGGACATAACAGGGCTGGTGAAATTGGTGAACATGACAGGTCAAATTTAATGCAGAGAAGTGAAAACTGATACATTTCCATCAGAAGAAAGGACAGGCAGTGTAAAATAATAGGTACAATTCTAAACAGGTGAAAGAACAGAGAAACCTCTGGGTATGTATGAAGGTGGTGGGACAGGTTGAGGAAGTGGTTAAGGAAGTACTCAGGACTTTATAACTAATAGTGCAGAGTATAAAAGCAAGAAGATATGATGATCCTTTATAAGTCAATGGCTTGGTCACAACTGGAATATTGTGTCCAACTGGACTTTAGGGAGGAGTGGAATCCTCAGAAAGTGTGCAGAAAATATTTACTAAAATGGTTCCAGTGATGAGCAATGCCAGTTATGTGGATAACTTGATGAACCTGGTGCTGTTCTCCTTAGAGAAGGCACCGTCGAGTGGGTATTTGATAGAGCCTTTTAAAAATCATGAGACATCTGTACAGAGTAGTTAGAAACTTACCTTTGGTTGAAGAATAAACAGTGGCATGAGATAAAACATTTCTATGCAGTGAGTGGTAAGGAACTGGAATGTGCAACCAGATGTGTTGGCGGCAGATGCAATCTCTGCTTTCATGTGGGAATTGGATAATTGAGTTGTATACATTTGCAGGACAGTGGGGAAAAGACAGGGGTGTGGTACTGGAGTTGTTCTCGCAGGTACATGGATGCAATGCACTGAATGTTCTTCAATACTGTTATGATTCTCTTGATTCTCTTTGCCCTTTCTGTAACGTTTATTATGAATTTTTCTTTACTTGTGTCTGGTTTGTTACTTTATCACCTGAAGTTGTTTTAGTGTCCTATCCCGCTCTCAATGTTTCTTTTCTGTGTGTTTCGGACCTTTGTTTCTTGGAATCTTAATTACAGTAGATTAGTGTGCCATTACGTCATGTTACAATAAGGGTTAGTTCTCTTCAAATTCCCCGGTGCATTCCTGATTTCTGAGTCTTAAGTAGTGGGAAGGGAGTTATACAGCAGAGATGAATATTTTACACAAGAAGGTGGGGAAATTGGAGGGTGTTCCAGTTTTGTTTTTTCAAACTTATAGTGGCTAATTATATAGCTTAATAGACAAAGGCATGTTAGTAGTATAATCTCCAAGGCCTTCTTCATTGATGTATGAGTGGAAAGACTTTTAAAACATTGAAAAACAAAATCAAACTCTTCATATTTTGCCTTTTATTTGCTTCTATTTTAAGTTTCCTTTTAGTGCAATCGCTATAGAAGTATCTTTAGTATTCAGAGAACTGTAGAAAAAAAAAGTTTGGACTTCATTCTGCCACACTTCTGGCTTGTTTCAGATAAATCTCCATTCAATTCCATTGCAACCATCTATTTTCTGTATAAAATCCAAAAAATTCAAACTGACCTCCTATCCATGGGCAGGATTTTGACCCTGATGCGTGGACAGGAGCTGAGGCAGGTGGGCATATGATTTCACATCAGTGGCTGATTTGCCAGCATTATTCTGCGCCCAGACAGTACCCCGGATGCCAGATAGGAGGCAGAATTGTGACCTGCCAACAAGTACTGGATAGCCAAATAAGTAATTAAAAGACAGTAGCAGTGTTTAGTTCCTCCCACACTGGACGGCCTTTGCTGTCCAGTGTTGAGAATCTGTCCACCATTTAATTGGATGGTGAGCATGTGCTTAGGCCACAGTTTATAAAATTTCAGTACAATCACTGTCCGATTGCTGTTTCCAGCACATAATGGGACCTCAACCTGTATTTCACCTTATTGCCAGGCTCCTGACCCAAAACATGGAATCCTGCCACCTATCTCAAAAGTAGCTAACGTGCTAAATAAAACCGAAAGAACTACGAATGCAGTAAATCAGGAACAAAAACAAAATTGCTGGAAAAGCTCAGCAGGTCTGGCAGCATCTGTGAAGGAA
>NC_063340.1:59655785-59730922 GCF_021869965.1 Rhincodon typus
GGAAAAGCTCAGCAGGTCTGGCAGCATCTGTGAAGGAAGAAACAGAGTTAACGTTTCGGGTCTGGTGACCCTTCAGTTCAGATGAAGGGTCACCGGACCCGAAATGTTAACTCTGTTTTTTCCTTCACAGGTGCTGCCAGACCTGCTGAGCTTTTCCAGCAATTTTGTTTTTGTAGCTAAAGTGCTAATTTGTGTTATGTCATTATCCAAATAGTCACAACCATGCTTTAGTTGAAACACTTACGAATTTGCATTAGTCATTCTGTGATAAAGACTTGACTCTTCTATGGTATGAATTCATTGGGCCACTTATTAAACTTATTTTTCATAACAAAATTAAAATGCTAGACTTAAGTCTACATTAGTAACTTGGGGAAAGTTTCATTTCAAATTGATATGTACATACATTGAGTTGAGTGTAGTCTGCAATAGCGTCAAATTGATTTTTAAAAAAGTATTCGTAAGTGTCATATTTTTTGTAAAACAAGTGTCAACAGTTTTCCCCCCTGGAAATTACTCGTAATTGTGACATGTATAATGAATTGATTGGTTTAATTGATTTTTAAAATAAATTCTTTTTCAGTGATGTACAGGCATTGAATGATTTTCTTCATGGACCTGGTAGTCAAGAAGTAAGAATTCTTATGTTTACCATTGTGAATTTTAATGCATCCAGGTTGATGATTATTGCATTCATGAAATTTTGTTGATTTGTAAGTCTTAGATTAAGTATATCTCAACAGTATAATGTAAAATATTAAAGCAAAAGAATAGACACCTTGTTATGTTTGTGGTTTTCTGATCAATATTAATAGTGACAATTAAAGACAAACTGATGATATAACAACCAAAAACAAAACCAGAAATTGCTGGAAAAGTTCAGGTCTGGCAGCATCTGTGGAGAGAAATCAGATTTAACATTTCAGGTGCAGTGAATCTTCCTCAGAATTGCTCAAAATATATGATACAACAATATTGATATTGCCAATATTCAAAAGGAGACGGAATCAATTTGGTTGTTGGTATAGTCAGTGCTAATTGAGCAGACTGTCACTGTTTTTGTATTTCAAAAAGTAGCAGTATGCAGCATTTCAGTGAAGCCATTAAAAAGGTTTTCCTGAGTTTTGTGATGATTTTAATGTCCAATGTAGTACAGATTAGTTTCAACATGACAAATGTAAATGATTCAATGCTGGCTTGCATCTGCTTTCAGAGGGAATCTTTTGCCTGTTGTCTTCCATTGAAATAATGACTTCTCTTGTCTCCAAGTCATTTACAACTTTTTTTCCTCATTCCCAACAATCTGAACTTTGTCCCTGTATTTGGAGCATACAATTGGATCTTTGATATATATGGGGCTGACTGTATGAATGTTGCAAGGTGAATGGAGAGAGAAATGTTCTGAACAGTTTGGGATGGAGCTGGAAAGGGCCTTAAATTACTGAGAATAAAGAGCATCTCTTTCCCAGGCAAACAAATGTGTAATGTTTTACTTTAAGTGATCTGCTCTTGGTGAGCCTGGCCTCTTGTGAGGAATTTACTTCAATGTTTAGTCTGTCAACATAAAACATGGAACAATGAAGCGCAAGAATAGGCCCTTCAGTCCTATGTCTGAGCCAACTATGATGCCATTCTGAACAAATCCTACCTACCTGCACATGGTCCATATCCCTTTATTCCCTGAGATAACAAGGTGTAGAGCTGGATGAACACAGCAGGCCAAGCAGCATCAGAGGAGCAGGAAGGCTGACGTTTCGGGCCTAGACCCTCCCTTTATTCCCTGCCTGTTCATGTGTCTATCTAACTGCTTATTAAACATTGCTATCATATCAGCTTCTATCACCTCCCCTAGAAGAGCGTTCCAGGCAGCTATAACCCTCTGTGTAAAAAAAATTACTTTCCCTGTAATCTCCTTTAGATTTTTCCCTCTCACCTTAAACCTATGCCCCCTAGTATTTGACATTTCTATCCTAGGAAAAAGACTCTGCCACTATCCATCCTATCCATTGTCTCTCATAAGTTTATATACTTCTATCAGTTCATTCCTCAGCCTCCGATGCTTTCGCAAAAACAGTCCAAGCTTGTCCAACCTCTCCTTATAGCTAATACACTCCAGTCCAGGCAACATCCTGGTAAATGTCTTTTGAATGCTTTCCAAACCCTCCAAATCCTTCCTATAGCACGGCAACTGGAACTGCATACAATACTTCAAATGTGGCCTAACTAATGTCTTATACCGCTGCAACATGACTTGCCAACTTTTGTACTCAGTGTCCTAACTGACGAAGGCAAGCATGGTGTATGCCTTCTTTCCTATTTCATTCACTGTGTGACCACTTTCACAGAGCAATGGATTTGCACCCAAATCCCTCTATATGAATGCCCCAAAGAGTCTTGCCATTTACAGTATACTTTCTGCTTGCATTTGACCTTCCAAAATGCATCACCTCAAACTTGTCCAGATTAAACTCCATCTGCCATTTCTCCGCCCAACTTTGTAACTGCTCTATATTGTGTTGTATCCATTGAAAACCTTCCTCACTATCCACAACTCTTCTAATTTTCATGTCATAGAGCATAGTACAGCACAGGAACAGGCCCTTCAATACACCATATCTGTGCTGCCCATGATACTACTGTCAACAAATCCCATCTGCTTGCACATGATCTGTATCCCTCTATTCTCAGCCCATTCATGTACCTGTCTAATTGCCTCTTAAACTTTGCTAACGCATCTGCTTCTACCATCTCCTCTGGCAGTGTGTTCCAGGCACCTCCCACCTGTGTACAAAATTTTCCTCTTACTTCCTTCAGGTCCAAGGTATGGCCGTGGGTACCCGTATGGGCCCCAGTTATGCCTATCTCTTTGTGGGTTATGTGGAACATTCCTTGTTTCGGTCCTACTTGGGCTCCCACCCACAAATCTTTCTCTAGTACATTGATGACATCATTGCTGCTTCCTTCTCATGTCTAGACTCGAAAAGTTCATCAGTTTCGTTTCCAATTTCCACCCTGCTTTCCTCTTCACCTGGTCCATTTCTGACTCCTCCCTTTCCTTCCTTGACGTCTCTGTTTCCATTTCTGGGGATAGGCTGGCCGCTGATATCCACTATAACTTTCCACAACTATCCACAATTTTCACAGTTGCCTTCACTATACATTCTCACACTCTGCTTCTGGTAAAGACTCTATTCCATTCTCCCAAACTTTCCGTCTCTGTCGCATCTGTTCCAATGATCTCTACAATGGGGCCCCTGACATGCTCACCTTTTTCTTCAACTGAGGATTTCCCACCACCATGGTTGACAGGGCTCTTGGCTGTGTCCAGCCCATCTCCCACATCATCCCTCCCTCATCCCTTCTCTTCCATCCCACAACACTGATATGGTCCCCCTGGTCTTCATTTACCATTCCACCAGCACCCACGTCCAAAAGATCATTTAAGCGTTTTTCCACCACCTGTAGTGGAATGCCACCTGCAGACGCATATTCCCCTCCCCTCCCTTGTCAGCATTCCACTCTAGGACACTTTGGTTTACTCCTCCTCCACTCCTTTCCTCCACTCCTCCTCTCATGCCCCAACAGTGCTTTCCCATGCAATCATAGAAGGTGTAACACCTGTCCATTTACTTCCTCCCTGCTCCCTATGCAAGGTCCCAGAAAAACCTTCAAGATGAAGCAATGATTTACCTGCACTTCGCTCAATCTAGTCTGCTGTATTCTCTGCTCACAATGTGGTCTGATGTAAATTGGGGAGATGAAACGCAGGCTGGGCTACCGCTTTGCAGAACACCTATGTTTCATATGCAGAAATGACCCTGAGCTTCCTTTTGTCTGCCACTTCAACACATTGCCATGTTTCCTTGCCAACATCTCTGCCTCGGGAGTGCTCCAGCGAAGCTCAGTGCAAGCTGGAAGAACAACATCCTCATTTTCCAACTGAGAATCCTGCAGCATTCAGTACTCAATATCAAGTTCAATAATTTTAGGGCCTAAGCACATTCTCCCCTGTCTTTATCTCAATCCTCATATACCAGGCCTTGTCATTACACAGGCTGCTACCACAATTAACGCATTGTCAGCTACTAATGGTCCCCATTAGCAGATGTGGATTCTGCTAGGCTGACCTTTACTGATTCCTTTGTCTGCCTAACAGTTGTTCTTGTCCTCTGGCTCCATCCAGAATGTTAACTCTGCTTTTTGTCCACAGATACTGCCAGACCTGCTGAGTTTTCCAGCAATTTCTGTTTTTGTTTTTGATTTTCAGCATCCACAATGCTTTGGGTTTTTTTTGTCACTGTGGATCCCATGTAACTTCATCTTTTGTACCAGCCCACCGTGAAGGACCTTGTCAAATGCTTTTGTAAAATTCCTGTAAGGTCTGTTTGACTACTGCCATCTTCCACATGTTGTCAACAAGATCCAAAAGATTTGTCAATTTCATCCACATGACCCTGATGTTCTACCTTGCCAATCCATGAGTAGGCATCTTGTTTCTTTGAATTTGTTCTATTGTTCGTTGGTATGGTGGATTCTTTTCACTTGTTGAGCAGAGACTAAGCACCAAGCACTCACTGAAGCAGATAGATTAACAATATTTTTCTAATTAGGTATTGTCTGCCTTGAGGTGAGTGGTGACTGTTGAATGAATTGCGATAGTCCTTTTGCTGGGTTTGCACACTGCGTGTCTAGGTGCCAAGTTTCTTCACATTCCTGTTCAGCTTCAGCCAAGTGCAAGGGACCCAGTTTCTATCTGTGGTCACAAGGAGGTACAGCTGAGCGCTGGCCATTGGAGAGGCTTTGTGCTGACATGGAGAGACCTACACATTTGGCCTTTTTCACATAGTTGCTAGTCAGCAGTGTATATGGATATAGGTTAAAAATGAGAAGCAAACCAGCATGCACACAAATGGAAGGCGTGGTAACTCTCTTCACCCACACATTATAGATGCATCACATCAACCTACGGGATCTCGATGGAATACTGGCTCAACACTGACTAATACAGATACCTCTGGTTTGGACCATTGTTGGGATGCAACATTTGAAGTTTCTCTTGCTTTCAAAGTAAAAATGCTGTCCTCACATCAACATTAGCCATATTGCCTTCACCGATTTAAAAAAAATCCCAATTTAGCAGGCATTCTTTGGCATTTCCACGGAAAGTGCAAAAGCAAAATAGAATTTACAGTACTTAAAGTTGTGTTAGCATTTCTGAGACTTTTAGTGTAGTTAGGTTCTGTTAAGTCCTTCCTTATTAGAAAAGAATTAAAGTATTATACCAAGTTGAAATATTTCAAATTGCTAAATCCTTAATGAAATAATTTTAAAAGTATAGTAAGTTAAATATGGAAGAAAAATGTAACTTGCTACTCACAGTACAGGTACCTCCTTGCATACAGTCCTGCTTCCTGATCCTGGTCACTGTGGACCCTCCATGCTTCCAGACACTTTGAGTTGTGGCCTCTCCCCACTCCCCAACCTCCAAGTTGTGGCCTCTGCCCCATTCCTTGTCCTTCAAATTGTAGCCTCTCCCACTACCCCAACCCTTTGCCACTTCCTTCCCCTGGATTTGCTTTCCCATTTAAGATCCAGATTAAATCTGAAGCTGGAACTTCGATGCCTTGGAAGTGCAAGCCCCAATGGTTCAGGAGTGCTGAAGCTTTTACAGTTTAAGTTATTTCCCAATTCCCTTTGCTTGCTACTTTGCTATCCTGAACACTTGCTGTGATTGAAGGTTTAAGACCTGGGTTCAAGAGAAGAATAACAAGGCAGGAGCACCTTTGAATATCATTTAAATTATAAGAAAAGGATTGTTTTCAATCACCATGATGGAACCAGTCACTGAAGCCGAAAGTTCTGCTTTTATTAATCACAAAAGCGAGTAGAGTGAGAAGACTGAGTGACTGTGAGGCAGAATGCCAGTAACTGTTGATTGCAACTTTGCCACACCATCCAAATACACACAATACTAGCGTCATGTATGATGGGATCAAAAAAGTAGCAGGTCCTTGGGAAAGAAATGGCTTCATTGGAAACAGAGGCAGAGAAAGTCATCACTGACATCAATAGACAGTTGGAGGTGTGGGAGGAACCCTGCTTGAATGACTACGAAGCTCATAGGGTTTGATGCTGCCCTGTCATAGCTCATCTTCTATCATGTTGTCATGGAAAGAGGAAATCACATTAAGCAGCTTTGGCAGGCAGTGATTCTCCCTCTAATGCTTTTTTTGGTGCACAAGAGGACTTGATTACTGCAAACACCACCTCTAGGTGGCACAAGAAGAATGCATGTGTAAGAAGGCATCTGATATTATTCTTAAGAATCAGAAAGCAGCAACCAGTTTCCAAGATGGTGCTGCTGGTAGATCCACGTGATCCAGGACTCAGTGGCCTGAATCATATCCCACACTGAGTGTGAATGACAGAGGTCAGATTGTGAAGGCTTTGAATGGCGGCTGAAACAGGGATACTGAAGTAACAGCGCTTTTCCAGTGGCCATCAATTGGCAGCCTGAAACTTGGATGAAGAGATGGAGGGAGCAGCTGCCCTTCAGGCATGGCCCCCTGACTCCAGAAAAGCCTTTCCCTGTGCCTTGGGCATTTGGAAAGGATTCGGCAGCAGCGTCGGGTTCTGTGAGCATGGCAAAGGAACAATGCCATTAGTGGTGCATGTGCAGATGATTCCTGTGGTCTGCTGCGGCCACCTGATATCGCAGGCTTTGTCTGCACATGTGTGGGGGCTATTTTAGTGTCATGAGTAATCATTCAGAAGTCCAAAGCTCACCTGGTTGAGATAATGGCTTGGACAAAAAGACACCAGCGAATCCTCGACTTTTTTCAGTCCACTATCATCTTCTGCATAAAATGTGGCAGAGACTCATATGCCAGAGTGAAGCGCCAGAGCTGCCAGGCAATGCTTATCATCACATTGCGAACAATTGCATCTTGAGATTTTTGATCAGCTCAAACTGACATCTTTCCAACCTTTTCGTTTCCTATAACTCCTGAGCTCTCTGTTTATCTCGCATATCACTGATTTTCTTAGCTTCATCAATGAAGGTTGTGCCTTCAATTGCCACGTTTCTAAGTTCTGTAATTCCCTCCTTAAACTTCTGTGGTTTCTCACCTCTGTTTTCTTTAAGACTCTCTTCTAAACCTTTCTCTTTGATTGTTTCATTCTCAGTTCCACAGATATTGAAGCAGCCCATGCTCACCAGCAGAAAGACTTGCATAGTATCCAGGTTTGGATTGATAAGATTGGTAATTGACAATGATCGTTACCAACAAAGGAGATTGCACACTTTCATCACGACAATCAGTGAGATTACCATTGTTGAATCACTCACCATCAATATGCTGGTACTAGACAATGACCAGATGCCCACTCCAGTCCTTATATTTCAACGTGGTTCAATGTCAAATTTAGTTTCATAATCACTCCTGTGAAACACTTTGGCATATCAACATATATTATAAGTATTTTTGTAATTACAATTTGTTGATGTTTAATACGATTGAGTCTTGGATCTTTGGTTTTCACAGATAGATGAGGATGATTTGCTTGGTTCAGCCTGCACTATTGACAACTCCAATTCACTTTTTGCTGATGCCATTGTAAGTACTGAAATTTAAAAAAAAACTGTATACTATATATGTGGATTATAATAACTGTAAGATTACTCTAAATATATGTTGCATCTGTTTTAGAACAAACAAAGAACAAAGAAATACAGCACAGGAACAGGCCCTTCGGCCCTCCAAGCCTGCGCTGATCCAGATCCTCTATCTAAACCTGTCACCTAATTTCCAAGGATCTGTATCCCTCTGCTCCCTGCCCATTCATGTATCTGTCTGGATACATCTTAAATGACGCTATCGTGCCTGCTTCTAACACCTCCGCTGGCAATGCGTTCCAGGCACCCACAACTCTCTGCGTAAAGAACTTTCCACGCATATCTCCCTTAAACTTTTCCCCTCTCCCCTTGAAATCGTGACCCCTAGTAATCGAGTCCCCCACTCTGGGAAAAAGCTTCTTGCTATCCAACCTGTCTATACCTCTCATGATTTTGTAGACCTCAATCAGGTCTCCCCTCAACCTCCGTCTTTCTAATGTAAATAATCCTAATCTACTCAACCTCTCTTCACAGCTAGCGCCCTCCATATCAGGCAACATCCTGGTGAGCCTCCTCTGCACCCTCTCCAAAGCATCCACATCCTTTTGGTAATGTGGTGACCAGAACTGTACGCAGTTTTAATGAAACACGTTTTCATTTTCTGTTTTCTGTTATTTTCTTTATTGTTTTTGACAGCTCGCTTCATTGACCATCCCTTTACCCATCTAATCTTTCCTTCTTTGTCTTGATTAATCCTGTCTGAATCACTTTGGAAGTTAAAGGCACTAAACAGTTATGTAGTTACTCTATTTGACCTGTTTGGATTTGTTATGACATAACTTCAGGGTAGGCAGGACTTCAGTCTGGACCTTCTGGCTCATTGGTAGAGATGCTATCACAGCACCACGAGACATTTAAAATGTCAGGTGTGGGATAAACTGTTGTAAGTTTGTTTACCATGAGTGATGTTATCCTGTGATTTGGGAATCACAATTAGTAAATACAGGTGTTAATCCCATTGTGTTCTCAGATCTTGATGCCATCTCCCCCATCAAGTTTCCTTTGTGAAAATTGAATAAAGCATTGTTCAAACTCACTACTATACCAAGGCTAGAGATGATAATTGATAAATAATTATTGAAAATATTGCTGATCTGAAGAGTCAATAACACAATGTTCTTTTATTTTTCATCAGAGAGGATAGCTCGGGCTTCATTTTAATGTTTTATTCAAAAGACCTGCTGTCATGCACCCTTCCCTCAGTTCTGCACTGAATGGCGAATCAATGTCCACTGAGCTGTGCTGGCATTTTAAAAAAATGCAATTTCAACTTTATGTTGACAGAACAAATAGAATTAGTGTTGTTCTAGCTTAGGCTAAAATTCTTTGACCAAGGAGAGAAAACAGGTGGTTTGTTGATGGAACAGCTTAAATGGTTTGATACTTCTAACAAGTAGTTCATCGCCTTACCTGTCAGAATTTAGTCACAATGGGCAGAGCTCAGTCTTCTGGGTGGGTGCAGATTCAACAATATTGAAGAAGCTTGACACCAGCCAGGACAGAGTGCATCATTTTGGACTCATTGTAGACTGCATCCATTGGAATGTTTAGTCTGCATCGTGTGCAATCTAGAAGATGCACTGCACCAGTTCATTATGGTTACTTTGACAGATGTAACTCATGAAATAATAGTACCACTGTACACCTAATTGAATTAAATTTCATATTCATATCAAGCATTGACAAGTCAGATTAGAACTAGTTCTAAATTTACCAATTAATATCTATCAAGGCAGGCATGAAGGACAGCGTTTAACAGTTCCAAGAAATAACAGTGGCCAATCAGCAGTAGAAGGAAGCCAGATTTTCCTAAGTATTTTTGAAATTCTTTATTAGCATCCTTTTGCTTCCTCCCATAAGCTAAAAACTTATGAAATATCGAAAAATTAATTACCTTACATAGCAACTTTTAAGCTTTTGAAATGCCTATAACAAAATTTTCTGTCAGAGGTGTCTGCCTATATAAAAAGCCTAAACCTCGAGTTCACGAAGGCTCGCTGAAGAGATTCTGATGAGTAGTTTGTAGTTCTAACCGTACAGGTATAAGCACCTTGTAGTTCTTTTTGAATCAATAATCCATGCTTGATTAGTTGTTTAGAAATTATAATCCTTCCTCTGTTGTTGTGTATCAATACGACATTACTGTTAATAATTATTTACTCAAGAATCTGTACCTGGGTACCTTTGTACCTAAGATGGTGCCGTAAGTGATGAGTTGTAAACTTTTCACTGTACTCAATGGGAATACATGACATTAAAGCTAATTCAATTCAATTCAGTTCAAGTCTAGAGGGAGACTCACAATAGAAGTCTTGAGTTTTAGATGTTTTATCAGAAGATTCAATTTAGGTACATTTAGTATGATTCCAGAGCTATTTGTTAGAGCAAAAGAAGTGCAAATAAGGACCTTGTAAACTTGATGAATTCCATGAATTTTGCCATAAAAAACCACATCCAAAATAGATGGGCAACATCAATAAAGAATTGCAACTCCAAATTATTTGCAGAGATGTGTGTTTATTTAACTGCGATAAGTGGGACAACTTTAAGACAACTTTATTTGTTTATCTACTTGCTGTTGAAAGAATATTTATTTCAGTTTTTTAAGGTGATTTCTTCAAAAAATCTATTTCCAGCTTTTTCTCCATCGATGTACATGCCTTTCCCCAGTTCCATATCCCAGTATCCTCAATTGTGAATAACCAAAGAGATCTGCTTTAATATACAAGCAGTATATTTTAATACTCTTTTCATGGCTGGCATGCCTTGAATGTCGCACTAAAGTATCTATCTCATGCTTGAAGAATAAATATGATTGTTTGTAACCTCTGTGTGGTTGTCAACATTTTCTGAAAAAGAAGAAAGGCCTGGTGGTTTCTTGAAGAGCTATTAAAGTCTGTCATCACCTACAGTTTCCTTAACAGAAATTATGTGGCTTTAAACATGGTGGTTAGAAAACAGTACATCATCCACCTTGAGCAACATGGAACACCTACTAGTAGTAAAAGCATTAGTATGGCTCTTGTATTTCATCGATGTTAGCATGTTCCTGTCCTTGTCATCATTTGTTTTACCATTTACTTTGATGGATTTAATAATTGTGTTTTAACAGTAGTGCATTTACTGTGCACATATAAAGCTATCTGGATGCTAGTGAATCCCCTAAGCTCCAAAAACCTTCCATAGTGTTTGTGGGCCTTGGTGATATATGCAGGGCAAATCTTGCTAATATGTTTCATGTCAGGTGAAGTTACAGAATGGAAAGAACTCCAAATAAATTCCCAGACAGTGTTATTTAAAGTATATGGAACTTAAAGTTTTGTTTAGGAATAAACAGAAAAAGGTTTCTACTTGGCGAGCAAGAATTTGAAGGTTTTTTAATTCAATCATGTGACATGGGTGGTGCTGGGTGGCCAGTATTTATTGCCTCTCCCTAGTAGCTCTTGAGAAGGTGATGGTGAGCTGCTGCCTTCTTGAACTGCTGCACTCTAGGTGGACTTGCAACATCGAAATGTTGACTGTTGAAAAGGATCCATGTGTTTGCAATTTTTCTAGTCCATCCCAAATTTCAGTTGAAAGAAAACTACTGTAGGAGTTGGGTAAGTTCCTAGACTATGCCAGGATTATTGTGGTCTTATTTGACCCAACTGAAGTATCACTAGCTAACAACCAGCGTGGATTCCTATGAGACCTTAATAAAGATTCAATGAATGTTTGAAACAAAGAATGGGATTGATTTCCTTTAAGAATACTGTATTTTATTCCCTCAGGAACATAACTAAAACAAGTTTTGCCTCTTTTCCCAAACTTTAAAGTCTCACGGAGTGGGTAAGAGCCATTCTGACTTCCACTGGTGAAGCAGGACAGGGGTCCCTGAAGTATGCTTGAAGGTGAAGGCTACGCAAACGCATGCAATCCAAATTGTGTTCACGATACCATCTTTAGTATGTGGGCAAATGTTGTCTGGCCGTGGACAACGGCAGTGTTACTCTGCAACAGATGGGGTAACAACTTTGGAAAGTCCACTCCTATTAAATGTTGCTTCTAGCTGTTTCTGAAATGTTGTAATCTGTCCAAAACTTAACTTTTCAAAAGAAATAAAATTGTGCAGTCGTGTGTTTCATACAAGATTGTGTCAATTTGATAGACATATGATTACATTATGTTCCAACTTTCATTTTTCAGAGTGCAGACCCTACCTCTTCTACTAAAGATACACATAACCATATTGGAGAAGAATCCTCAAGACTGCAATTAGCAAGTAGTCTTAATGTTTTGGAGGAACTGGATACCTCTTCACCGCTCTCAAACTTAAATGGGGACCAGCCTTTTGATATTCTGCAGAAATCTCTCCAGGAGGCTAATATCACTCAACAAACCTTGCAGGAGGAAGCAGATTTGGCGGCTGGTATTACTTCCACCCAGGATTTTTCTCAAACTCCACATCATGCTGCATCCTTTTCTCAGGTTTCACAGTTACCTTCTGGCACGTCAACAGTAAGAGGCCTGACACAGCAGCAGATGAATGTAACACCGGCTCCCATTTTGCAGCAAGTTTTGCGAACACCCTTTGTGAATAATGAAACTAATGTACAGCCTGGTTTTTTTCAACAAATGGGCATCAACAGTGTTGCGATTCAGCATGTACCTAGCAGCAACCAAGCTGGTGGTATTGGACCAATCCAGCTGATTAGTTCATTAGATACTCAGCAGCCTCCAATGACTCTTAATCACCTTGAAGGGTCTCAGTTTATATCAAAGAGCAGTGGACAACCACCAGCTATAAACCCTGTGCCTGTAGGTGGTTACAATATGTCATCTCTTCCTAACCAGCAACAAATGTCCTTGAGTACATCTGGCTTAAATGAAACTGGTGGGTTGTTGCTTCAGAGACGAGTGACTGCACTTAATGGAAACACTTACTGTGGAACCTCTAATATTGGCCAGGTACCACAACCTATGTCTGTTCACTTTAGTGGTAATAACATTCAAACAGCACTGCCTTTGCATAATATTATCATTCAGAGAGGCCCTGTACCAAGTCAGCCAAAAATTTCACTGAGTATTCAGCCTAAGCCTGCTCAAATGAACCAACAACAAACAGTTTACAATGTCAACAACTTGGAATTGCAGACAGCGTTCAAAATCCAAAATGAAGTTGCATTACAACAACAGCAAATACAGCATGGCCTTCCTTTTTGTTCCACAAACTCTGCTCAGAGTTCATCAGTGGGTCCATCACTGGGTGTCAATATTGCAAAGCAACAGGTGGCTAGAAAGTCCATTAGACCACAAGTTTTAAATCAAACTGGAAACAGTATCATAATTCATCCTCCCATTGCGCAACATGAACCTCTTGTATCCCAGAACCAGTTTTTCATTCCTACCAGCCTAGCATTAAATATGAATTCAACTGTTCCACACCTTCAGACTGCAAATGGACAGATTCTTCAAAATCGAACCGTATCAACCCAATTGGTCTCTAACCAAGTAGCTTCTGAATGTGTTTTAACAAATCGTAATTCTTCAGGTACAGTGTTGGCTAGCCAGTCTTTTTCAGGACAATTCTTGAATAATCAGAACTCTGCTGGACAGTTGGTTTCTAGTCAAAATGGCATGGAGCAAGTTGTTAATGCTTCAGGAGGGCAGCTGCTAACAAACCATGGCTCATCGCAGCTAGTTACTGGGCAGGTTCCACTCCACCAGGCTTCACAGATGGTATTTAATTTTCCAACCACTCAAGGTGTGCAACCCACTGCTGGTGGTTCAAGCATTAATACAGGAATATTTAAGCAATCTGGGCAGAATGCAGTCCGAGGAAAGTCATTGCAAAACCAACTTACTGTTTCAAATACGCCTAGTTCTGTGTGCTCCAGCTATGTGTCTACAGTACAGCCTGTAATATCAGCAAGCAGTTGTGGTGACCATGTCACACAAATGTGTTCCAGTGGTAATATTGTAATGGTTTGCCAGGGAGAGCAATCTCTTGTGACAGTAGAATCTGCACAGCAGCAACCACAGTGTCAGCAACAGTTGGGAATGAATCAAATTTACCGGATTTCCAATCCTTATCACCAAAATGCAGGTGGAATGCAGCCCTCTCGACAGGTTGTTTTCAGCCGGACGGACATGCCAGTAACCCAAACCAGCAATCACCAACAATTTCTGTACTCCCAAGTAAGTGATAAATTACTTAATTTGTGAATGATAAATTTTTAAAGAAATGAAATGCTGTACTAGAAAAGATTTTTTTTTTCATCGCATTACCTGCGCAATTTCGTTGTACAGCATTGAAATGTAGGTACAATAATATGCTGACTTTATTGGTGCAAAATTCCATATGCAGACATGTATCTTTTAATGTACTTTTAAAGATACCAAAGCTATGTAGTGTTTCATTAAATTACTTATCTCTCCAAATGAGCAAAAACTGAAAGAAAGGCTTTATTGCTTTCTGAACTTCTAGCAAATGCATATTGTATTTTATCAGATGACTGATAGAGTCTGTGAAACGTTTATCTATTAGACTACATGATGATTATTGGTATGTTCTTGTAAGCACAGCTTGTTTGAAGCATTTCATAAGACCATAAGATGTAGGAGCAGAAGTAAGCCATTCAGCTGATTGAGTCTACCCCTTCCATTCAATTAGACCAGATAATCTGCAGCTCTACTTTTCTGCCCATTCCCTATAACATTGATTCCCTTAATGAAAAATATATCTATCTTGATTTTGAATATACTTCATAATCCGTCCTCGATAGCCTTCTGCTAGGGAATTCTGCAGATTCACTCCTTTTGAGAGAAGAAATTCCTCTTCATTTCTGTCTTAAATGTGCGACCCCTTATTCTGGGATTATGGCCTGTGGTTCTAGACTCTCCCACAACAGGAAACGACCTCTCTTCTGCCCTGTCAAGCTCCCTAAGAATCTTGTTTGTTTCAATGAGGCCATCCCTCATTCTTCTTAATTTCGATGAGTACAGACTCAACCTACTCAACTTCTTCTCCTAAGACAGTCTCTCCATACTGGCATCTGCCTGGTGAACTTTCTCTGGACTGCTTCCAATGCCAGTATATCTTTCCTTAGACAAGGGGCCCAAAAATGTTCTTAGTATTCCAGCAGTGGTCTGCCTAGTGCTTTTATTATTTTAGCAAACCTTCCTATCTTTATACTGCATTCTCTTTGATATATAGACCAAAACTCTATTTGCTTTCCCTACTCCTGCTGAACTTCGATGCTAGCTTTTTGTGATTCATGCCGGAGAACTTCAAATTCCTTTGTTCTATAGCTTTCTCCACTTAAATAATATTCAGCACCTCTGTTCTTCCAGCCTGAGCACATGACCTCACATATTCCCACATTCTATTTGGCAAGTTTTTGTCCCCTCGCTTAACCTGTCTATATACCTCTGTAGACACTTTGTGTCATCCTTACCACTTGCTTTCCCATTTATTTTTGTGTAATCCGCAAACTTGCCTATAGTACATTTGCTTGTTTCATCCAAGTTGTTGATATAAATTGTAAATAATTTTGGCCCCAGCACTGATCTCTGGCACTGCACTAGTTATAAATTGTCATCCTGAAAATGCCCCCCTTATGCTAACTCTCTGACTCCTGTTAGCTAGCCAGTCCTCTACCCATGCTCATATATTGTATCCAACACCATGGGCTGTTATCTTATCAAGTAGTCTAAAGACCCTTGTCAAACACCTTGTGAAAATCTAAATATATTATATCCACTGCTTCCCCTTTATCCAGCTTCTTACCTCCTTAAAGAATTCTAGTAAATTTGTCAGACATGATTTTCCTTTCATGAAGCACTGCTGACTTTATGCTTGATCATATCATATATTTCTAAATGCTGTGCAATTAAATTCCTTCCCACTGCCAGACATTAAACTATCTAACCTACAGTTACTATTATTTATTTGCTTCCCTTTTTGAATAAAGGTGTTACATTGACAGTTTTTCATTCCTCCAAAACTTTTCAGAATCTAAGGATTCTTGGAAGATTACTATCAGTGCATCACTATCTCTGTACCTTTTTCTTTTAATGCTTCGATGCATCCCATCAGATCCCGGGCTTTTAGTCCTGTTGGATTCCCTCGTACTTCTTCTCTAGTGATAGTTGTCGTATTTATTTCCTCTCTTTTACACCATGAGTATTTAGTAATTTTAGAATGCTATCAGTGTCTTCTATTGTGAACACTGATACAAAAGTATTTATTGAGCTCACATTCCATTTTCTGGTACGCCATTGTTATTTCTCCAGCCTCGTTCTCAAAGAGGCCAATGTTGACTTTTCAACAATTTTGCCTTCTCTTTTTTTATGCATTATTTATGCATTAAGCTTGTGCTGTCCATCCTGGTTTTGCCTGCAAGTTTTTCCTCAGAGTTTTTCATCTTCCTCTTTTGTTGAATATTTGAAATGTCCCCTGTCACTGGCTTACCACTGATCTTTGCCACATTGTATGTTTTTTCTTTCAACTTGATGCTATCATTAAATTCCCTGGTTAACCTTGGCTGGCTTATCCTCCTGTTAGAATCCTTCTTCCTCAGTGGAATATATCTTTGCTATGAACCATTAATATTTTCATGAAATCTGCCATTGTTCCTCAAGCAGTTTTGCTGCTGAACCCCTTTCCCAGATCCAAAATAGCCTGGTCACTGGTTGGATTTGCAACATAATTTTCTAGGAAACTGGCCTATGTACACTCTATGAATTCTTCCTCATGTCTTCCTCTGTCAATCTATCCAGGCTACATGAAAATTAAAGTCTCCCATGGTTCACTGCCTTTGTTACATGCCTTTATTATCTCTTCGTTTATTCTTTGTCCCACTATATAGCTACTGTTGACGGGGCTGTGGACTACTCACAACTGTCTTCTTCCCCTTTTTACTTCCTACCATAACCCAAATGGATTGTACGTCTTCTGATCCAAGATCACGTCTTGCTATTGTACTTGTTCGATCCTGTACCAGCAGTGCTACCCTATTACCCTTTACTTCTTACCTGTTCTTTTCAAAAGTCGTATATTCCCGAATATGTAATTCCTAGCTTTGATCTGTTTGTAACCATATCAGTGTCATGGCTAAACGATTGTGTCAATTAACCTGTAGTTATTTTGCTCTAAATTCTACAAACATTCAAATAAAGTGGTATGATTTTTGTCTTTTTACAATTGTTTTCTCCTTTTGAACCTATTTAATACTAGTTTTCTATGTTTGTACGCTCTGTCCCTTACTGTCCAAATCTGAGTGTCATTATCTAAATAAGCTGTCCCCTAATGCTGCCACATTCTCTTATTTTGTAAGCCTACATTTCCCCTCTCTCACACCCTCCCTCTTCTAATTAGTGTAAAGCCCTCTCTACATCCCTAGTTATTTGATTCACCAGGACACTGGTCCCAGCACAGTTCAAGTGAAACCCATCTCACTGGAACAGATCCCTTCTACCCTACTACTGGTGCCAATGCCCCACAAACTGAAATTCATTCCACCTTCACCAATCTTTGAGTCACACATTTAACTCTTTGATTTAATTTACCCTATGCCAGTTTGACCATGGCTCAGGCAGTAATCCAGAGGGTTCCAGCTTGGAGATTCTGTTTTTTAATTTGGCTCCTAAGTTTTAAAAATGTTTCAGCAGAATTTTGTTTCTAGTTCTATCAATGTCATTGATGCCGATGTGGATATTGAAAACTGGATCTCTGCCCTTCCTCTCCAAGTTCTTCTGTAGCCACAAAATATACCTTAATCCTGGCACCTGATGCTACAATGTATCGTGCATTATTCTTAAACATAAACAAAATTTAAATATGTCAATTTCCACATCTACCATACCTTCATGAACATGAACAACATTGAAACTTAGCATGTTGATTTCATCATTTTTGTGTTCAGCTCTGTGCTAACTTAATTTTCTCTATTTATCGTCTTTCACAAGGAACCCTCTTTTTAATTTTCTTTTTAAAAATTGTTTGTGGTGTTTTTCTTTTAAATTTTTCCAAGTTTCACCTCATGCCAATCGATCAGGCAATTGACTGTTCCATACTGACAGAATTGAGAGATTGTAGTAGTTCCAACCCTCATTTTCTGTTCCAGCTGAATTTGAATTAGAACTGTAACTTGGACAAAGTACACACAATTAGTGTGAACTGTTCATTTTCTGACTTGCAGGTCAATATTACAACTAAAGCTGAGCTAAATCACAAGTGTTTAAATGCTTTATAGAGTTATTAAGCTCTGAATGGCTATCGGAAGTGGTGTGATGGGTGCTAAAGGAATTGTTCCTGAGTGTAAAGCTTCTTCACAAACCATAAATCCCAGACACAGGTGCAGTCTTAGGCATTATCTTTGGAATGCTACATGACCTGGGGAATGAGCAGAGAGACACAGAGCAAGACACTTTGGAAGAGGAAAGGAAGAAGAGTTCATAACAAACCGTTATTCCACAGTAGCAGCTAATACTCTCCAGGCTATCCCTCAGTATCCTGTGGTGGACTCCATGTGTGAACTACCATTTATGGAATATCTGCAAGATACAATTAGACATAGTAAAAGAAAAAAGCCTGTGGCCACAATGATATTCTAGCTGAGGTCTTCAAAGGTTGGGAACTTTTGCTCTACTAGGAACATAATCTGCTGAGGTGAAGTAGCTATAGTTGAGTAGTTGGCAATGTATTAAAGCTGAGATATGGTTGTGAGATTTTTGATTGTGTTTCTTTGTTTTTCTCCTTTTTAGTAAGAAAGACTGTAATATTTAATTTTTTAACTTTGTTTCTTTCTTTTTCTGCTTTGTACCTGAGATTCTGTACCTAAGTACCTTTGTAACTAAGATGGCACCATAAGTTGCGACTTGCAAACTTTTCACTGTACTCATGTGAGTACATGTAACAATAAATGTAATTCAATTCAACAATACTAAATGTGTAAAGATCGTGTGAATCTTAGCTTAGAATCATGATCAATAGAGATTGCTGGTTGGTAACTACTAGGGTATGGAGCATGGAGTAATGTTCAAGTCTGCTATTGTAGTTGATGAGATATGATATTTGAAGGTGCATTCACTGACCTTGACCACTTATTTGAGTTCATTGAATTGTATCTGCTGTATCCTGGTGCATGGGTTTTGACTTTGTCACACCCTATGGATGCTGCATATTTCTCCTCAACGCTAAGGCTTCAATGTGGAATGACGCACATTCTTCTCGGATCCGAATTATTTGTAGAATGAAATTAATACCTGCTCCAGCCACAATGCCTCTCCTATGTAAGAAGCTTGGAACTTCAACTCATATTAGCCTCTTACAATTTTGGTTCCCTTACAAGGCATGTTGCTGCTCAACAGGGCAGTTAGTGCTTGCTGTAGACTACATCTGTAGTGATGCAAAGGCGGTATTAAATTGGTGTGCGGTACATGTTGAAAGTAGCAGGCAGGTTAGTTCAGCATTATGATTTCTGTGTCTTTTTTAGGAAATGACTGAATTTTATAAATATTTTTTGGTGCTGTTATTAACTTTCAAACAGTATTTTGGAAATATCAAAATCAAAATTGATTCTTAACTTAGAAGTTATATTTCTCTGGAGTATGTTTATGGTTCAGTGTACTGAAATTTATTATTCTTTAATTTGAGTGAGAGCAAGAACAAAATAATGACCATGATTAGATTGAAAAAATCTTTTTATGACTATACCAGAATTTGTTCCCGATTCAATTTTATTAAAATGCTTATATATGAATTAATATATTAGAATTGTAAGTGTGTTAATTGGTACCTTGATATACTTTTCAAAGTTGGTGCAGTTGTATATTTATGTGAATTGTTTAATCGAATGCTTATATGTATTCAGTGTATGATTTTATTCATACATCGACATGATTGCAGGCTCCAAAGAAAATGATGGCGACAAGTAAACATCAACCAGTAACTAATCATTCCTTGGCTAGCTTGGGGCAGCTTTCCAGTCAAGTTTCAGCTTCTGTCTTTGGCAGTCAGACTCTTCTGAGTTCTGTTTCAAAGACCCTTTCGAATGATGGCATACAACAGCCCCGTATACCCAACTTATTGAACAATACAGGAATTCATAGCAAAACCACATGTGCGGGTAAGTAAGGGAAATTTTCTGTGTAATTGTATGGACGGAAATTGCAACAAGACCCACTGCCTTGTATTTTTATTGTTAAGAATAAGTCTCAGAATGTTTTTATATATAGGGTGCACTTGTATAAAGAATATACTTAGAAGTGTTGTAATGAGGCATTAGAAGTAGGGGTAAAATAACTGATAGCGCTGTAAACTTACAAAATAAGCATATTGCTAGAAATAGACAATAAATGATTAAGCATTTGAATAGAGAAAACATGAGTTCATATCTCAATTGCGAAGCCAGAATGAAAACTCAAATTGGCTACATTTTTCAATAATACTGAAACAAAACAAAGGGCAGACAATATATACAAAAGCATTTTTTTTTATATATAATGTTGAAATTGTAGATTGAAGATAAAAATTGTAGATAATTCAGAAATTAGGATAAAATTCACAATCCAAATCAATTATAATTCAAAGCAATAGAGTGTCAAGTAAATAATTAGCACTTTTTTAATCAACAGGAGCTAAATAATATCAGGTCCAAAGTAAACTGAAACCTTTAAAAATGCATAAAAACAGATAATCATTTTCCTTTGGAACACTTCGGCTTCTTACTTTCTGAAAATGTCATGTTGTCTAGGATGTGTTTGTGGAAAATGTATTTTCTTCGGTGATGTCTTGGGACATGTGCTATGTTAAAGTTTTCAATTAAATGTAACTTGTAAAATTAATTAGGTCTTTTAGACTTCTACTTTCCTTTAGTAGGGAAGTGCATCAAGAGAAATATTTTTGATCCATATTTGTTGTGTGGAAAAATGTTTGATTGACAAATGACTTTTTCTAGTTACGTGTTTTCTTACTTTCTAATAGTACATCCATTAAAAAATTGCCTTTAGAAAGATATAGCAATTTACAGCAGTAACATCTTCCAGGTTACAATACGCATGTATCTAATTTATCTCATTTAACTGTTTTTAAAAGCTTAGGAATGCTTTTTGACATGTGTGAACCAAATGAATTGAAACAGTTTGTTTAAATCCACTTATACAGCATTTCTTAGACAAAACGAGTAACAGGAACAGATATGAAGTTCATGTGACACTGGTGCTGACTCGTATTGTCCAGACACTGAATGTCAGCAAAATTGAGGCACATAATGTATTTTAGTTTATTTTAATGAGCAGTGTCATTCAGAGAGTACAGGATTTTGTTAAGATATTTAAAATTAGTAGTGTGAAAATATAAAATGAAACCTTTGCCATGTTATCTCTTGGAGATTTTGTGTAATGGTTTACAGAACTTATCAACTCAAAAATATAATTCCCCGTGATTAATTAGTTATAAGTTGAACAACTAATTAAAGATAAACACCTTGTTTCTTTAGTAAATTGCCAAATTTAACTTGCCTTATGGTCATATTTCTTTAATTATACTTTATAAAGTCGTGTTCTATATATTTGTATGTTACAGCTGTGCAAATGAATGACAGCCAACTTCACAAAACAGCTGGTACTTTACAACAGCACTTAGGACAGCTGCATCCGCTACAGGATAAAATGATAGGACAGCCAGAGATGCAGAAAATTTCACAAGTGGGTTGCTTTTATGGTGTCTTTGGTTTTTTTGTCCAATGCAATTTTACAATTGTTATGCTATCAACTTGTTTAGGCATTAAGTTAATCAGAGTACATTAGCTTAAAAATGGGGCTCTCAATTACGAATTAAGAAAATTGTAAGCAACCTTTCCAAAAGATGCAATGAAGTTATGACAAAATTTCTGCATATTTTTGCATTAATAGTTAAGCTTAGAGTTTAAAATGCAGTGAATAGTTACTGTGTTAATATTAGCATTAACTTTTAAAAAATTACTTCGAAAAGAAAACTTCATTTTTTACAAAGCCACATTCAATACAATATTTTTATAGATTGCTGTAATATCTTTACATCTGAATGTTAAATGACAATGTCACAATTACAAGGAATCCTCTCATGTTGCAAAATGTAACTCAGTACTTTTCTGTGTATCTGATTTGCAATGTTGAATGTGAGAAATATGTAAAATTCTTTCTGTACAATATGTGTAGTAAAAATGTAGTTAGAAAGATTCATGAAAAATGCAAAGTTAGAAAGATTCATGAAAAATGCAAAGCATGATATCTATTTAAAACATTGTGAATTTGCTTACAATTTGAGCTATTTAATAATTTTAAGTATTTTCTTATATAATATGCAATATGAAAATATTGATTTACTCTGATGGCGTATCTTCAAGACATTGAGTTGCCATAAATTGGTATTTACTTTTCAAAACCCCCCAGTAAACTGAGCAGGTCTAAAATTCTATCTTGCTAATAGGGGCATGACTAACTTCTTAGCTAGTTCAGTCAAACGTGGTTAATATTCAGATATCAGCCTCCCTTCTCCACCATTGTGTACAGCTTCCTCCCAGCCATTGTCTTCTTGCTGTCCTTGTGGTCTCAGCCCCATCTATCCTTTCTCAGATCCTCATAGTTAAGTCCTATCGTTGCATCAATAATTGCTTACTGTTTCATTTCTTCAGATCTTGTTTCTCCCTGTCAAATGCACTTCCATCAATTTATCCTGAAAAAAACCATTCAAGCCTTTAATCCTTTGTGACTGCTCCAGCTTCATCTTTAAACCCATCATTTCTACGATCCTTCAGAATACCGTCAACAGTTAACTCACTGCCCACCTCTTTATCCAGTTATCATTTTAATGCCTTTCCTTTTGTTTCTAACCTGCCTGTAACAGGAGATTACACTATGCAATTCATCTTGACATGCTAACTGTCCTTGCCCTTAGTGTCCTGGTTTTTGCTCAATGAGGACAAATTAAGCAATAATTTGTATAATGTATTATTTCTGTACGGTCCGTGCACTCTTAGAAAGGAGCTTTTTCCTTACATTAAGCACTACCTCGGTTTGCTATTGTTCAGCAAACTGCAATTTATCTATCTATCTAACTATTTATTTATTTCTTGTTTGCAAGCGGTTTAGAAGGCTATAATTTGAAGTGGCATTCTGCAAACAAAAGTTAGTGTGAACCGTTAAACAATGCCACGTGTTTCAACTGTATTGTGATCAGCTTGGAGATATGTTAGGCCATATTTGTGGACATGTTGATAAAGTTGCTATGTATTACTTGTATTACTTCTGCTGTACACGTGTATAGTTTTATGTCATTCGTTTGTTTCATTCTAGTTCGAAGGCCAAAATGTTGGGCAGAAGAGACCTGCTTCAAAGCAACTTACTAAAGAAAGTTTGTATGTATATTTGTTCAACTGTTTACTGTACATTTTAAAAATATTAATGCATATTCCTAACCAATATTTTCTATAGCTATCTTTCCTCTGGACCAACACTTCTTAGGTTGCTGCTTCTGTCATTCTGCTCCATCTCATCTCTGCCTCTGCTTTAGCTGGCTTCGTCTCCTGCATTTCCTTCATTGTCCCCTCTCGTTTCTGATGTCCTAACACATCTGTTACCTTTACTTCCTCTAATTTGAGTGCCTTAGGCTTGTGTGTTCCGACCGTGAAAATGGCCTGATTGTCCACTGCCAGATTTGGCTAAACTATCTCAAGCTACATTGCTACTCATGTTCTGTGACTAATCCCAGTGTCATCTGAGCGACCACGAGCCTCCCTTCTCCACCATTGCATACAGCTTCCTCCTAGCCATTGTCTTCTTGCTGTCCTTGTGGTCTCAGCCCCATCTATCCTTTCTCAGATCCTCATAGTTAAGTCCTATTGTTGCGTCAATAATTGCTTACGTTTCATTTCTTCAGATCTTGTTTCTCCCTGTCAAATCCACTTCCATCAATTTATCCTGAAAAAAACCATTCAAGCCTTTAATCCTTTGTGACTGCTCCAGCTTCATCTTTAAACCCATCATTTCTACGATCCTTCAGAATACCGTCAACAGTTAACTCACTGCCCACCTCTTTATCCAGTTATCATTTTAATGCCTTTCCTTTTGTTTCTAACCTGCCTGTAACAGGAGATTACACCATGCAATTCATCTTGACATGCTAACTGTCCTTGCCCTTAGTGTCCTGGTTTTTGCTCAATGAGGACAAATTAAGCAATAATTTGTATAATGTATTATTTCTGTACGGTCAGTGCACTCTTAACAACTAAGGGACTGACCATATCCACCAGCCTATGTTTGTAAAATTCAGAACACTGCATCCAACATCAAATATGATTCTGCAATTAAACAACGCTTGCTAAACAATGCCATTTGTACTAAGAGTCGCACTAACAACCAATTTAAGATTATCAATGGACTCACAGAGTGGTTAACTTACATGTGCTAGAACTATCTATATTCATTAGGAGAGCACTGTCCTTTGCAAATAGAAAGGGCATGTTCATTCATTGCATCTTTTTCAACTAAACAAAAGCTTGGGGCACAGCTTATCCTTGGTGATTTCCCCATGGCAAGGCCTTGACCAATCAGAAAAGCTGATGTTCCCAGTTTGAATTCAAACAAATCCTTAAGTCTAAATGTTCTCTGTTGCATTCTCTATAGCAACCCTCTACCAGTCTGAGTCCCCTTGCCAACCAATTGACACCTTCTTCACATGTAGCTTAATTTGTTGAGGCCCTTGAGATTTGGTATTTTTGCATTTCGTTCCTGATGAGGACAAGCCAGAAGGTTCAATTGCATGTCTTTTTTTTTAGCAGTTATCAAGATTTTGTGTTGAGGGTCCATAGTTACAGAACTAGGTCAGACTAATAATAGTAACTTTTTGTAGAAGAATACCAGATAGAGATGGACAAAACCTTCAATCAGTGAGTCTAGTTGGATTTGTACAAATGCCTCAGTGCTGACCTATTGTGGTACCAAATGCCCCCTTTTTTTTAACGATTTGATTAATTCAGCTATGAAAACCTTTTCCCCAGAAACATGACTTGAATATAAATATATTCTACAACAATCTTCAATATGTTTTTGAAAAGCAAAGGGGCCTAATTAACCTCACTGCCCACCTCTTCTGCCTAGTGCAAAAAGTGTAATCAGTAGTTTTTTTGGGATGCATACAGGTATCATACAGTACAGGATGCCATTAGGCATTTAACCTAAAACTGGATAAATGTGCAATTTTTTTTAAACTGTAAATTAACAAGTTGTCTCATTTTGATAGTTCCTTTTTATGTTTTTACTTAAGGATTCTTCAGCAATTACAAGAAGAACAAAGAAATGTTCTACAACCTGACTATAAAACACCCTTCATTTCACTACAGGATGCCATGCAGCGGCTTCTTCCATATCATGTTTTCCAAGGGAATCTGCCTTCCCAAGAGGAATTCCTGATAGGTAAATGTTTGAATATATCAATACTGTTTTAGTATCAAAAGCAGTAATCCATATTTTTATGTGATTTCATAAAGAAATTTAGCAATATTTTAGTCTGCAATAATTAGAACTTGTATGTTCATAGCTTTTTATAAGTTCTTTCTACTTTGATTGCTTAATTACCCACTACAACTGTAATGTTCTTCTGGAGTTTATGGTAACAAATGTGAAGCAGTTAGCATTTGCTTTATTGTCTGTACTCGGATAGATAAAAGTTTAAATGAGAGCAGTGAAGTGCGAATAAAGAAATTGGTTTAGTACTATTACCCTCCAAAAATGTGCACATTTGCACATTTCTGGCACTGGATGCCATTTATGTGATGGTGCTCGCATAGTGAGTATCCAATGAAATAAACCACGGTAGGCAGTTGTGCTGCCAGTCAGCGCTATGGTACTGATTTGAGACCAGCATTTCTATTTTGGAGCTCAGTACTCCCAAATAGTGCCCTCTCTTAACCTTGCAGACCGAAGATATCTAGACAATGCTATTTACAGGGATCAGCAACCTGCGTTTACCTTGTACTTGAGTCAGATTGGGAGGAAAGGGGGCAACACAGAAATGGGCAAGCTACTAAAAGAGAGAGGGGGTGGACAAACCTCTAGAAGGAGTCCTTCTCCTTCTTGAACCTCAGTGGGGAATGGTGTGCTGGATGTTTCCACTTGACTAGGGATATCTTCACTGAAATCTGCCAGCTGTTGCAGCCTCGAAGCAGGACAAGGACAGCATTGTTACTGGCTGTGAAGGCAACAGTGGCCATGAATGTTTCTGCATCTGGCATCTTACAGCATATGTGGCACGGCAGCATGGTGGCTCAGTGGTTAGCACTGCTGCCTCAGAGTGCCAGGGACCCAGGTTCGATTCCATCCTTGGGCGACTGTCTGTGTGGAGTTTGCACGTTCTCCCTGTATCTGCGTGGGTTTCCTCCGGGTGCTCCGGTTTCCTCCCACAGTCCAAAAATGTGCAGGCTAGGTGGATTGGCCAAGCTAAATTGCCTGTAGTGTTCAGGGATATGTAGCTTAGGTGGGTTATAGGGGGATGGGTCTGGGTGGGATGCTCTAAGGGTCGGTGTGGACTTGTTGGGCCAAAGGGCCTTTTCCACACTGTAGGGATTCTATGATCTCGCAGTTTTGCACCAACCTTTTGTATGAGGCAAGTCACTGATGTCCTGTGTTCCAAGAGAGCTGAGACTGTTTCCCCTTTGTTGTCAGAGAGAAGCAGGTGCATAAGCATATTGCACCATAAGGATTTCAGTCTTACAAAGATGCACGGTGCATCTGCTGATGTCACGTTTCAACGATGAGATGTACCTCAATTGAAAGGTCTTCAACGCTTTATGTTGAATTGATGTGCAGCTGTTCAGGCAGCAGTCATGATACCTTAATTTTGTTGCCATCCACTATGCCATCTGCACTTAGGCTCTCATGAGCAGAGGTTTGCTTCTCGGTGGCAAAACCTATCCTTTGACAAGATGGTTGCACTCCAGAGTCCTGAGCTCTTGTCATATTTAGCAGAGCAAGATTCACAGTGGTCTGTGTGTACCAACACAAACAGATAGCTCTTGTCACCAAACATATAGAGACCAGCTATAGGAGAGGAGGAGGAAAAAGAGAAAGTTAGGAGGTAACAACAAGGTCCATTTCTGGTCACACAGTATAATTGAATCACCTGACTACACTGCCAGTAAACGTGACGCAGTTCTTATTTACACCCGTCCAACTCTACCTTGCCAATGTGCTATCACCCAGTCTACTCAGTCACAATGAAATAAAAAGTCACCACAAAATAAACATTCCAAATTGAATTTATATTTTAAGCCATGCCATGCTGCATATAAATGTCAACTAATCATCTTTGTCCATTTTGTGTGCTTGGATGGCTTTGTTTGTCTTTGTGTTAGTACGCGATGGCTGCAGGATGATTGGCTTTCAGTGGGAGAGACTCCAAATGACTTTGCAAGATAACCTTGCATAGCTTTAAGCATAGAAGGCCAGGCTTCAGATCGTACAATGTAGGAATGAGAGCCAGTAATTTGGGCTTGCTGGCTGACTGTCATAGACTGTCGGAGTTGCAGTGGTGAAAGGATGAATGCTGTCATCCTGCAAGGGTGTAGCGTCGTAAACTCTCGGAGCTCATTTTGTGGAATAAGATGCCATTATTGTGTGTTCCTCACATCAGAGTTACTCTGAAGGTGACTTAAGGCATCTGCTCCAGCTATAACGTCCCCATGTGTTTATGAGTTATAGGTTGGCTTTAAGTAGTGTTTTAACTTGTACTAGCCTCTCACGATTTTGCAATCTCTACTCAGTTGTGTAGCTTCTCAATAGCACTCTTAGTTCTAGCTGCAATGAAGTGGCATGAAGTTTGTGTCTGCCTGATCAGAAGTAGTGGACACAAAGTATTTCTGCACTGTGGCTTCTGACTTGTTTTCAAGCCCTGTTCAATTTTGTGCTCACTGTTATGGTTTAAATATTGTAAAACTGAACATGAGATGGGGTGCATCGGTGGCAACAAATGGTTGGGGACGTATATTGGGGTGAGCAGGATTTGAGTGGCCTCCTCTCCTAAAATATGCAAAGTATGGGCAAAATCTTCCCTTTTCTTATTAAAAGTGTTGGGCATTTGTCCAACTCATCTGATTGCCGGCCTATCAGCTCATTAGAAGTTGACAGGCAAGCAAGGGCAACTATCTCACCTTGACATGGGTCACCAGAAGCTATGGACCAATCAAAGGCCAGCAACTTCTGAATCCTAAAGTCAGTCATTTGAGGCCTAATGCTCAGGGGATTCAATGGTGAGAAGGGCACGGGGTAGGGGTCATGGGGAGTGGGGGTGTCAGGGAATTGGAGGGAAAGTGAGACGGCTTTTGGAGGCCAACCCTTTGCCGTCCAATCTGTTCCACCACCTGCCCCAGATAGGGGCTATTTGAGGCCCTCCCCAACCTGTAGGCATGTCACCATGGTTTCCAGTTGGGAAACTGGAACCTATTCTCACTCGCCAGGGAGTTAGCATATTGTGGTCCTTAAGTGACCATTAATTGAACTACTTAATTTGCTTCCCACTTCCCTACAAATGTCAGTTGCAAACCAACTGATTAAAAAGAAATGGTATCCTATATTGATAATACACTTTCAGCAGCCTAAACACCTGAAGGCTTCATTTTACCAGAGTAGCTGCAGTTGAAACTGCAGTTATTTTCCTGAAGAAGAGAGCATAGACCCTGGAGACAGGTAGGTTTAGTTATTTTGGGTGGGATAGAATTGGGCTTTCTAGGAAGGGGAGCTAGAGGCTGAGGGTATTGGAGACAGGAAAGGGAGGCACAGAGGTGATGGGAGGGGAGATAACATCTTTTGGGGTGGCATATCACCTCCATTGCTCACAGCTTACCCCCAAGGGTGTATTTGGCTTCCTTCCATCTTGTCATCACTTTGGTTAAAAAAAATGCCCTTCCACTCTTGTCAATGCACCACTGTCTTGCATATTATGGACACTGGATTGGGAGTGGGTAAGAACACAAGCCAGCTTTTAGGTATTTTATGTGCCCATCTCCTCCCATACTCCCAACCTCAAAATCATGTCTGGATGTGGCTGTAAAATCCTGCACCACCTGTTGGTAGTTTTTTGCTTTTACAAGTAACACACTGAAATTGTTCCTCACAGATTTGAAAGGAATACTACAGCCATTTTAGCCATTTTGAACATTTGCAATTTGGTGGCATTGTGTTAATGTAACTGGACTAATAATCCAGGGGCCCAGGTCAGTGCCTTTGGAACATGGGTTCAAATCGCATAACAGTAGCTGGTGCTCTTTAAATTCAACTAATAAAACAGGAATTGTAAGCTCAGACTCAATAATGGTGGCCATGACAACTATTAGCTATTGTTTAGAAAACCCACCTAGTTCACTAATTTCCTTTGAGAAGAAAATCTGCCATCATTACTTGAGGAGAGATTGACTAAGTTGGGATTGTTTTCACCAGATTTCAGACAAATGAGGGGATATCTGACAGAGACTTATAAAATTCTAATAGGACTGGATAGAGTAGCTGCAGGGAGGATTTTCATGATGGTGGGTGTGTCCAGAACCAGGGGTCACAGTATGAGCATTCAGGGTAGACGATTTAGGATGGAGACGAGGAGACATTTCTTCACCCAAAGAGTGGTGAGCCTGTGGAATTCACTACCACAGGAAGTAGTTGATGCCAAAACATAGAATGTTTTCAAGAGGCAACTAGATATAGCATTTGGGGCAAATGGGATCAAAGGTTATGGGGAGAAAGCAGGATTAGGCTATTGAGTTGGATGATCATGGCTCGAAGAGCCAAATGGTCTCCTCCTGCTCCTATCTTCTATGTTTCTATGGTCTGACCCTTAACTGCCCTAAGTTCACAGGTAATTAGAAATGGGCAACAGTCTTAACACCCTGTGAAAAAAACTGTAGGAGAGGGTTATGTTATTTTGCTGCAGCACTCGTGTTCAGTCAATTCTCTTGCATTGTTTTTGTCCCATTCCTTGCACATTTCAGGCATAGCTTAGTTTTTGCATTTTTTGATTTTTCAGCAGCTCCCTATTTTCTGTTTGTGGTGGCTTGGTGGCAGCTGCAATTTATATTTCAACAGTACAGTTTTTGAGATGGACATCCTGCTGGGTAGACCTGTCTATTTGCTGGTTATAGAGAAGGAAGAAGAGGATCTGAGGAGACTTAAGAGAGAGGTCTGTTTGCATTGAAGTGGTCTTGCCGCATTCGCTCTTACCTCACATCTCACGTCTCCTTCATACAAGTTCCCTGATGCGAACAGCTCTGCCAGTGGCTGTCCAGGTAACTACAGCCTTTAACTTCAATGCTACTGGATCCTTTCCAGCAACAGCAGGGAAATATGCCAAATTGCACAACCAGCGGTCCTCCAAGAGTGTGATAAATGCCTTTCTTGGCAGAGCTTGTTCTTTTTCTTAATGAAAATAAGCACCAAGAGAGATGACTGCTGCTCATTCTCCTCTTGTGCAGGGCATTTTGATGATGCATTTGTGGCTATATAGGCCCCTACTTTATCTCTGCACTTTGGACATAAAACAAGGTTAACACAATTAATTTGGTTGTTGAATTGTAGGCACAAAGTTGTGACGTGCTTGCCTCCTATCTTTGTATAATCCTGATTTCTTGATTTAGAAGTTATCACATTATTTGGAGAGACAGTAGTACTGAAAGGATATTCTAGGTCTCTAAGGAGTTAACCAGTTTTGTAGGTCTTTCAGCCCAACTATAACTGGGGAAAAAAAAGACTGCTATATATTCAAAGAAAACATGAATGCCTAGTCAAAGTGTTCAATAGAGAATTGAACTTAGGACCTCTGTTACTGGGTGCAACAAAGTAGATGGTCCTACAATGAATGACCCCTTCTGCCCATATTCTGCAGTTCACTTAGTCTTCAAAAATCAGTTCACAGAGTTAGCTAATAGACTTTTATTTCGTTGATTTCAAACTTTGCAAGTTGACAATTATTTGTGTGTAATGGTCTCAGAATTCGTCATGCCATGTAAGTTTCTGATTGTGACCTGAGCAGCTGAAGGAAGGCTCAAACTAGTTTTGTGCACTTAAAACAAAATGAACAGACGCTAAAATGCTGTGCATTCTGAGTAATGTTGAACTAAGCTTTAAGTGAGGTATAGCATGCAATGTATGGCAATACTGTAAAATCATACAAAATGTGAGCAGTATTTATCAAAGCCCAGTAAATTTCATTGTCACTTTCTCTCACCTTCATTATTCAGGTGAGACAACATTTATTCTTTATGCTATCACCATCCAGACTACTCTTTGGCAGCTCTTCAGTATTAAGTGACCGTCAGTGCCCCAGCTTGGTTTGCTGTGTTTCAGGTTGCAGTAGCATAACAGAGCTATTTAAGCAAATGGCACAGTTTTGTGTAATTCTTTTCCAGGACATTCTTAGCAGGACAGCTGTAAGGGTGTGTCTGATAGTTCTCACCTTACCAGATATGAACTTAAATAGCTCCTGAATAACATATCATCCTGGTGCTACTCTGTTGGGACTGCATTATCAGATTCCACAATGTCTTGAGTGTTGATGCTGGTTCTATGACAATAGACTAATAAAGTCACCATTAACCTGATGTCAGTGATATAAGTAGAATCCTTTTGAATCTAGATAAGATATTGAGAACACTTCTCTAACAGACAGTGACGTCATGAGATCAAATTGGTTGAACTCTTAAGACAGTCAACAGTTCAGAGAAAGATAATACTTCCCATTACCTTCAATAAATCTTAGCATCAGTATTTCAAATTGAAGTCTGTTTTAGATATCTTATCAAGTTCAGTGACATCAGTTGCTGCTGTAGACTCAACTGAGCTCTTATTTGTATGAGTTTATCTTGTGCTATCCTAGACTATAGGGGAGTGGAGCTGGTTACATTAGATTTTCTGTGTGATTCTGAACTGTATATTTGTGACTTCAGCATGTGTACTTAGTCACCCTGAAGGCTGATCAAGTAAACACTTGAATGATGTGAAGTTTGGTACAAATCCATTATCTACATCAGAACATAGAACATAGAACAGTACAGCACAGTACAGGCCCTTCGGCCCATGATGTTGTGCCGACCTTTTACCCTAATCCTAAGGTCTATCTAACCTCCACCCCTACCTTATACTATCATCCATATGCCTATCTAATAACTGCTTAAAGTGAACGCACAGATTGGAACCAATGAATTCAGTCGATGCAACTTAACTTTGCATAACAATACAAACTAAAGAATATGCCACAATTCTCCAAAACAGTGCATCAGTTTGCTTGACTTCAGTAAGATGACTCAAGACTACCACAGCATTTCTAACTCCTCAATCTCATCTTGCTGAGCCTAATTGTCTTACTGCTTCATATTGAAAGTGCCACATATCTCTCTCTATTATCTTCAGCTAGCAGGCAAGAAGGAATAAAAAACTTCACAAAATAGTGAGTGTGAAGTATTTTTTGATTGCAAAACACTCTAAAGAAGTAATTATCATTTCCTGTATCAAGGGTAGATTTTTAGCAATTTAACTACTATTGAGTTATTGAGTCCATTTCATGTTTAATCATTCTCAAACATTTGCACACCTTACTTTTATATTGTCGACTCATGTTGCCCTATATAATTTGTACAGTAGGTTAACCTAGTAATGTAAGAATAGCATCTAATCTGAACCAGATACTGTTGTGTCTTGCACCTGTATCTCTTGTCTGAAGCCTGACTGGTCAGTTAGTGAAAGGAAACTTAAAACAAATTGTTAAGCTGCTTTATTTCAATCAGTTGAATGTACAGAATAACAGTTCTGATTGATTTAATTATTTCCATCAATTCAATTTGTTTTTGTCTTTATATTATTCACAATGAATATAGTGCACCATGCCACCTCTAACCTTGCTTTACTTTAAAAATAAGTTCTAACTCCGCTCTTTTGAATTCTATTCTTCATGCAATTCTTTGTTGCCTGACTGTCTCTAGCTTTCATAGCTTTTTTTTAAACAAAATTAAATTCAGTATCAAGTTTTATCACTCCCTCGCTATTGAATCCCATCACAGAGAAAAATCCACTCGCCTAAATTGGCAGTGGTACTTGTTGAGTTCAAATTTAGCATTATCGTAAGTAGTGAGTATTGATGATTGACTATCATTTGTTCCCTGCAGCACACTGGTTCAGGCACCTTATCTGAAATTCAATTAGTACTTGTTATCCATGTTTCCTTTGAATTTAATGCTCTGAGAGCCAGGTTTAGCTCAGTGAAACCATTTTAGTTATATTTGTGCCTCGGTCCTCCCATGACAGTATAATCTTAAACTTGAGATGTTATGGACTTCTACAAAAAGCTTGTATAAATTCATTATGCCTTAAAACAAATCATTATGAGTTTTTAAAAAAATTTAAATATTTTGTTTGGAAAAATGATCAAACGTTCTTGAAATATGATAGATGGTCACTATTGTCTTATTTGTTTTATGGAGATGTACCTATTGGCATCAGATAGTTCACTCACACTGAAATGATCACTTTTAATGATGTGGACAGTCAAAGAAGTGACAAAGCAGATCAACATAAAATGTTTTTAATGTTCTTTCTGAAATAATAGTGATGTAAAGTATTGTGTATTTCCTTTTCCATTTATCTCAGATCGGCCAGTGATACTGCAGAAATTCTCTGCATACATAAAGGAGAGTAGAATTGATCTCCCATTAATGATATGTAATGATCTTCGATACACAAAAGTAAAGCCAGCATTTGAGGAACTCTTCTTGCAATATTTTTAGAAGACAATCATTATTTTATTTACAAATATAATAGTGCTTTGACATCGGCATAGAATATTAATTTTAACCTTTTTCTTAAATTAGTGGATAATGAATTTGAAGATGTCTCAGTGCAATTGCTAAAACGTACTCAGATGATGCTTAGCAAGTATAGAAGTCTGTTATTGGAAGATGCAATGGTAAGTAGTACTATAATATGAAAGCATCTAGTGGGCACTTAACATCCTATCTTAACCTAATGGGAAAATTACAGCAGAAGAAGACATTTAAGAATTTTGAATGTTGATATATGTACAAATCACCTGTAAATTATTGAATGTAAACAATAATGGATTGTAAATGTAAATTGTATTATGATTAACAATGCAATAAATGCATTCATATAGAAAGCAGGCTTTTTGATATGCAAATATAAATGAGAAGTGACAATATTTTTGACAAATTGTAGTAACCCTATTCGTTTGGTTTTAGCGGGTAAATCCTTCTGCTGAAATGGTGATGATTGACCGAGTGTTCAATCAGGATGAGAAAGCATCCCTTATCCAGGACAAACGCTTTGCTTTGGAGGATTCTGGTTAGTACTGTGGCTGTCTTGATTATTGTAAGATAACCTGAAATAAAAATATATTTTAATGTACTCAAATCTCTCAATATTTTTTAACAAAACTTTGCCGCAATGATCAATTTGTAAAATGTTATTAGAATCTGGTGATTTTTTTTGAAAAATATTGAGAGGCAAAGCATCCTAGCCTCCTCATCTGCAGTCAAAAGTGTGCTGGTAGAAAGTCATAATGAAGGTCCTGTGGTAGTTGAGGGACAAAGGAACTCATACTTGACAATACAGGCTAAGCTATTCAAACTGTAATAACATTAGTAGCCAGCAATGGGGATGTGGTTAAAAGAATTTCACGAACAGAATAGCACTTCTTTTTGTAATCATCCTAGTTAACATGCTTTGTGCATTTATTATCAAGGCATGTTTCCTTTATTAAAAGAAATACAAATTCAGTGAACGGATTAGCTGTTTTATAAAGTTAATCATATTTCAGTAAACCAGTATAGTAAAATGGTCCACTGGGTCACTCTGCTGCCTCTACCACTAGTAGATCTCTTACCAGGAGTGATGGGGCATGCATGTGCATACTAACATTGGTATACATAGTTGTACTAAACATAGATGACAGAATGTAATAACATGAAATTATTCCTGCCTAAAAATACCGAGCACTAAGAATGCCTGTGTATTCTTGATGTCCAGGATTGCTGTGGAAGCAAGACCAGTATTTAAAACTTAAGCCACATAAGCTAAACAATCAGTTTGGAAGAATATAGTGACATAAACGTTTTTAAAAGACTGTCTTAGATAAAAAAGAAAGGGACCACTTCCAGAGACTGCCAGCCATGCTATTCTGGTTTTGGAATTACAAAGAAATAGATGAAAGCCTACTATAAATTGAAATCATGCACATTTTAAATTATCGTTAAATAATCTTCAGTGCTTTAACAATAGTTGTTTAGTTGAAAACATTGCTCATTACAATCTGATAAATATTTAATTTTATACTGTAATGATCTACTTTTTTTTCTTTTCCTTTAGATGGCTATTTGGCAAAATTCTGTTGCTCCTCTACAGTTCTTATAAAATCTGTACCTGAAACACAACCACTAACTGCAGATATGATGCTACATAAATCTTTAGCCAGTAGTAGCAGTCAGTCTACACCAGCAAATGCTACTATTAACCAGAAAAATGACTCCTCGAGATTAGCTCATTTAGCTTCTTCTGTGACAAGGGAAGTCAAAGCAACCACCAACTCTCCCACTAACAGTCCATGTGTTGGTAAATCCTACAGCAGCAGTAGAGCACTAAAACTAACAATCAAGCCAGAGACATCTTATGGAACTGGAACACAAAGTAAATCTTCAAAAACTCAAGAGCGATCAGACACTGGCAACCATGGTGGTAAAGTTACTATTGGTTCCACACCTGGTTATGCACAGACTCAAAGCACAAAAGTTTGTGAACCTGCTGTTGAAGCTGTTCAAGTACGTGAAGGAGAAGAAAGTATGTCTGATGTTGAGGAGAAGCATAATAATTCTTGTGATAAAGTCACTGTAGAAGGTCTAATGAAGGAAGCACCGGACACTGTTATTAATAAGATTAATGATCCCATTAAATTGGAACATAATGAGGGTGACTCACAATTGCTTTGGCATGACCAGTCCCAAAACAGAAATGCTAAAAGTTCTCAACTGCAAGACTTAGCACGTGTCCAGACTAAAGAGGCAAAAGAAGTACAATGTGACACATCACTCCATGAACATTTGGAGAGTGCAATCAATAGCATTTTGGATCTACAACAAGCTCATAAACCTTCTGACAATGCTGTCATCAAAAATAACTCACCTGAAACTCCTCATTTTTCAGCCTTAGCTCCTGTGGAGAACTATGTAGACAAATGTATCCCAGATCATAATGAGGGCATTAGAGAAACAGACTCCATCTTAGAAGCAGCAGTAAATAGCATCTTGGAATGTTGATAATGTGACCACGAAGGAAGAGAAATTACAAAGATTGTCAGCTGTGTTGACAACTTATAGGGATAAAGTAGCATGTTACTCAGTATTGAGAACAGGCAGTTAGAGTTCCTGGAAAGAGGATAAATGGAGTAGAAGCTAGGAAATAGATTTATTTTGAAGCATACTAGTTTGAGTTTAGGAAGATCCATTGTAGTTTGTACTTTGAAAATAATTATGGTGGCACCAGGTGCACATTAAGTCTTTTGTTTAAAGTCGTTAAAAGATATTTAATTTTATTGAGTTTTGTTTTGAAAGCTCTAATTTCATGTAAAATGTACTCTTCAATTTCAAGGGTGCTTTTCAGTTTGTGGTAGTAATTCATGTTTTTGTTCATACATTAATGTCTAAGTGTTATTTTGTGTTCTTCTTGTCTTTCACTTTATGTAAGACGTTTTGAGAATCGAGTGCCAATAAGTTAATTTTTGAATAGTTGATGATCAACATTCCCATTTAAATCAAAATTTAAAACTGGAACTGTAGATATTGAAGTGAAAACCCACTTCATTATTCATTTTCCATTTTTAATACCACTAAGTATGATTTCTTAAGGAAGCTGCTTTAGGTCTTAAAAGACCTAAGTACAAAGTGCAGTGTGGATGTCCATATTGTGATCCACTGGACTGTAGATTTAAGAGATGATGATTGCATTCCCATTTTGCAGACTTATTACTTTTGTCTTGCACGTGCAACAGTAAGCTTCCATGCATAAGTGAGGAGCACAAAGTACACCATTAGATCAGTGAGGCCTTACAAACTGACTTCACAAGAAGAAACTGTCACTTATGGACTAAATGGTACAGCACCTTTTGCTTTAAATTCTCTGATTTGTGTAGTGTCCAGCTATGGTCCTCCTTAGAAATGCTTTGTACACATTTTTAAAATATTTATAAAGATTTTTTGTAAAAAAAAGAAAAAAGGAAATGTCAAAGTTATTTTTGTTATGTTGGTTCAGTACCTGTATATAAAGCATGGTAAAACATGATCTGAATGAATTATTAAAAAAATATTTTAGTTGGATGCTAACAAAACACTGAATCAACTTGTCAAATGAGCCAAAGAATTCAACAAAACCGATTTATGTTGATCTTTTCTTCTTTTAATTTATTGAAGATTATCTGTGTATTCAAATTTGTAGCACTGCAGGCTAGTGGCCACCATTTCTCAATATTACAGTTTATTTGAATGTTGTGTTGTAATTATTTATTTTGATATTCTTTGCACGAGTAGTAACTGAGTCTATGATAGATATACCTAGATAGTACAGTAACAGTAAGAATCTTAGAATTCTTAAAATGATGGCAGAAGATTGGCACAAAATATTTTGAGATGTGGGATTTATTTCTTATGAAAGGAAGTATGCTTTGTGAACAGTTATTTAATTGCTGCCCTGCCAAAGATGAAACCTAATTAATTTTTGTCATGTATTTTTTAAGATTAGCAAATTGAAAGATTTGTACGCACAGGAAGCAACAAAAATCCTTGAGTTGAATCCCCAGCCTTAAAGACAATAAACTAAGAAAAAGGCATGTTTCATTGATTGTTAAATTTGTAAAATCCCCATTCATGTGAACTTTGAAAATGTTAAATATTTTTGGAATTTAATGTAAGAAGTGTTGAGAAAGCAAATTGAATCTGAATAATGATAGTTCACCTATAACTAGGGTATCTGATGGTTTAGTAGATAAATTGCATTCTTGATTTGTGGTCCTGAACCAAACAGACCAGGAAATTCCCAAACTTTATTTAATGTAGAACAGATCAGAAATTATTCTTGACTCTATTACAGTTGGGTTCAGTTCTTCCATGCCAAGGAGATTAATCAAATAAGGCAGTTTCTAGTGTACTTCTTGTGACTATTGCTGAAACGTATGTTGGACCAGTAGAGACCAGGTTCACTTCCTTATATGAATAGCCCTTCAATTGTCACTTTTTGCGTTCAGTCTAAAAATTAATGAGTAGAGAAATACCAATCTTTGTGGTTAATATGAAGTATGAATCACCTTCCTTGGAAGAGGAGAGGAGAATTTTTTTTGTAGTATTTGCTGTAGAAAACCATTTTATAATTGAATCAACTTAGAACACCGTTATAGTGTGTCAGAACACTAATTAAGGAACCTTAATGTTGAATTGATAAAAACAAGGTTTCTCTGTTGATTGTGAGGTTCAAATGTAAAAAGTTTAATGATGGTAACCTAATTTATGGTGGGATAGAACAGCAGCCCAAATTCAGCAGTGCAACAGGATATCTTGATAATTGAAGTAAAAAGTTACATGACAGCATTGACAACCCTCAGCTAGTTTGGTTCCTGGAATGATAGAGTAGTTCTAAGATGAGAGTTGAGTAAAATATCTTGAAAACTTCAAAAAAGTGAAGGATGTAAGAATCTGAAGGGGTTTGTCAAGGTAGACTGTTCAGTTGATTGTCCTGGCTTGTGATTCTAGAACATTGGACCACAGTCCTAGAATATAGTGTCAATTGTTTTCACCTGAGATAAATAGATTTTTTTTCACTCAGTAAGTTATGAATATTTGGAATTCTTTATATTCAAGGGTTAAGATTGTTCAGTGGTTGAGTATATTCAAAGCTGAGACACATGGATTTTAGTTCCTCCAGGAAGTATTAGGTGGGAAAGTGGAGTTGGGCAGATGATTAGCCACAATCATATTGACTGGCAGAACAGGCTGCAAGGGTGCGTGGTCTACTACTTCTGTTTCTTATGTTCTTAATGAGCACACTTAACAAATAAAGTACACATTCTGAAAAATATTTAAAATACCGCGATTTGAGTTGATATAATAGACTTTAAAATGATTATGCTGTCTGCCATCTGCACACTAGATGAAAGATATAAAGATGTGTGAGGGCGCAGTGAAGTTATAACTACTCAGTAGTGGGAAGAGGTATAAAGCCAGAATAAAGAAATTAATTCATAGCTGATTTTCCAATTGGGCATTGACAGTGGTGTGGGATTTTTGCTTTCTCAATAAGGTGAGAGCTGATGCTGGTGTCAATGCTAAGTACAAATTATCTCTAATATGGGGGGAGCTCTTAAGAGAAAGGATGATTTGACATCGTAGGATTCAAAAGGCCTGCAGCAGCTTAAAGGAGCAGGAATTCTGTTGCATTAGAAATAACAGAATGAAATCTACCTGCGGCCAGGATTTTTATTTCTGGGTCTGAAACTGGTTGCCAGTTCAATTCTGCATCCTTACCTTGTGCAACATATTTCAGACGCACCCTCCAGAACTTTAAGGGCCCGCAGGCCAATTAATGGCAAGAAGTAGGCTCATTTTTCAATTAAGAATAGCAGGTGAGTTCCTGAAGCTGGAGGGTAATTAGAGCCCCTCCAGCATTGACACATTGGCTAGCCCACCAGCCAAGGTGGGTAGTGCAAAAATGCACTTCAAAAGGGGGTACCTCTGAAAAGGAGATCAGTTTATTTTAAAATGCCTGCATCTGCCTGGCCAAAATAATGGAGAGACAACAGCCAGCGGCACAAAAAAAAGCTTAACCTTTAAAATGGATTCGGATCTGAGTCCTTCATGTGAATTAGTTCCCTATTTTTCCTTGCTTTCTGCTCTCTTCCAACCACTTTAGACCTGGTCCTAACTTGAGCTGCCCATGTCACTGACTAGAAATCTGAGTTGCCAAAAGAACAGGACTTTATTAAGGCCTGTAATCAACATTAATCGTGTGCAGTTTTGGTTGCCACACTACCATGATGTGGAGGTTTTGGAGAGAGTGCAGAGAAGCTTCACCAGAATGTTGCCCAGTCTCGAGGGCATTGGCTATGAGGAAAGGTTAAAGAGACTAGGATTATTTTCACTGAAAAGATGGCAGCTGAGAGGAGACCTGATAGTGGTCTACAAAATAATGAGAGGCATAGATAGGGTGGATAGTCAGAGGCTTTTTTTCAGGGTTGAAGTTTCAATTATAAGGGGGCACAGGTTCAAGGTGAAAGGGGGAAAGTTAAAGGGAGATGTACGAGGTAAGTTTTTCACGCAGAGAGGGGTAGGAGCCTGGAATGCACTGCCAGAAGAGGTGTTTGAAGCAGGCATGTTGGCGACATTTAAGAGGCATCTGGATGGTTACATGAATAAGGAGGGAATAGAGGGATATGGACTGAATAAGTGCAGGAGGTTTTTTTTTAGTTTAGTTACAGCATAATGATTGGCACAGGCTTGGATGGCCAAAGAGCCTATTCCTGTGCTGTACTTCTCTTTTGTTTTTTGTTTTAATTGGCTGTCTGCTGGAAAGTGGTGGGGTCAATTTATCTTTGAACCATGCTCATTGAAATTGCTTTGAATCAGGATGTTTGTGGGCAAGCAGAATAGAAGTTGGTGGTTTGATCTGCTTGCATCTGATCTTGGTCCTGAACAATTTGAAAATCCAGCCCCTGGTGTCAAATCTGTTTCAGCAGTAATGTTCTTGACTCTTGATTCCAAGGGTATGAGTTCATATTCTGCTCCACATTAATTCCAAGGCTTCAGTGCAGTACTGAAGTAATGAAGAGTAATAAAGTAATGTTTCCACCATCCCAGAGGATCATGTGGCTGCTCTCTCGTTGGAGAGGTGGCTTAAGCTGAGGGTCACTACACCTCAGGTGAGGGGAGTATTGAACTGTTGTACGATGTCTTTTGGAAGAGATGAAACTTTGTTTTTAGGTAGATACAAAAAACTCCCTTGATACTGTGAATAAAAATAGTTTTAGCCAATGTTTATCATTCAACTAACAATTATTATCTGCTCACAGTCTTTGCTGGTTATGAAATCTTACTGAATACAAATTGGTTGCTGTGTTTCCTACATTACAACTTTGATTCCACTTAAAAATGCAGTGTTGACCATAAGATATTTTTGAAAATTTTTGTAGTTCCAAACGTTCCAGTGCAGGTACAGCATTAGCATCCCCTTGAGTATGTGGAAAATGCCCAGTATGTCCTGTGCACAAGACACATGCCAATCCTGCCCAGTCAATCTGTTTTTGATCGTAAGTGATAGAAGGGGTTTGTTGACAGTGCTGTCAGGCAGCACTTACAAAGGAATAACCTGCTTGCTGATGCTCAGTTCTGGTTCTGTCCGGTTCTTTCTAGTCCTGATTACATCCTTGGTCCAAACGTTGATAGAAGTTAGAGGTGAAGTGAGTGTGATTCCCCACAATATCAAGGCAGCATTTGACTAATTATGTTTTCAAGGACTCCTTGCAAACTGGCGTCAATTGGAAATTAGGGAAAGCTGTCCATTGTTTGGCATATGCCTAGTGCAAAGGAACAAAGTTGTGGTTGTTGCAGGTCAATCATCTCTGCTCCAGGACATCAATGCAGAAATTCTTTAGGGTAGTGTCTTAGACCCAACCATCTTCAGCTTCATCAATGACTTTCCCTCCACCATACTATGAGAAATAAGGTTGTTAATTGATGATTACACAGTGTTCAGCACCACTTGTGACTCCTCAAAATACTGAAACATCCTGTGTCGATGTGCAGCAAAACCTTGAGAACTCCTGGTTTTGCATGATAAGTAACAAATTACATTTGAGCCACGGAAGTGCCAGGACATGATCGTTTCAGACAAGAGAGAATCTAACTATTGCCCATGATGTTCAATTGCATTACCCCTGCTGAATCCCCCACTATCAACATTTTGGGGCAGGGGGAATATGGGGGGAGTGGGTGTTACGTTGATCAGAAATAGAACTGGATTAGCTATATAAATACTATGGCTACAAAAGCAGGTTAGAGGCTAGGAATTCTGCAGAAAATAACTTGCTCACGTCTCAGTGTCTTCGCTATCTACAAGGCAAAAGGTGATGGAATACTGGACTGGATGAGTACGGCTCCAAAAACTCTTGGAAAGCTCAACACAATCCAGCTCAAAAGTCCCCTTGATTGGCACTCCACCACCTTCAATATTCGCTACTGATGCACATGGGCGATGTGTACCATCTACAACATTCACTACAGTAAGTCACCAAGGTTCCTCTGACAGCACGTTCCATGCTCATGACTGCTAGCAACAAGAAGGATAAGGGCAGCAGATGCATGGGAACATTATTGTAGGAAGCTCCTCTCCAAGCCACACACTATTCTGACTATATATTATTCACTGTTGTATCGAACTCCTTCACTAACAGGACTGTGGGTGTCCTGACATTGCAAGCCCTGCACCAATTCAAGGAGGCAGCACAGCACCAATTAGGGATGGACAATAAATGCTTGCCTGGTCAGTGACATCCATGTTTCATGAATGAATAATGAAAAGAAGTTCCAATAATTTTTAAATATAAACAGGGGAAGACCATTCAGTCACTCAAACCTGTTGAACTATTTAATTAAATCATGTCTGATTTGTATCTTTAATTTCATCTCCCTGCTCTGGTTCTACAATCCCTATTTAATAAGGCTTAATATCTCAGCCAAAGACAAATCTATCAATCATGAATTTGAAATTTTCATTTGATCTTGGCTCAAGGACATATCTTTACTCGATGCAATTGTATAAAACAAAATGAGCTGCAAACTTACTGCCTATTTTATTCAAACCTAATGTCTACCCCATGGATTTATAAAGTAAATGCCAACCATGAAGTAACACATTCAATTAGGTGAAATCAGAGTTGAACATGTGTTGTTTTCCCCAAATGCAGGTCTATTCATTTTGCTTTGGAAACATTAGCTGGCATTCCTTTAAGAGTTCTGTCCTTACGCTATCCGTCAGTGTCATTGGACATAGGGAAGTAATCTGATTAGATGTACCTTTCGCCTTTTGAGTACTTAATACCACAGTTGGCTTTAACAGGAATTTAATTGTATATTTTATGCTGCATGATGTGAAAACTAGTAAGTGTTACTTAATGACTTAAATATTCTAATAATAACCCCAAGAGTTTTTCAGACAGCTGTCGGCATAAAAACAAACACTGCAATGTTCTCCTCAGAATAGAATTAAGTAAGTTATTTATTGACCTAAGTTAAAAGACCTGTTCATCAGTGCTGCGAATGAACACTAAATTTATATTGTTGCATCAATTTCACTTAAACACCTGCATTACTAGCCAAAGTGTCACTTTGATTAATGATCCACTTGCTTTGAACTTCTGTGTAGTTTTACAGTAGCATGCATTACAAGTCAAACTAGAATCAACAAGGAATTTACAATATAATCTCTTTGATCAGTTCTAGTATATATCACTGCAGACTTTTCAAATCTACAACGGTTTGCTTAATAGAGGAACTAGTATGGGCTATAGGCCAAAGGAAGAGAAAACCAAATACTTACAGTTCAGATTTTTAAAGTATCAATTGGGATTTGGAAGTAGACACTAGCAGTGCTCACTTATCACACTTAGTTTTCATTTATGCTACACTTTCATACCAGTGGGAATCTTTATAATTATGGAGCAATTTAATAGGCTAGATATTGAAAAGATGTTGAAGTATTCAAAATTGGATTTCAGAAATATTATAGTCACTAGTAAATACTGTAAGAAATTCAGGAAAAACTTACCTTAATGGTGGTTGGAAAATAGAACTTCCTACTATGTGGAGCACATGAGGACAATCACATTAACGTATCTCAGGGGAAACTAAATAAGTACATCAGGGAGAACTGGTTAGGAGGACATCCTGATAGGGTTAGATAATGTAGGGTAAAAGGAAGTTCATGTGGAGCATAAGTACTATTGAATAGTTTAACTGAATGGTCTGTTTACTGCAAATTGTATAATTTTATGTAATAATGCTTTTATTATTCAATCAATTTACTTTTTCTCAGTTCTTTTATTACTTTTTCTAACTTGCTCTGCTTTTTAAAAATATAGTTAACACTCTGCCTGCCAGACTGTAACAATCCTTTTTATGAGTCAGTCAACTCACTTTGTATCTTTCTCGCAAGTTCTTTTATTACTATCTGTAATATGCATGTTTTCATAATGCAATCAGTCTTCTGCCCACTGGATTTTTATATTTTTGAAACCCTCCTACTTGTCCACATTTAATTACATTTGCTGTTGTTGACAATTTATCTATTGTGGATCAACATTTTTCTCTCCCTAAAGTTTATAAAAATCAAAATGGATGACGAGAATGCCCACGTACAGGTTACTAATGCCAGATGGAAATCAAACTAAAATTTTGATGCGTAGTCTTTTGGTTGTGGTTCTTTTCCAGAAATATGTTACTAATATGTTCAATAATTCTGATGTTATGAGGGAGGGAAAGTCATTGATGAGCAGCTAAGATGGATGAACCTAAGATATTATCCTAAAAAAACTCCTGCAGTGTTGTCCTGGGACTGATTTTGAACTCTGATAAAAACAGCCATCTTCCTTTGTGCTAGCTCAGATTCCAATCAATGGCGTGTTTCTCCCTGTCTCCCACTGGCTTTGATTTTGCCACATCTCCTTGATACCACACTCAGCCGAGCAGTCACTCAGACCTCTGGATTTCAACTCTTTTGGTCTACATTTGGACCAAGACTGTATGTAATGTGGTCAGGAGCTGAGTGAACCAGTGGAACCTAAAGTGAGCAGGTATCATTGTGCAAGTGGCACTTAATTGCACTCTCGACAACCTCTCCCATGACTTTGCTGATTATTTGTAATAGACTAACAGGGTGATAATGGGCTAGGTTGGCTTTGTCCAGATTTTGTGGAGAGAACATATTTGGGCAAGTTTCCACTTATTAGATAAATGACTAGCATTTTAGCTGTGCTGGAACAGCTTAGTTAGGTGAAAACAACATTCTAGAGCAAATATCTTCAGTACTACGGTCACAATGATGACAGGGCCCATAGCCAGTGCCTTCAGCTATTTTGCGATATCGTGTTAGATGAAGTGAATGATTGAAGACTGACATCTGTGACACTGGGGACCTCAGGAGGAGGCTCAGAGAGACTGTCCAATCCCCATTATTTCTGGCTGAAGATGGTTAGAAATACTTCAGTAGTAAGTTGCACACAGTCAGGAAGGAGAGATCACATCTGGAGTGAGACACAGCCTGAGTGAGTATATAGTTCGGGGAATTTTGAGACAGTTTGGGAATTTAGTGTAGAAGGGAAGAGGTCCTTTTTGCTTGCTTCTTTGGTTATAGTTTGTAATGTCATTTTAGAGGATAAATTGAAGCCCACGGTTGGGGATCAACACAAAAGAGAGTGACATAACATGAAAGCTGTAAGTTCATTGGTTTGTAACAGCTACTAATTAGACTCCCTATTATAGGTTACTTTCAGAGCGAAGGTTTAATAGTGGAAATATTTACAGGTTACAAACTAAAAGACCAGTAGGAAATTTATAACAGTCAAATTGAGGACTAAGTAAACAAACTAGAGATGTTGGACTAGGTGATGAGTTGTAACTGCATGATGTAGGAACTGGTGGACCCCATTGTCGTTTGTAGTCACCAAATTTATCGCAAGTGTCGGTTGCTTGAGGAACTTCAGCTTAAAGTTGATGTGCTGAAGACTGAACTTTGAACACTGTGCCACACCAGGGAGGGGGAGACAGTTACCTGGATGCTGTGTTTCAGGAGGCAGTTATGCCCCTTAGATTAACTATTTTGAATTCAGTCGGTGGTCGGGACATTGAGCGAGACATGTCAAGGGATCCAGAAAGTAGTATTGAAGGAGCCTCAGCCCTTGAACTTATCTAAAGAATTGAGATTCTTGCTCCCTATGTGGATGAGAGCAGCGGCTGTAGGGAGGATAAGCCAACTGACAATAGCACTGTGGTACTGGGAGCCATTCAAGAAGGGGAGAAAAGAGAAATGTAGTTGTAAACGGGGATGTTGTAGGCAGGGGAATGGACACTGTTCTCTGTGACCAGGATTGAAAGTCCTAAAGGCTATGTTGCCTCCCTGGTGCTTAGGTTCAGGTTATCTCAACTGGGCTGCAGAGATTCTTGGAGTGGGAGGAAAAGGTCCAGTTGTTGTGGTCCACGTAGGTACCAACGATGCAGGTAGAAAGAAGAAAGAGGTTCTGCTAAGGGAATATGAGCAGCTAGGGGCTAAAAAAAAAACAAAAAGGAAATAATCTCCTAATTCCTGTCTGAGCCACGAGCAAATTGGCACAGGGTCAACAAGATTAGAGAGATAAATGCATGGCTCAAAGATTGGTGTGGGAGAAATGGGTTTGAATTCATGGGGCATTGGCACCAGTACTGGGGAAGGAGGGAGCTATTCTGAAGACTGGGTTCTATCATGCTGGAACCTTGCAAATAGCATAACTAGGGTTGCGGCTAAAGCTTTAAACTAAATGGGGCGGGAGGTGGGTTCAGTTGCTTGGAAAACTATGGAAAAATTTAATGGCGGGTTGGGGGGAGCTCAGCAGAGGTTATTAACATTTCTAGAACAAGTAATAGACCAGAGAGTATGGAAAAGGTCAGGAATCTAACTTCGGGCACAGCAGAAAAGGGGACAACTATCAGAAGGGCAATGGTCAACGCAGGACTGAGGGTGTTGTACTTAAGTGTAATCATGTACAAAACAAGGTAAATGAACTTATAGCACAGATTGAAATTGGTGGGTATGATATTGTGGGCATCACAGAGACATTGCTGCAAGGGGATCAGGACTAGGAACTAAATATCTAAGGATACAGGTCCTATTGAAGGAAAAGACAGATAAGCTGATAGTAAGAGATGGAATTAAATCAATAGCAAGAAGTGATATAGAGTCAGAAGGCGTAGAATCTGTGTGGGTAGAACCACAAAGGAAAAAAAATGACCCTGATGGGAGTTGTGTACAGGCCTCCTAGCAGTAGTCAGGATGTGGGTCAGAAAATAAATCAGAAGATAGAAAAGACATGTATGAAAAGCACAATTACAATCACAGTGGACTTCAATATGCAGGTGGACTGGGTAAATCAAGTTGGTGGCAGTTCCCAAGAAAAGGAATTTGTGGAATGCCTACAAGATGGTGTTTTGGAGCAGCTTGTGGTAGTGCCCACGAGGGAACAGGCAATTCTGGATTTGGTGATGTGTAATGAGGCAGATTTTATTAGGGAGTTTAAGGGGACAGTGATCATAATATGTTTGAATTCACCCTGCAGTTTGAGAGGGAGAAGCTGAAATCAGATGTAAGTGCATTACGATTGAGTAAAAGTAACTACAAAGACATGAGGGAGGAGCTGGCCAGTTGGTTGGAAGGGGTGCCAGTGGAGGAGCAATGGAAGGAGTTTCTGGGATAACTTGGGAGGCACAACAGAAATTCACCCCAAAGAAGAAACAACATATGAAGGGGAGAACAAGACAACCATGGCTGACAAGGGAAATCAGAGACAGTATAAAAGCAAAAGAAAAATCTTACACTGTGGTGAAGATTAGTGGGAAGCCAGAAGACTGTGAAGCCCTTAAAATACCAGCAGAGGATAACTAAAAAAGCATATTAAGTGGGAGAAGATGAAGTATGAGGGTAAGCAAGATCATAATATAGAAGAAGATTGTAAGAGGTTTTTTTTTAGATACATGAAAGATAAGAAAAAGGCAGGAGTAGACATTGGACCACTGGAAATGGAGAGGTAGTAATGAAGAACGAAGAACTGGTGAAGGAGCTGAATAGATACTTTGCATCAGTCTTCATGGTTGAAGACACTGTAGCATATCAGAACTTCAAGAGAGTCAGGGGGCAGAGGTGAGTGTATTGGCCATCGCTAATGGGAAGATGCTGGGAAAGTTTAAATGTCTGAAGGTGGATAAAAAACCTGGACTGAATGGACTTCAGTCCAGAGTTCTGAAGGAGATAGCTGAGGAGATTGTTAGAGGCATTGGTGGTGATCTTTCAGGAAATGCTGGAGTCAGAGAAGGTCCCACAGGATTGCAAAATAGCTAATGTAATGCTCCTACTTAAGAAGGGAGGGAGACAGAAGACAGACAACTGCAGGTTGGTTATCCTGACCTTGGTCATTGGTAAGATTCTAGAATCTATTATTAAAGATGAGATTGGAGAGTTCCCAGAAGTACAGGGTAAAGAAGGCTGAGTCAGCACAGCTTTGTCAAAGGGAGGTCATGCCTGACAAATCTGTTAGAATTCTTTGAGGAGGTAATGAGCAAGTTAGATAACAGAAATCCAGTGGATGTGATCTATTTGGATTTCCAGAAGACATTTGACAAGGTGCTGCACAGGAGGCTGCTAAATAAGATAAGAGCCCATGGTCTTAGGGGCAAGGTACTGGCACGGATAGAGGATTGGCTGATGGCAGAAGGCAGAGAGTGAGAATAAAGGGAATTTTTTCAGGATGGTAGCTAGTGACTGGTAGAGGTCCACAGGGGTCAGTGTTGGGATCACAACTATTCACATTCTACATTAACAATCTTGATGAAAGAACTGCGGATATTGTTGTTAAGTTTGCAGCTGACGCAAAGGTAGGTAGAGGGGCAGGTAGTGCTGAGGAAACAGGAAGGTTGCAGAAGTACTTGGACAGGCTAGGAGAGTGGGCAAAGAAGTGGCAGATGGATTATAATATGGGTAAGTGTGAAGTTATGTAGATTGGTAGGAAGAATAGAGGTGTAAACAGTTTTCCAAATGGGCAAAGGCTTTGGAAATCTGAAGCACAAAGGGACTTAGGAATCTTAGTTCAGGAACCCCTTCAAGTTAAAATGCAGGTTCAGTTGACAGTTAGGAAGACAAATGCATTGTTAACACGCATTTCAAGAGGGTTAGAATATAAGAGCAGAGATATATTGCTTAGGCTGTGTAGGCTTTGGGCAGGCTGCATTAGGAATATTGTGAGCAGTTTTGGGCCCTGTGTCTACAGAAGGACATGCTGGCAATGGAAGGGTTCCAGTGGAGGTTTATAAGAATGATCCCTGGGATGAAAAGGTTGTCATGTGAGGAGCAGTTGAGGATTCTGACTCTGTACGTGGTAGAGTTTAGAAGGATGTGGGGGGATCTTACTGAAACTTACAAAATACTGAGGCACCTGGATAGAATGGACATGGAGAAGATGTTTCCACTAGTAGGAGAGATTAGGAACTGAGGGCACAGTCTCAGAGTGAAGGGATGACCCTTTAGAACTGAGATGAGGAGGAATCTTTTCTCCCAGCGGGTGAGAGTCTTTGGAACTCATTGCCGCAGAGGCCTGTGGAGGCCAAGTCATTCAGTATATGCAAGACAGAGATGAATAGGTTCTTGATTGGTAAGGGGATCAAGGGTTACAGGGAGAAGGCAAGAGAATGGGGTTGAGAAATGTATCAGCCATGACCAAATGGTGGAGCAGACTTGATGGGCTGAATGGCCTAATTCTGCTTTGATATCTTATGGTCTGAAGGTCTTATGCAAAATATACTGCATTTTGGGTTGAGCTAATTGTGCAGCTTCTACTTCCAGCTGGCTGTTTAATTGTACACCTCTATTCACAACTGAATGAGGCTGCTTTGCTGAGGTTAGACCTGACGTATTTGTTATGGGATCACTTATTTCTCTTTGTTGCATGCTGTTTCTGCTGTTTGGCATGCAAATAACTTGTCTTGTAGATTCATGAGGTTGATACATCATTTATAGTTATGCATGGTGCTGCTCCTGGCATGCCCACCTACGCTCTGTATTGAACTCAATTAGTTGTCCAGCTTAATGGTAATGGCACAGTGAAGATATGCCAGGCTATCAGGTTACATATGGTGGTTAAGTACAAATCTGTTGTTGCTGATGACCCACAGCTCCTCATTGATATCCAGTTTTGAGATGTTAGATTTGTTCGAAGTCTATCCTATTTAGGACGATAACATAAAACAATGCAAGTAGATAGGACCTCATCTCCACAGGACTGTATGGCGGTCATTCCTACCAATGCTGTCATAAACAGATATGTCTGTGACAGATAGTTTGGTGAATATGCGGTCAAGTAAGTTATTTACTCTTGTTGGTTCCCTCACCACTGCCACAAAACTGGCAAAGCTGTCATTTTCTTCAGGACTCCTTGATCAGTGCTGGTACTAATGAGTCATTATTGGCTGATAGACATCGATGTCACCCGTGTGAAGTATATTCTGTGCTAGCCTCAGTGCTTTTCCATTTCATGTTCAACACGGAGGAGCTCTGATCCATCAGCTGCAGTGGGGAGAATATAGTGGTTGTAGTTAGCAGGAGGTTTCCTGACCCAGTTTTTAAGCAGTGACATCAGACTAGGGGCGTTAACTCTGTTTCTCTCTCCATAGATGCTGCTAGGTCTGCTGAATTTCCCCAGCAATTTTTGTGTTTGTTCCTTTACCCATATATTATCTGATTCCATGAAAGATTTCTTTTTAGTCTAATTAATGAATCTATCATAACTAACCTGAGGGTTTTAATAAACTTAATGAACTGAAAATTCCTAATGAGTGACCAACTGCCAACATTTGGTAAAGCAGAATTAGGCCTTTCAGCCCATCAAGTCTGCTCCACCATTTGGTCAGGGCTGATATGTTTCTCAACCCCATTCTCCTGCCTTCTCTCTGTAACTCTGTGCCTTGAGATGGAGATGTTCTTGTCATCTCAATCATGCTCTGGCAATCATTCCCTCTGCTGGAGGCCTGCCTGTCATGGAGCCTGCAGCTTTAGGAACCAACCAACGACAACAGTCACTATCTGATGCCTCTGGCCAGAAGATTGTGTCAGTCTTACCAGTGCAACTCAGTTGGCAATATTTGGTGTTCAATCATGAATCTGACCTTCCCTGTAAATAAATAATGGTGGATGCCACGAGCCTCACTGTTTACTAAATTCAGAATTGAGTGGTATTTACAGGATTTAAGAATTGCTAAATAAACAAACGCGTGTAAAAAGACTGACTCCGTTGTTTGAGATAACACAGTGTGGAGATGGAGGAACACAGCAGGCCAGGCAGCAGAGGAGCAGGAAAGTTGACATTTCTAAAAACCGAAAGAACTGCGGATGCTGTAAATCAGGAACAGTTCTGAGGAAGGGTCACTGGACCCAAAACATTAACTCTGTTTTTTCCTTCACAGATGCTGCCAGACCTGCTGAGCTTTTCCAGCAACTTTGTTTTTGTTGTTGTTGAAGTTGACATTTCTGTTCGGGACCGTCTTTCAGAAAAGAGTCCCAACCTGAAACGTTAGCTTTCCCGCTCCTCTTATGCTGCCTGGCCTGCTGTGTTCCTCCAGCTCCACACTATGTTATCTCTGACTCCAGCACATGCAGTTCTTAGTATCTCTGACTCAGTTGTTACTCCGGGGGAGAAAAATACTGTACGGCATTACCCTAATTCAACCACTAGATGGCAGATGATTCCTGTCTGAAAGCAATGTTGCAAATGCACCTTCGTGTAATGCTTCTAGATTTCCACAATGAATTTCATACATACTGGAAAGGAATTGGGCTCCTTAAAATTTGTCTGTGTGGGTGCCATGTGCGTCTTTGGGATTTCCAAGGTGGTATCTGTGGTGTGTGTGTGTGTGCACGCTTGTACGATGAATTGTGCCAGACACTATTGGTGGAACAATGAGTGAGTGTCCACTGGAAGTTTGCAGACAGGTGTACCGTGTCTCAGCATGCAACTCTAAAATCTGATGCTTGTGCTGGCATTTTGAGCTCACTTAACCTTGCGCACCTGAAGGTGCATTCAACAGCAAGAAGGACCACACAAACACTACACATGCACCATTTCAAAATCACGAACTAACAAGTTGGTTGATTGTGGATTTCTTGCTGATTTGCTATGATTTAAAATTATTTTCTACATTCTAAGGTTGTTTCAATGTACGGAAGCCTACAGTGAGTCGTGTGGCCAATGCTGAAGAACTTTTTTTTTGCTGACTTCAAGGCTTTGGTGCAAGCCTGTCAGACATGGGTACGCTAGGTGCACTGCTTACAATAAAACTTCTTTTAGAGCACAAACAGAGGCCATGACAAACTGCTGGAGGGGGTGGCGGGAAGAAGATGACAATTGAGGCTATCAGTAGGAGGCCATAGTGGCCTAGAATGTTTCCTGGGAGCAATTCTTCTTCTAGATGTCGGGGAGGAACGATGTTTACATTTGTGTAAGAATGCCCTCAAGGACCTGTATTTGCCAATCTCCTTCCTCAACTCAATAATCTCGGCGACAACCCTGTACATTCTGCCAGTACTCACACCCACTCTCCACACATTCCTCCAGAATGTCATCATGTTCTCTCACTGCCCTTTTATCCTGTTTGATCTCTCCCTCCAAGGATGTTGTATTATGGCATAGATTCTAGACCACCCTGGGACTGTACCTGTAAGACAGTTACATAACATCACAACGTGTTCTGGTATAAAGGTATCCATCCGTCTCTCCCTCAGTCCCTCTCTCTGAGTCATGTAGTCCCTGCGGTGTGTTCTGTCAGTCTGCTACATGAATGTAATATAAAATAACATGACACAACATAGACGCCAGTCTACAAAGCTGAATGTTATGTTTTTTTTGAGTAAGTATCAATTGTGCTAAGGTTTTTGGAGGATATCTTGCCGCGAGACACAACATGATCTCTTGTCATATCTGACTAGACGCACCTCATTAACTGTCTACTCCACCCCATGGGATCCCTCTCATCTGGTTCCAACCCCATGTGAACATATGCCATTCCTGGAATAACTCACTGTTCAGCAGATATCCATTGAAAGACAGGCATCACTACACCCACATCATCTTTAAAAGGTGCAAAAGTGCAAAGAGAACATAGGCCAAACCATGCTTATGAGGGAAGTTAGAGATTGTATTAGTTACATAAAAGAGGCATACAAATTGGCAAGAAAAATCTATAGACCTGAAGACTGGAAAAAGTTTTGAATTCAGCAAAGGAGGACCAAGGTGAAATAACTCCACAGAGGCCGGTATCCCGTCACCAAGTCACTCTTCAAAGGAGGGCACAAAGAATAACAGACCAGAAATGATGGGGAACACAGGGCTTAGTGAGAGGGAGGAACTGAAGCAAATCTGCATCAGTAGTGAAATGGTGGTAGAGAAATTGATGGGTTTGAAAGCTGGTGAATCCCTAGGGCCTGATAATCTACATCACAGTGTACTTAAGGAAATGGCCCAAGAAATAATGGATTTTTTAGACTCTGGAACAGGTCCTACAGAATGGAGGATGGCCAATATAAACCCACTATTTAAAAAGTGAGGTAGAGAAAAACAGGGAATTACAGACCAGTGAGCCTGATATTGGCAGTGGGGAAAATGTGAGTCCATTATGAAGGATTTTATAGCAGAGCACTTAGAAAACAGTGGTAGAATCAGACACAGTCAACATGGATTTAGAAAAGGGAAATCATCCTTGTCAAATCTACTGGAATTCTTCGAGGATATATCTTGTAGAATTGATTGGAGAAGCCAGTGGATATGGTTTATTTGGTCTTTCAGAAGGATTTCGACAAATAAGAGATTAACTTGCAAAATTTAAGCACATGAGATTGGGTGTAGTGTAGTGAGATGGTTAGAAAGTTGGTTGGTAGACAGGAAACAAAGAATAGGAATAAATTTTTTTTATTCTGAGTGACAGGCAGTGATGAGTGAGGTACTGCTGGGATTGGTACTAGGACCCCAGCTATTCACAATATATGTTAATGATTTAGATAAGGGAACTAAATGTAATATCTCAAAATTTGCAGATGACACAAAGCTGGGGGGAAGGGTGAGTTACGAGGAGGATTTAGAGATGTTACAGTGTAATTTGGACAGGCTGAGTGAGTGAACAAATGCATAGCAAATGCAATATTAAGTGCATAAATGCAAGGTTATTCACCTTGATAGCAAAAGTAGGAAGGCAGATTAGTATTTGAATGGTTGTACTCATGCACCAGTCCCTGAAAGTAAACAAGAATGTGCTGCTAGCACACAGTAAAGAAGGTAAACAGTATGTTGGAATTCATAACGAGAGGATTCAATTACAGGAACAAGAATGTCATGAATTTATATGGGGCATTGGTGAGGCCACACCTGGAATATTATGTGCAGATTTAGTCTCCTTATCTGAGGAAGGATTCTCTTGCTATAGGAATACAGCAAAGGTTTACTAGATTGAGTTATGGAATGGCGGGACTGATGCACAAGGAGAAATTGAGTCGGTTAGGATTTTATTCCCTGGAGTTTAGAGAATTAAGGGGGGAATCTCATAGAAACCAATAAAATTCTAACAGGACTAGTCAGGTTAGATCCAGGAAAGATGTTCATGATGATCGGGGGTCCAGAACCAAAAGTCATAGTTTAAGGATAAGGAAGGGATAAACCATTTAGGACTGAGATGAGGAGAAATTTCTTCATCCAGATAGTGGTGAGCCTTTGGAATTTGCTACCACAGAAAGCGGTTAAGGTCATAACATTGTGTGTTTTCAAGAAGGAAGTAGATTTAACTCTTTGGCTAAAGGGATCAAAGGATATGAGGGTATTGAGCTCGATAATCAGGCATGACAATATCAAATGGCAGAGCAGGCTCGAGCAGTCAAATGGCCCACTCCTACTCCTTTCTTATATGTTTCTATGCAAGGCTATTGCGCAGCCAGACACTTGGCAGTCTGGTGATGCCCCTCACCAGCAATGCAATGGTACAGCCTGGCAATGTCCTTCACAAACAATGCAATGGTACAGTCTGGCAATGCCCCTCACCAGCAATGCAATGGTACAGTCTGGCAATGCCCCTCCCCAGCAGTGCAATGGTGCAATGGTATAGTCTGGCAATGCCCCTCACCAGGAGTGCAACAGTACAATCTGGCAATGCCCCTCACCAGCAATGCAACAGTACTCCCCAGCAGTGCAATGGTGCAATGGTACAGTCTGGTGATGTCCCTTACCAGCAATGCAATGGCACAACAGCCACAAAGATGTGCTGCTCACAGCTCACAGCTGGGCATGGCCTACATTTCCTCGCATGTGCAACCCATCCTCCCACTCTGGTCTCTGTTAAACAGCCATGCCACACACTTTACCTGTCCTTAGCTACATCCCATTTAAACATCTTAAGTCACTGCTACTCTGTCCCCAATGCTGAATAGACACCTACAGCTTATTATTGCCCAGCAGGGGACCATTGCACGCAGGCAAGCAATTAGACATCTCCAAACGCAAGCTTTTATTTATAGCCGGCAAAAGCAAACACAAACAAAACCAACAGAGGCTGAAGTTCACATCCACAATGCCAACCAAATGCTGGCAATACAACCAATGCATATTTACATTTCACGATGGTTTTCTGTATTCAACTTACATCTACTGGAATCAGAAGTCAATCAGATCCTGGCTGGCTTGTTGTACTCAACATGCTGAGTTTTTCTCCCCAATGTCCTTGTCGTTCTCCTCAGAATACTGTTCCCAGTTCCTCAACATCCAACACATCACTCTGTTCCCTGCTCCAATTGTGTAGAACACATCTCTCCAGGATGATACCACACATTCTGTCTCAATTGTGCTGGAGGGTGTCCTAGGCCAGTCTAAGCAGAGGAATTGCATCTTCAGCAGCCTTATCATCTTTTCCACTGCTGCCCTAGTAGAAGAACATGCATCAACCTGGTGAAAATTCAATGCCCGCTGAGTGACCGATGTGTTACGTCAAAAAGAGAATACTCACTGTGCTCCGAGCCCCCTTTCCATCCCAGAACCTCATCAACCATTCAACTGCTCATTGTATTCAGTACAGTCCATTGGAATACTTACATGACGTATGATGAAGTAATGTCCTTGTCATCCCACAGCACTCTTGGAAGTTTTGCAAGTGATGGGATATTTCTGGCATTTGTCTGATTTTAAACTGTAGTTGCTAACTTTTGCATCACTGAGACGACAATCTTAGATCTGCGAGAATAATAACATGGTGCAATTCATCTTGACAGCATTTAAACCCTCAGCAATTCACTCCACATGCATTGAAAGTGGGCAATGAAATAATTAGGAATTAAATGTAACTGAAGCTTGCAAATGCTTGCTTCATATCTTTGCCTTTTCAGTGGCCTAGTATCCAGCAAACTTAGATCCAATGACTCTATCACCTTGGGTATTGTCCCAGCCATTTTTCACTTGTAGTTAGGATCTAAAGAATGGTAAATGTTGGCAGGGAGCACAGCTCACCATGAACACTATCAGTACTGGGTTCTGCCTGGTCATCACATACCACCCAGAGCTGCCATGTCCCACTTTACTTAACACTACCCTGTGAATACATATCACATTGACCCGTGCCTCAACTATCCTCCATGCCTCTTGAGAGTCAACATTACACGCTCACTCTGTCCTGGCTGGTCTTTTATACTCCACCTGTGGAAACCACAGCAGTGATCACTGCCAGTATCCCTCTTCCTGTAGCCTACCATGCCCTCCGATTCTGTTCCTGCCTACCCTCTTTATACCTTGAGATTCCACCTCATCTCAACTCATGCCTCTGCTTTTCCCCAAGCTTTGACTGCCCCACCTCTTCTGCCAGTAAGCCCCATTTGCCCCTACAACACCCCCAGTGCAGCCTCCTGAATGATCAATGCACAGAGCTACAGGACTAAATTCATTCCAAACCTTCGAATGACTCGGAGTCATAGAGTCATAGAGCTGTACAGCATGGAAACAGACCCTTCAGTCCAACTTGTCCATGGCGATCAGATATCCTAAAGTAATCTAGTCCCATTTGCCAGCATATGGACCACATCGTCTTAAATACTTCCTATTCATTTACCCATCCAGATGCCTTTTAAATGTTGTAATTGTACCTGCCTCTGTCACTTCCTCTGGTAGCTTGTTCCATACATGCACCATTCTCTATGTGAAAAAGTTGCCTTTCAAAAGGTCCCTTTTAAATCTTTCCCCTCTCACCTTAAACCTATGTCCTCTAGATTTAGACTCCTAACCCTGGGGAAAAGATCTTGGCTGTTCACCCTATCTGATTTTAAAAACTTCAATAAAATCACCCCTCAGCCTCCGATGCTCCAAGGGAAATAATTCCAGCCTGTTCGGCCCCTCTCTATACTTCAAACCTTCCAACTCTGGCAACCTTGTAGATCTTTTCTGAACCCTTTCAAGTTTCACAACATCCTTCCTATAGCAGGGAGACCAGAATTGAACGCAGTATTCCAAAAGTGGTCTAACCAATGACCTGTACAGCTGCAACATGACCTCCCAACTCCTATACTCAATGCACTGACCAATAAAGGCAAACATACCAAGCACCTTCTTCACTATCCTGTCTATGTGGGACTCCACTTTCAAGGGACAATGAATCTGCACTCCAAGGTCTCTTTGTTCAGCAACACTCCCCAGGATCCTACCATAAGTCCTGCCCTGATTTGCCTTTCCAAAATGGAGCACCTCACATTTGTCTAAATTAAATTCCATCTGCTACTCCTCAGCCCATTGGCCCATCTGATCAAGGTCCTGCTGTACTCTGAGGTAACTTTCTTCACTGTCTACTGCACCACCAGTTTTGGTGTCATTTGCAAATGTTCTAACCATACCTCCTAGGTTCACATCCAAATCATTTACATAAATGATGAAAAGCAGTGGACCTAGCACTGATCCTTGTGGCACACTGCTGGTCACAGGCCTCCAGTCTGAAAAGCAACTGTCCACCACCACCCTTTCTCTCTCCTACCTTTGAGCCAGTTCTGTATCCAAATGGCTAGTTACCCTTGTGTTCCATATGATCCAACCTCGCTAACCAGTCTACCATGTGGAACGTTGTTGAACACCTTACTGAAGTCCATATAGATCACGTCCACTTCTCTGCCTTCATCAATCCTCTTCATTACTTCATTAAAAAGCTCAGCCAAGTTAGTGAGACGTGGTTTCCCATGCACAAAGCCATGTTGACTATCCCTAGTCAGTCCTTGCCTTTCCAAATATATCTAAATCCTGTCCCTCAGGATCCCCTCATACAACTTGCCCAACACTGATGTCAGGCTCACCGGTTTATAGTTCCCTGGCTTTTCTTTACCATCTTTCTTATATACATGACTGACCAGACTCAGGTGACTCTGTGTTCAAAGCTTTCAGGATTGATAATATGTAATTCCCTTGACTGCTTGTGATGGATCTGACTGCTGCTCACGCTCCAGACTGTAGTCGGACATCTTGCCTGACTGTGAATGGATGTGTGGACAACTGACTGTGGCCAAGCCCCTGGACTGTGTGTGGACTGTGCCCATGACTGAAAGTGCTGGGAGACCCCTACTTCAGGATTCCTCCATCTTCAGACATATCCTTACTAACAAACACACGTTTAACAATCAGCCTGTGTGTGCAAAAGAGCACATCACCCCAGCAATACTGACAGCCTTAGAATCTGGCTGAAGGGGACAATGCCTACTTGTGAAGATGCAAAGGGTTTGATTACAAGTCAAGTTCCCGAATGACCATCTCTGATGTTCTTAGCCACCTTCCAAACCCCACAGAGAACAAAGCTATCCCTGTAGATCTATAAATAGACATTACTGAATCTGAACTGGAAGATAGTCTTTACATCAATTTCATGCACTTCCTTCACTGCCAAGCACAGCAGATCCAGGAAACTACTTCATGACCAGCTATAACAACTCAAAAAGATTGTACTCAATATGTGACCTGAAAGCATCCAACAATGATAGAAACCCCCTTGTCCTCACTTTTCACCCCACCAGCCTCTACATCCATAGAACTATAAGCTGCTGTTTTCAACACTTCCAGTGGGATGCTCCCCCACCCCGCTTCCTTGTCAGCTTTCCACAGGGACTGTTCCCTCTGTGACACCCTGGTTCATTCCCCCTCCATTGCTCTATTAGCACCATTCAGCATTTACCTCCTGCCTGGCTTATCATAAGCAATCCCTTTGTATGCTTTCCCTGTTATGCTCTCACTTTCTGTGCACTGTCTCCATCTATTCAACTTACTCCATTTCGCTCATGCCTAGAAATCAGCATAAATATCACCATTTCACAGCTACTTTCACTTCTGACAAAGGGTCACTGGACTGCAAACATTCAATATTCTCCAGAATGCAGTTCAAGGAATCCACCCCTCTAAACCCTTTACACTATGACTATCCCAATTAATTTTGGGGAATTTGTGTGTACCTCAACAAAATATGCCTTACAATAGTCTTATTCTTATTATATTCTTATTTTTTCTTATTTTCAAGAGTTAGCAGCCAATAGATGGTAGACACCTCTTTAGTTCCAACAGTGCCACAGGCACCGATGGCCACTGTTGGAACTGCAAGCAGACGTTAATGGTGATTTTTGATGTAGGGGACGTTATCATGTGGGGAGTTCTGGTGTAGACAGTCTGCCAGTGAAGTGGGTGGAGGCCCAGGATTAGGAGAGCAGGTGTGGAAATTTAGGGTACTGTGGTTGGGGATGGGGGGGCCATGCCCCAATTGGGCACAGGGTACCTGGACACCTCAGTCAGCAAAAAAGCCTACTTGTCATGTGGTGTAGACAGCTCTCACCCCACGTAAAACATTATAAGTGTGAGAGGAAGGCTGTGGGACCTCGAATAGTTCAAGGGAAGGTGAGTTGCTCAGTTCTTCCCTGCTACGTAAAATGCCAGCAGAGACAATGGGCACCGTGGTACCACCATGACAGCTCCTTTCCCTGCCAGTTCATCTTCAGGGGAAGGGGAACTGCATAAAATTAAACCCAATGCATCTGAATGTGCCATTATAAAGAAAATATATGGCATGGGAAAGATTAATCTGCAATAATACAATGATATCATGGCAGTAGGACAAGGACCACGGGTCATTTTAGGATCTTAACCAGGAGGTTCTTCTTCAATACATGGCATGATCTTTTAAACTAGAGCGATGAAGACAAAAACAATCCTGGAATCATCTAAGGAATATCAAGATACAGCAATGGACTGAGTTCATTATAGGATAGGACTGAACCTTCACATCCAGAAGTATTTTGGTATAATAGGGTGTAGAGCTGGATGAATACAGCAGGCAAAGCAGCATCAGAGGAGCAGGAAAGCTGATGTTTTGGGTCTGGAACCTTCTCCTTTCTGAAGAAGGGTCCAGACCCGAAATGTCAGCTTCCCTGCTCCTCTGATGCTGCTTGGTCTGCTGTGTTCATCTAGCTCTACACCCTGTTATCTCAGATTCTCCAGCATTGGCAGTTCCTAGTATCCGAGAAGTATTTTGGTGTTGTTTTGTTATTTAAAACAGAGAAAAGGGAAACAACAGAATCTGGAATTGAACATTGTAAACAGCTATCTCAGTGAAGTGTTGGGCAGAAACATGAGAAATCTAAGAAAGAAGCAGAGGCACATTGTAAATTTCAGTGCAAATTCTGTTGATCGTATGCTATGATTGTAGAAGAACCAAATCAGCAATAGCTGGAGAAGGCCTGGGTGAAGTGAGTGCAGGGAATTCAGAACAACAGAAAATGTGACAGCCCAACGATCATCAATGAAGTTAAATAGGCTTGTAAATGTAATAAAACTGAAGTAGTCAAACTGAATATTCAGAAAAAAGAGATGAAGTTTGCATTGAGCTTTGTTGGAATAGTGTATTAGTTAAGAAAAGCCAGAGTGGGAATAGGAGGGTGAATTAACACAGTGAACTATGGATAGCCTGGGGCATAGCACTTGTAGGGAAACTGAAGTGATCAGCAAAGCAGTTACCTAATCTGCATTTGGTTTTCTTAATATGGAGGGGGCCTCATGTATCCAACAGAATTAATTATACATCATTATAAAATCTGAAACTTTATAGATAATAGATTTTATACAACATTTCATGGCCTGCTGCACATTGACTACAGTCCCAGAACCATTTGGAGATTGGGCCTTTAAATGGCTTTATATAGTTGGTTCCCCAAGTTGTTTGTATATTGTATATAAAAATACAAACCTAAGCCAAGGAACATTGTAAATGTGATGGCTCTTAAAGTACAGATTATGATAGAGAGAAGAAAGCTGCACAATGGATCATCGTCATGTTTGATTATCAGCAGATCAAGTCTGATGAATTTTTTATGCTGGAAATGGCCATGATGGAGACATGTGCACAAAGTGTGAAGCTGGTTTTCAATAGAGAAACCCATGAACATGCCTGTTACATGATTGTATTTGAGATCCCATTGACAATTCTACCTGGCGAAACAACAACGATATCGATTATGGGAAATAGACTGGGGCAGCTCAAGAAAGTATCTGCCACCACCTTCTCAGGAACATCTAGGGATGGACAATAAATGCTGGCCTACCAGTGAAGCCCATGTCCCACTAGTGAATATATAAAAAATAGATAGAATTGGTGCAATGAAATTTATAGCATGATGTTGCACCAAAGTAGAGGAAGCTTCTCTCTGTGTCAAGTTGTGCTTTTCCTGATTTGGGGTTCTTAATGCTGACACTGCATTCCACAGATGTTCCATTCTAAGTTGTATTGGTCGCACCACAAAGTCATAGCTAAAGGTTCATGTCAGCCATGTCATTTATCCGCTGGTCTCAGTGGTACCACTGTGGAAAGGCAATGAGCAGATGGCTGCTGCTCAGGCTGTTGTCTGTTCACTGTTTTGAACTTCAACCATTATGTGCCAATTAGAGAACCACACATCTTTGTCACAAGAAGAAGGTTATCCATTGAAGTTGTGGGATCCAGGCAGCTTTCTCTTCTTTCCTGCCCTGCAGCTGCTCTGCCACAAATAAAACTGAACACATCAACTGAAAACTGATCAGCGAAACACTCCACTATCCATATATGTTGAAGAAGGAGGTCTGGAAAAGGTAGAGCACTTACCATCTTTCAACAGCCACGTCTTTCAAACGGCCATAATTGACGAGGAGATCCAATACTGGATCTGCGCATAGGACATCAGAGCAGGAAGAGGCTATTTGACCCTTTGAGACTGATCTATGATTCAATAAGATCATGGCTGATCTGGTTATGGTGCCATTCCCAATTCTCTGACAACCCTCACCCCCCCCACCCCAAGCAAACCTTTGACTCCATTGTATATCTAAGTCAGCCTTCAACACAATTAGAGAGCAACCTGCACTACCTTCTATGGAGATGAATTTCGTTTATTAATGACTCACTGAGAGTAACAGTTTCTTCACATTCCTGACTTAAAAGGAGACCTCTTATTCTTAAATAATGTGCACCAGTTTTAATCTCCCTCACAAATGGAATCATCCTCTGGGTAACCACCTAATTCAGTCACTTCAAGATCTTTCATTTTTCAATAAAATCACATATCGTTTTTGTAAATTCTGATGGAGACAGAACTAATTTGTTCAAACTTTCTTCATAAACTTCCACATCTTTTCTCATCTTCTACAAGCTTGTGTTTGACACCAAAAACAAGTCAATAAAGGTCCTTGTGTACCGAGAAGTTGTAGTCACCATGCTCCCGTACTGCAGTACAGGAGTCAGTGATGAATAAGAGCACTAGAGAAATTCCATCAACAATGCTTACACCACATTCTCAAATCCAATGTGTGAGTCATCAAATAAATGCCAATGTTCTCCTGGAATCCAGACTCAGAAGCATCCAAGCAAACTTCTGCAAAATCAAATACAATGGACTGGGCACTGTGGCTGAAAAATGGCTCCTTGCTATGTTCTGTTCCCTCGCAAGCGGCCAGCATTGTAGGGGAGGAAAAGTAAAAAGCTTCCAAGACAACCTGAAGCTCGCCTTGATGGCTGGATGCGTTGACTATGCAGAATTTACTACCAATTGTCCAGAACAGTGACAACTTGTCCATCAAAGTGTGGAGTCCCAACATAGAAGGGCGTAACACGTGTACAAGAAACTCCATTTCTTGGACGAATATGCTTTCACCATGTTGAGCGCAAATATTCACCACAACGTACAAGTTATAAATGATGGCTGAGGGGAATTGAGTGAATTGTCTGAAAGGAGGTTATGAGATAAATAATGAAACAGAGCAGAAGTTGTGTGTTCTCCCCTCTCAGGAATTAGCAAAATTATAAAAGCTGCCTTTTGACTGAACTAAGCATTTTTAAATATTGTATCACATGCGACTTATATAAATCCTGCTGCAGTTGTACGGAAAAACCATGAGTCAGGAATGGATTGAAGCAGTGATGCCTGACAGTGGTTGAGCAGTGTTTGTTTTCATTGTTGCTTTTCATGAGCATTAATTGTTGACCATTCATCATGTTTAGTGGCAAGGCAGTAAATGTTGTCAGAAAGAATGTGCAGCCATCAAATGTGAGGAGTGAAGGAAACAGACCAGAAATAGGAATGAAAGATTCTCTGCAGAAGAAGTCTCTCAGGAGAATATGGATGGGAGTAACAAAGAGAAGTGCCATTTTAAGAGAGTTAGACAAAGAGATGCTAAAGCCAGACTGAATTGATATTCAAACTATTTCTTCCCGTGTTCTTTGAGGGTAAGTCTACTTTATTCACCTGAGGTGAAACAGCTAGGAGTGCCGCAAGAATTGGTGCTGGGTCCACTGCTTTACGTCATTTACATAAATGATTTGAATGTGAACATAGGAGGTACGGTTAGTACTTTTGCAAATGGCACCAAAATTGGATGTGTAGTGGACAGCAAAAAGAGGTTACCTCAGTGTATAATGAGATCTTGATCAGATGGGCCAATGGGCCAAGAAGTGGCAGATGGAGTGTAGTTTAGATAAATGTGAGGTGCTGCATTTTGGAAAGGCAAATCAGGGCAGGACTTATACACTTAATCACTTAATGGTAAGGTCCTGGGGAGTGTTGCTGAACAAAGAGACTTGAGAGTGCAGGTTCATAGTTCCTTGAAAGTGGTGTTGCAGCTAGACAAGATAGTGAAGAAGGCATTCGGTATGCTTGCCTTGCTTGTTCAGTGTATTGTGTAGAGGAGCTGCGAGGTCAAGTTGCAGCTGTACAGGACATTGGTTAGGTCACAATTGGAATACTGCATGCAGTTCTGGTCTCCGTGCTATAGGAAGAATGTTGTCAAAATTGAAAGTGTTCAGAAAAGATTTATAAGGATGTTACCAGGGTTGGAGGGCTTGAGCTACAGGGAGAGGATGGGGCTATTTTCTCTGAAGCATCGGAAGCTGAGGGGTGACCTTTTAGAAGTTTATAAAATCATGACGGGCATGGATATGGTGAATAGCCAAGGTCTTTTCCCTGGGGTGGGGAGTCCAAAACTAGAGGGCAGAGGTTTAAGGTGAGAGGGTAAAGATTTAAAAGGGTCCTAAGGGGCAACTTTTCCATGCAGAGGGCAGTGTGTGTATGGAACAAGCTGCCAGAGGAAGTGGTGGAGGCTGGTTCAGTAGCAACATTTAAAAGGCATCTGGATGGGTATATCAATAGGAAGGCTTTCAAGGGATATGGGCTGAATGCTGGCAAATGGGACTAGATTTATTTAGGATATCTGGCTGGCATGGACCAGTTGGACTGAAGGGTTTGTTTCTGTGCTGAGCAACGCTATGACTATCGTCTGGTTGTAAGCTGTGATCACTAAATAAAATAAATGATGTTTTCCATTGCTTTGCCTCAGAGAATGCTAAATACTTTGGATGCATATTTAAGGAAATAGTGATTGAGACCTGAGTCTTTCAGTTGTCAATCATTCGGAGTACTCTGGTGTTTCCAGGTTTTCCTGGTGATCAGTTGTAGGTGGGGGTGCAAGTTGTGCGCTGCACCTACTGAAAGAAGGATAAATGCAATGGGAGCGAGTATTCCTAACCTCCTGCCCCATTCCTCTCCTGTCAATATGCCTGGGATTCCATGGGTGAGAAGCACAGACAACAGGCTGTCTCCTGCCCTGTCAATTGCAGAGTCTGGGGGGACCCCCAAAGAAAGGGCAAAAACTTTAGGTAGGACCATTATTTGCTTTTGCAGGAATCTACTGGGAATTATCATTCTGGAATCAGAAGCTTCTGAATCCAAACTCCAGCTATGATCAGAAGGTCCCAATGTCTACAGAGCCTGTAGCTGTGCTCCAGTTTCCTGCCTTTTTGGCTTTCTCGGGGGATAGGCCTATGCTAGAATTATTCCTGGACATGAAACAGGAAATTCAGGACTTTCTAGGTCTCATACGACGAGCACATTTTAAGTTGTGGGTAGGGAGTTAGGAAGGGGAAGGTGATTAGGGAGGGGTGGAGTGGGGGAGGTGGTGGTGGTTGAGTATACCCTGCCCAAAGAATGATTAGAATTTGACCTCTCCTTCCTTCGCTTTGGGTAACTTCTGAATCTAATTTCAACTTTCTCTTTAAATCGTTCCGAACATAAGAGCTGGAATATATTCCACAAAGATGTTAACCCTTCAGGAGATTGAACATTTTGAATATGAGACAAAACTGACATTTCAATGTTATCCACACATGATCATGACAACAACTGGAATAGATGCATAATTCCTGACTACCAGGGAAAGAATTCATATACAAAATCCAGTAGCGCATCATAAAAAGTGGATGCTGAGTGATAAAGTGCCTGTCATGGGTTTCACTTCCAGGCATAGAAACACAAAATGCATGATAACTTTTTTTGCCACTTCGCTAACACGATGACGCTATAGCATAGACCAACATACATTGATTTGCTTCACTGTGCATCTTTAGAGTTGTTATCTTTAAAGAGTTAGGCTTTTTGTTTCAAGCGAGGCAATTTTATTTTGTTTGTTCACAGGATGCCGTCATCATTGGTTAGGACACTATTTATCGTCATTAAAAGGGTCTTCCTGCACTGCTGCAGCCCATTGAGGGGTAGGTACACCCGAAGTGTGGTAGGAATGCACTGACTTGTTGTCCCTCCTCCTCTTTGCAGATGTGCAACACAGCTGAGTATTTGACCCAAGGCTTCAAGAACTGACCCTGGTCAAAAAAGTCCAAACCCAACACCCCCTTGTGTCACTACATTGAATTTCCAATGCACCATAGGCCTGCAGCAGGGCATTGTGCCATGATTCAAATCTTCACTGATGTAAATTCTTGATTATTTTGATGAGCAGGGACGGTGGAAAATCTTTTGCTCTGTTTCTGAGCAGTACTATTGCAGCCAGGGAAAGGAAAGAAAATCTTTCATTTATATAGACTCTTTCATGGTCGCAATGCAATTTAAAGCCAACTAAAAACTCCTGAGGAGCAGTCACTATTGTAATGTAGGAAACATGGGAGGCAATTGGATAGAACAAGCTTCCACAAATATGATCAGGTAATGTATAATATGCATCAATATGATAATGATCAGATTATCTGCTTTTGTGACATTGATTGAGCGATAATTATTGGTCAAGACACTGTGGATAACTGGTCTCCACTTCTTCAAAATACTGCTATGGGATCCCCAACTGAATGAGTAGGTGGAACCCTGTTTACATGTCACATTCAAAATCCAGAATTTCTGACAGTGCAGCACTTCCTCAGTGCTGCACAGAAGCATTTGTCTTGATTTTTATGCACAAGTTCCCAGTGTGGGGCTCGAACCTGCAATCTTGTAATCCAGGTAACAGTGCTACCAACTGAGTCATAGAGGTGTACAGCGCAGAAACAGACCCGTCGGTCCAACTCGTCCAGGCCAACCAAATAGCCTAAATCTCAACCTATTCATCCTCTCCCTATAGTTCAAACCCTCCAACCCTGGTAATGTCCTTGTAAATCTTTTCTGAACACTTTCAAGTTTCACAACATCCTTCTTATAGCAGGGTGACTAGAATTGCATGCAGTATTCCAAAAGTGGTCTAACTAATGTCCTGTACAGCTGCAACACGACCTCCCAATTCCTATACTCAATGCACTGACCAATAAAGGCAAGCATGCCAAATGCCTTCTTTACTACCCTCTCTACCTGTGAATCCACTTTCAAGTAAGTATGAACCTGTACTTCAAGGTCTTTTTGTTCAGCAACAATCCTCAGGACCTTACCATTAAGTGTATAAGTCCTGCCCTGATTTGCCTTTCCAAAATGGCGCACCTCAAATTTATCTAGACTAAATTCCATCTGCCACTCCAGGGCCAATGGGCCATCTGATGAAGATCCGAATGTATTCTGAGCTAACATTCTTCGCTGTCCACTACACCTCCAGTTTTGGTGTCATCTGCAAACCTACTAACCATACCTCCTATGTTCACATCTAAATCATTTATATAAATGCAAAAAGCAGTGGATCCAGCACTGATCCTTGTGGCACACCACTGGTCATGGCCTGAAAAGGACCCCTCCACCACCACCCTCTTCGTTCTACCCTCGAGCCATGGCTGTCATGGTGACAGAGGGGATGCCAAATATTTTTCGACGAAGAAGTAGAGAAGATTGAGGATGAAATATTTTCAGTAAATTGTCTTCAAAGTTAATCAGCAAACAAATGATCAATCCTCCTTTGAAATTGCTCATTGCAGATCAAGAGGTTTGTTTTATTAATGAACGCAGATCTGAAAGTATTTTTTGTGCAGGACACTGGGGGGCATTAGAAGTCAATGCCTGCAACAGTAGACCATTAAATCAGAATCCCAGTTTTAACTGAAATTAGAAGTTGATTGGCCTTGTCCTTATATCGTTATTTGAACTATTCTGAGGCACATGACTAGGTGGACAACTCTATTTTACAGGATTTGATTGGGGTTAAATTGGATTAGTCCTAATCATTAAAATATGACACTGATTAGTAGCAAAGCTGTTTCCCTCTCTGCTGAAAGAAGAAATATGACAGTACCTTCCAGTGCTTTGTTTACATTTAATCTTGGCCATCTGATCCTTTGCTCTCTATCAGTTGGCCACCCATCATTCATAACCATTGCTGGCCCTTCATCTTCATTGCTTCTTGCCCCTTCCTGTTTTTTTTTTAAATTCTTATTGGTCGTTATTTCTCTTGTTGTTTGACGCTTGCTACTGCCTATTTAAATCAAGGTGGTCACAAAAGAGCCTTAATTGTGTGGTTGTGATAGCTACATTCTGCGGTCTTTGGAAATAGCAAATAACATGTTATAAGCACATGTATATTAAACTTCACTGCACAGGTTCTGCATCTCAAAATTGGAAACCTCAAGCCTGAAATCATGCTGAATTAAATCTTACTGGTTTTCAGTGAAAAGAAATTGGAACCTCAATTCAATTCAAAGGAGACATGTAAAATCACGTGAATACATTTTGTTTTCTCAAAGTTTAACAAAAGAATACATACTAATGAATAAATAATGTTTGAAACAAAATGAGATGGTAAGTTAAGTAAGGTTGACATGCAGGCTGTGCTGGATTTGAGTTAAACCAGGTAGGATAGGGCCAAAGTCACTCAGACCCACTTGATACAAGAGAAACGACTGACAGAGGGAAGTGATAACTAGTTTGGTACACCAGCAGTAAGTTATTTTATTGATTTAATAACAATTACATCTGATGCATGGCAACTTACAAAAATGTCTGCTTTTTGGACAACTCCAGCTTCCACATAGTTGGATATGAGACACTGTGCTTGTATTATATTGTCAAAAGATCAATTTTTCCCTAGGATGGGGGATTTCAAGAGGGCACATTTTTAAGGTGAGAGGAGGGAGAGATTTAATAAAGACATGAGGGATAAATTTTTTGCACAGAGGGTAGTTCATGTCTGGAATGAACTTCCTGAGGAAGTGGTGGATTTGGGTATAATTGCAATGTTTAAAAGACATTTGGATAAGTTCATGAATAGGAGAGGTTTGGAAGGATATGGGCCAGGAGCAGGCAGTTGGGAATAGTTTAGTTTGGGATTATGTTCAGCGTAGACTGGTCGGACCAAATGGTCTGTTTCTGTGCTGTATGACTCTCTGACTCCATGACTTTGCATTAGCTAACATTTAAAATACAAACCATCGCATAACATATCCAGCAGTTCACAGGCTTTCCACATAATATGGTACATATCACTGGTTTTGTTCTCATTCCCAATATCAACAAATCCAACTACTTCCAAACTATTCCTCCCACAAATAATCTACCATTGTTCATATGGGATTAGCACTTTCAGATGCCACCCTTTTATTACATGTGAGTTGCCTTTAAACACAAGAGTAGTGCAGACTAAGATGCAATGATCTGGCCCATGGAAATTCCTTCCTGGAATCCATCCAGAATTCCAATATGGCATTTATAATGTGATTTGCAAAAGCCTGCTATTTTTCACTTCTAATTCCTTACTTGTGACATTCTTGCTAACACTTCATTGTGTTAGTGAAGCATTTTTTTCCCATTAAACTTTTACAATTGAAACTTTCCCTCTATGCTTGTCTCAATAACAAGAGTCATTGGATTCTAAAAGTCATTTATAATGTGAAGCACTTTGACTCGGTAAGGTGTCATGTAATTGCGTGTATTATACTTTTTTTTTGCATGCCTATTTTGAAGTACTGCTCATGCCTTAAATATATGCTTCTTCTTAAACAGTGCAGCTTTCTTCTGGACACCCACCCAGCCCTCCAGAACATTGGGAACAAGCTTAATGCTGTCTTTAATACATTGCCAAACTTTACAGCTTCTTTACATGCTGGGAGCTGGCTTGTCATGTCAGCAATACTTCTGTGTTGTTCTAGGACAATGTTCGCCAACATATGCCGAGCTATATCATTAAAAATGGCTTTGTATTGTTGCTGCCGAGCAATTTTTGGCTGTTAGCTGCAACATTCCTGCTGAATTACGGCAGTTCAGAAACACTAAAAGTACCTCATGATTAACTAGTAGTTTTCTTTGTTAATAAACTGCATGCTTTACAATTGTTTTTACAAATGACACATTTTTATGAAAAGATTGATAAGCATGTTTTTCTCCATTTTTGTTTTGAGCATTAGAGTTGGCCTTCCTATGATCTAGAACAATTGTTTCTAAGCAAACATTATTAAATCTTACTTTTATCTGTGAGAATATAGCGCTAAATATCAACATCCCTCACCTGAATGATTCACTAGATTGTGCTCTGCTTGGTATTGAAAAGTAAATAAAATAAGAATTTAATTGGGATTGTGAGTAAGTGGAAAAGGAGGGGGAAAACCAGGTAATTCTGCCATTCTATGAACTCTATGATGACCTGTCCAATCTGAGTCATACAATCCTATGATTTGGTGTTAAACAAACCAAACCAATCCAATCTTTGGCACACTGAGATCTGAAGGACAATATCAAAGGACAAAAGTGCTGTGTAAATAACTGGTAGATTGCAATTGTCTGTTGCTAATTATTTGAGAAATGTGAGCTGCTTTGACATCAAAAGCTGCATCCTCTTTTTAATTTAGTTATTTGTTTCAAGAGGATAGCCGTTTAATCTAACCTAAATGAAGGCAGATATTAAATCAGAAAAATCTGAAGAATGTGTTTGTACCTAATCAGCTTTGCAACTCAAAAGCTTGTGGTCTCCACAGGAAACCGAGTCTAAAGCAGGGGGCATGGTATCATTGTAAATCTCATTTACGTGACCCAATGTTTGAAAAATTTAAACACATGAGGGACAGTGTTTTTTAAGTTTGCTCTTATCCTTTTTAACGTTTCAACAACTGTGAAATTTGATCTGTGATGGTGATCAATATTTATAGGAACCTGACGTGTCTTTAACATTTTGAAGAATTTCTTTCCAAAACTGGCCATGAATCACTTTTTGTTACAGCAAATGTAAATCTTCTACTTTAACTACTACCAGCAGGTTTCTTATAAGTAACTTCCACTGCCTTAGAGACACAGGTCTAGATATTCAGGCAAATAGCTTTCTAATGGTAAAGCGTGGTATATATGCACTCATTTAGTACTGAACGTGCATCACTCACCGCTTGCATAAGGCTTCTCCATAGTTATTCAGGGCATGTGACTAGAGTATTTAAAAAACATCAATAAATTGGCTAAAAAGGAATGTTGCACTTCTGTTTTAAAATCATTTCAGCTCAGTGCTTGGCACAGTGTGTAATAAATTTTCTCTACAAATTGTAGCATTGACAGTTACGACTACTTACAAAGGTCTCTGCTACCTATAAGTTTTAGCAGTTGGCTTGTCCTTTTTTTTAAGGATGTTGGATATTTTCTGGATGCCTCTCTTGCTATTTTCTGCAACTGACCTCTCACTTCTGCTAGCAATATTTTGTTACTGTGGCACAGCTTTTTTCTGCCTTCTCATAGAGCCATAGAGATGTACAGCATGGAAACAGACACTTCGGCCTGACTTGTCCATGCTGACCAGATATCCCAAATAAATCTAGACCCATTTGCCTGCATTTGGCCCATATCCCTCTAAACCCTTCCTATTTATATAGTCATCCAGATGCCTTTTAAATGTTGTAATTGCATCAGCCTCCATCACTGGAAATTGATGTTTGAGTGGGAGCAGTCAAGATGAGAGGAAGACGCAGGAGCTATTGCGAGCAGAGACAGGAGGATGGAAGGATAAAACCTACAGTGAGTTTTCAGAGAGCATTACTTCTCTCAACTTGACTGAGGAGCAATGTGTAATGCATTTTCTCTCACTTGTGTGAGTAAACATAATCACAGATTAAGGGATGGACGATTTTGAACTGAGATGAAGGGAAGTTTCTTCAATTATTGTTGGATTTCTTTAGCCCAGAGGGCTATGGAGACTCAATCATTGTGCAAATTCAAGATGGAGATTGACACATTTCTTGATCTTAAAGACTTCAAAATGGCATGGGGATAATGCGAGAAAATGACTTTGAGGTAGCAGTAATTATCTAGATAAATGGTACAAAATACTCAATGGGCCAAATGGCCTACTCTAGATTTTACTTCTTATGTTTCTCAAGAAGGTTATCATAAAGAAATATCACCTGATGGAGTCACAACTGAAATCTCAGTATATGAACAATGCTACTTTTGGTTGTCAGTTTCCCCACGGTGTTTAATTATGATGTCAGTTCCAGGCTGCTTTGCTATCTGTCATCGTATCTTAACAAACCTGCCTCATTAACAACTACACTGCTCCTATGGCATCCTCTTGCCAATTCCTTGCCCTATCTTACTGCACGCCTTACCAGGAACAACTCGTTACTGCTGGGATATCTCGGAATTGACCGGCATCCCTGGCATTCATGCCAAGTTTTCAGGATCATTGTGCACCTGGACAAGCGGGGTCAAACTGGTGCTGCCCTGCATCTTTCCTGACATTTGCTCCAGACGTGGTAAGCAAGAGAAAATTTGCCTCTTACTTTATGGGCAGGGACCTTGGTGTCCTGCTGTATGGGTGTGGTGCACAGTTTCCTCAGGACCAGCAGAGGGAGCCACAACAGTAGGCCATTCCAGCCGGGCCCGAGGTTGCCACCTGGAGCAACACGTTCTCAGGTGTCTGGAGGAATGCCCAGCTCTGTAGCAAGAAGTTCAATGTCGTTCTTCACTTCGCCAGCATGTCACCATCTTTTCTCCAAAACCTTAGACTCACTCTATCTCTGCTTCTGTACCCACCACCCATCAAGGCTCATGTTCTAAAATTCTCGCTGCTGCCTCCAACATCTTCCCTCAGTTGCTGTTACTCATCCCACCCTCCGACACCACTAATCCTGCATGCTGTCTGTATTGCCTACCCATTCAGGACATTCCCCCTCTCCCGTACCAAGAGTAAAAACTGTACCACCCACTTCCATCTCACGTAATACCTGCCCATGTCTTACTTCAGGTGGAAAACAGTGCACAACTGTAAAACAGAGTCAACAGATGGTGGGCTGCTTGATTTTGGTTCCTTACCCTTTATGCGGAGAGCATCCTGACAGTAACTGCTCACTGACAGTGCCTGAACCTCTGACCTGGTTTTGCAAGCTGCCCTTGACTTAATGCAGGCTACCTCCCTTGACTTGACTGATGCCTGCTGACAACTACGACAAGCTTCCTAGAGTTGAGTCTGTGCTAAATGGCTTGGCAGCACAGCAGTACTGTAATCCTGGTGGCTCTGGCTGGGGTCAAAGTTATTAATGAGGCAAGAAGTGCCATGAATAAAGTCTTCAACTAGCAATAATCTCTCCTTTATTCTTATTCATTCCTGGGATCTGCTCTAGACTGGTATCTAATAAACTTTAATAGATATGAAGAAGTTATTGAGGACAATGTCAGCTGTGATCACTGTGAGCGTCACACTCACTCATGATCAGAAGGCTATAGATTCAAGTCTGACTTCAGTGTATTGTCCATGTTGTAGAACAAGTCAATATCAGTGAACGGTCGGGGTAGACCACTGCCATCAATCCTCTTTTCTACAGTTCAGTATTTATTATAACGGCAGGATAGGTGATGTGTTGCTGCTGTAGCATGTTGAAGCTGCTGGACACCAAAGCCATATATTGCTGACAAGTGTTCGTAGTTCAAGGAACTTCAAGCCCGAATTGAGGAGCTGGAGTCCAAGCTGCAGACATTGCAACACATCAGGGAGGAAGATAATTGCCTGAACACTTTGCTCCAGAGGGTGGTTACCCTCAGATTGGGTAATTCGATTTCAGGCTGTAATTAGAGACAGAAGGCTATGACTGCAGGTGATGTAGGTATGGGGACCCAGGGATTATATCTGAGGAGTCTTGACCCCTGCAATTATCCAATAGTTATGAGGTTCTTGCAAGCTATAGATACAAGAATGGGGAACGGTAGTGAGGATGAACAAACTGAGTACATCACCTTGGTACAGGGAGCCATTCAAGTTGGGGAAGGAAACAGCAATATAGTTGTGGCAGGGGACAGTATAGTTAGGGGGATAGATGAATGGATTTCTCAAAGTCTGTTTTGCTTGCATGGTGTCAGGTTTAAGGACGTCTCTTTGGGCCTGGGGTAAAAACATGGGGTAGGAGGGGAGGGATCCAATTTTCATCATCTATGTTGACACCAATGGCATTGATAGGACGAGAAAGCAGGTTCTGCCGAAAGAATTTGAACAGTTATGAGCTAAATTGAAAAGCAGAACCTCCAAGGTGAACATCTCTGGATGACTAACTGAGTCTTGGGTAAACTGGCAATGGGTGAATAAAGTCATAACAGGAACAAGAACAAGGAGCTGTGGCTTAAAATGATCTGCAAAAGAAACAAGGGTGAAATGGGGAAGAACATTTTTACTCAGCAAGTAGTTGGGGTACGGAATACACCGCTTGGAAGTATGGTGGAGGCAGGTTCAATTCAAGTATTCAAGAGGACATTGGATCATTATTTGGGCAAAAATAATGTGCAAGGGCATGGGAAGAAAGCAGGAAATTAGCACCAGGTGATGATGCTCGAATAACAAGCCAGTTCATCAGGATGGGCCAAATGACCTCTTTCTGTGCCGTAAAACCTCTGTGATTTTGTGAAGTGAAGGAGTTAAATATGTGGCTTCAAGATTAATGCAGGTGTAATGGCTAACAGTTCGGGGGGGTCACTGGCATTGTACTGCAGTGGAATGGAACTGCTCTGGTAGAATGAACCACACTTGACCAGTGTCCTGGTGAATCAAATAGCTAGGGCTGTAGAGACGGCTTTACACTAATTACAGGAGGGAGCGTTTGGGAGAGTGGAAATGTAGGCTTAGGAAACAAGAGGATGTGGCATTATTACAGAGCAGCTATTTGGATAATGACACTCAGAATTGGACAGGAAAGGACAGAGGAAAGACTTGAGGAAGAATTCATCGAGAGCATTTACAGTATGTGGTAGATCCAGCCAGGGATCTGGTTATTTTAGATCTGATGATGTGTAAAGAATAATCTTAGAGTGAAAGGTCTTCTAGAAAACAGTGACAGTAATATGGTAGAATTTAGCATTTAGTTTAAGAGGAGGACATCTGGTTTGAAACAACTTTGCTAAACTTAAGTATGGGTAATTGTCACGGGATGATGGCAGAGCTGGCTGGACTGGACTGGACTGGGAAAGCCGTTTAGCACCAAAAACTATTTTGGAACAATGGCAGACATTTATGGAAATAGTTCAGTGTTCACAGTAAAGATATAGCCCAGTGAGAGAGAAGTATTCTAGAAAGGTGATAAGCCAATAGTGGTTAACTAAGGACATTAAAGAAAGTATTAAATTGAAAGGAAAAAAATATATGATGTCACAAAGATTACTGGTAAGCCAGAGAATTGGGAAAGTTTTAAAAACAACACAAGCTGAGCAAAGAAATAATTGAGGAAGACAGTGAACTTTAAGGATAAAGTTGCTAGTGCTACTTTAAAAATATATAAGGAAGAGAGAGCCAAAGTGAGCATAGGCCCCTTGGACAACGAGGCTAGAGAAATAATAATAGGGAGAGGAGTTAATAAATACTTTGACAACAAGGTGCAGGGCTGGATGAACACAGCAGGCCAAGCAGCATCATAGGAGCAGA
>NC_063340.1:59745922-59761502 GCF_021869965.1 Rhincodon typus
CTGCACCTTGTTGTCTCGGATTCTCCAGCATCTGCAGTTCCTACTATCTTTGATTCAATTTTAACCCCACTGCGAAGCCTTTTCTAAGGATGCCTAGCCTGAAGAAGTTACCCTCCTCCCTCCGGACAAACCTCAGGGGATCTCTCTCCCACTGCAACTCTCTCGTAATCTCTTCGGCCCTGAAACTGCTCGACCATGTCCTGAAGCAAACCAGGAACTACAGCCACATCACCTTTCTTAGTACCTGCCCACGGAACCAGATCATCCCCAATTGCCTACAATCCACATTCAAGCCTTCCCAATTTGGCCCCAACCGTGACAATATCTACACTCATGGCATTGAGATCCTTCAGAAGCGTTTCTCCCTGCGACTCCTGAAACACACACTCGCAGCAATGCGCCGGCATCTCCAGGCACTACAATCAAGCCTACCCCAGCTCAGAGCCTCCCTCTCCCAGACCTGCAAAGGACCTCTCCTGTTTTTCATTCTTAGAAGAATGGTATGTTTTGTTTGTCTCCTTTGGGACACAAACAAGACTAATGGACTCTCCAACTAAAGACTAATGAGCGATCCTGAATATTTTGTCCAAATGTATGCCTTATCTCATAGAGGCAGCAGTTCCTGATTTCCTGCGGGTTTAACTCTTAGCAGACCTACATGACTCAGCTCATTCTATTCACATAACAGCCCAATGTTAAGCCTCTTATCAGTTCCTGCTATCTTCAAACTTATCCAACAGATCTGACCGATGACTTTGAATATAATTCTGTGTAAATAATTTCTCAGCACACATTTTTCTTTTAGATGCCCTTTACAGAAGGTGTTATTTGTGCTGAATCCAATATTTGGCCAATTACCTTATTAGAAGGTCCCTTCACTGCCCAAATTTCCTTCATTGATGAACTCTTCCCTAGTAACTGTTGTTTAACATCATCTGGGAGACTTTTAATCTCACTTATGTCCATCAAGGAAGATGGCTGCTCTGTTGCAGAATTACTTACTTCCTAGTATTATCCTGGATTTCTGGACCAAGAAATTGCTTATTGACTTGAACAAATATTCTCTTTTTGAAGCATCCTAGGAGTTGTTCCAGCTGGAGCATATAATTTCATTTTTGTAGGCTGGAACTTCTGTTTCTTCAGACATAGTATCTAATCTGACAGAATAGTGAACTTGTTCTTGTACCAAGCTTACATTTAACATTGACATAAATAAGTTCTGTGAAAGTCAAGTTAGTCAAACTTTTGTTCGAAGCACTAATTTTTTTTTCCCAGGAATGCTTCAGGTACCTTTTCTAATAGAGGTGGACAACGATATTAACTCTTTGTATGAGCAAGCTTTTTACTGTTCTGAACTGTGTCCTACTTCTACATGTTTCTGGAAGTGACCTAGTGTCTTAAAGATGTATTTTTTTTGTGATGGCTGGGAATTGCCTGTTCCTTTAGGTTACATTGTTCCACAACACTGACACTAACTGTTTATATCTGCTATTTGCCTTCTTTTAACTCATTCATGGGAGGTGGATGTCGCTGGCTGGATAAGTATTTATTGCTCATCCCTCATTAGACTCCTTTTTCTAAAGGGCATAAATGAACCAGATGGATTTCTTTGACTGTCAACACCAGTTTCATCTTCATCATTAGACTCTAAATCCCAGAACTTTACATGGGTCTCTGAACTACTAATCTAGAGATAATACCACTGCACCATCCACCTTCTCTGGCTTTTTATGTATCTCTTTATGGGTTCTGTTGATGTATTGTTGTCTTTCTCCTCTGATGATCTGCCTGAGAGTCCTTCAGGTTTCTGCTTCTAGCACAATACAAATAGTTTTCCTCAAAGTTAAATCTTCCTTGGACTGTAAGAAATCTGTTAAAGATCATCAATAATTCCAGCAGCATTTCTGTCTCTTATAAATTCTGATTTCAAAGTTTCATACTTCAATTTTCCACTAATCTCTAGAAGTAATTAATGAAACTATATACAAATTCTGCAGGAAGTTGAACCTTTCAGTAAGCCCCACTCATTTAATAATTTTTATTCTTCTCAGGTTAAAGTAATCAACAAAGGCTTTTTAAACTTCATCAGAAGCACCTGCACTCTCTTTGGTACATTGGTAATCTATAACATTGTCTGCTATAGGGCCCATTGAATCGCACATTTATGCATTGTCAGACTTGGTGTTTATTTTTGAAGCAATTCTGTATCTCTTCTCCGAAGTTCTGTCTGGCTGACTTCATCTACCTGGAAGTATTACAACTCTTTCTATTTCCTCTTAATATGTTTAATTATTCTTATTCCTTTAAAGCTAATTAAATTCATAAGATATCACTGTTGTCTGTATTTTGCTATCTTTAAGCTTTTATTCCAGCATTATATCAAGACTGTTTTAATTCTTTTCCAGAAAGATTGAATTATTTTACGCTATAGCAATGCTTTCTCACACATTCTTTAGACTTTCAAATTCTATCACTGCAATGTTGCAGTATTTTGTTCTAACAAACCATTAAATTCTGTTAAATAGCGATACTGTATTTTGTTACTGTATTCTAGTTTCAAATTATATTAAAGGGCAGTTTCTCTGTACTACAGGGGGTTCTGCTACAACGCGATAGTTGTGTTCTTCTGCAACATTGCATTATAGAAAATTGTGCTATAGGAATAATGGGGCTGATGGGAAAAGTGGTGTTGGGGCAGACCACCAAAATATATCACTCAAAATTGCTCAAAAATCACTCAAAAGCCTAACACAAAGACAGCACCATTTGAATTAATGTTTAATTCATATCTAATAATGAAATAAAAGTAAATTTAACACCTTATCTTGAAAAAATTTCAAGATGACTTGATGGGGGAGGAGGTTTTAAAGTTGGTCTGCTGGTAATGCAGGGGCTTATGGTCATCATGATCATCATCATCACTTTCAGGTGCAGTTGTGGATGCAGGTTTAGAGTGAAAAATAATTAATCCAGCAATAGATGGCTGTGCTTCATCGTATTCTGACTGTCTCTTGGGGGTTGGCTTTAAAAAGACATCCAGTTTTTGCTGCTTTGCCCTTTCTTTTCTTTCATGAAGAAGCTGTTCATAGAATGCCAAGTAAGACCTTATTTCATGAACTGCTACTCTGCTGTGTTCTGCTTTGTCATTGCTGTCCTCTAAGAGCTGCAACTGCCTCTCTTTTTCCCTCAGCATAGGAGACAAAACCGAAGTGGAAAGTTCTTGTGGTGCTGCATCCTGGACTTCATCTCCTTCATCTCCAGCTTCCACTTCCCCCTCAGTTACAAGTTGTTGTAGATTAGCTGTGGAGAGGTCTTCACAGTGGGACTCAAACAGCTTTTCAACATTCTCATTCTCCACTTCTTCAAATCCAACTTGCTTTGCAAGATCAACGCAATGTTCTTTGATTCTTGGGAGCTCCTCCGATGGATCAAAGGTTTTAAAATCTTGAAAAAATCTGGGAAAAGCTTCCATCAAACTGAATGCAAGCAGTCCTTACTGACTTCACCCCAGGCCTCCACGATAATGTCAATTGCATTCTTGTGTTAGTGCTCTTCCAAAATTGAAGAACACTGTCCTTATCCGCCTCAGTGTATACAATCAGCTTCTTAAATATGCGCCTTAAATAATCTTTAAAAGCTGCTATTGCACCCTGATCCATGGGTGGAATGAGAGAGGTTGTGTTTGGGGGTAAAAATAGAACTTTGATGTTTTCAGAAAACTCACCAATGGTGGGAGGATGGCTTGGTGCATTATCCAAGATGAGGAGAATATTGAAATCCAATTTTTTTTTCCTGCAATACTTTATAAAAACATCTCCCAAAGTATCAACAATAAGGTCACTGATGGAATTGTGTTACAGGCAAAACAAGTTCAAGTTTTAGAAATAGTGTTCCCCTAATTGTCAGTCGCATTATAGCCAATTCACATTGCTGGAACACATGTTATAGCAGAACACCCTGTACTTGAACGGGGTTTCTTCCATTTCTTTAATTATCAGAATGATAGATCCTACCTTCTGGATGGATTTTATGCATTTTGGCCAACGTGGAGATTTTTTTCACTTCTGCCTGGGTAGTATGGATGCTTTCTAACCTTTTGCAGTCTAACACATAAAGCACATCCTCTGATATAATTTTAAAAGTAAAGTTCTTTATTATGGCTTTTATAAAGATTCTAACTGAATTTTACAGTTCTTCTGACATCTTCTCATCTGTTAGACTCTACCATCAAATCTTAAAAATTTTGCCTTTTATCACCTGAACTAAGGTCTGCGGCCTTTTTGCTGCTATGGTCCCAATATTAATTTTCTAGCCCTTATTCTGTTCCTCGTTCTATTTCACTTGGAACATCTTTGTGATTACAGATAACAAGGTGTGGAGCTGGATGAACACAGCAGGCCAAGCAGCATCAGAGGAGCAGGAAAGCTGACGTTTTGGGTCTGGACCCTTCTTCAGAAATGAGGGAGGGGAAGGGGGCTCTGAAATAAATAGGGAGAGGGGGAGGCGATGATAGAAGGTGGATAGTGGAGCAGATTGGTGGAGAGAAGACGGACAGGTCAAGGAGGTGGGGAAGAAGCCATTAAAGGTGCATGTAGGTAGGGAGTTAGGATGGGGGTTGGTCAGTGAGGAGGGAGGGTGGGTAGGTGGGAGGAAACATGGACAGGTCAAGGTGGCGGGGATAAAGCTAGTAGAGGTGAGGTGAGGTGAATGTAGGTAGGAAGTGGGGGTGGGGTTTGGTCAGTGAGATGGGAGGAGCGGATAGGTGGGAGAAAAGACAGACAGGTCAAGGAGGCGGGGACAAGATAGGGTTTGGTCTTGGGGTGAGGTCGGGGTTGGGGAGATTTTGAAGCTTGTAAAGTCCACATTGAGACCATCGGGTTGTAGCGTTCCCAGGTGAAATATGAGGTGCTGTTCCTCCAGTTTTCGGGTGGCATCGTCGTGGCATTGGAGGAGGCCCAGGACGGACATGTCGTCCAAGCAGTGGGAGGGGGTGTTGAAGTGGTTCGCGACTGGGAGGTGTTGTCGTTTGACGTGAACCGAGCGTAGGTGTTCCACAAAGCAGTCTCCAAGCCTCCGCTTGGTCTCCGCGATGTGGAGGACGCCACATCAGGAACAGCGGATACAATAGACCACATTAGCAGATGTGCAGGTGAACATCTGTTTAATGTGGAAGGTTTTCTTGGGGCCTGGGATGTAGGTGAGGTTGGAGGTGTAGAAGCAGGTGTAGCACCTCCTGCGGTTACAGGGAAAGGTGCCGGGGTTGGTGGGGTTAGTGGGGAGTGTGGAGTGGATGAGGGAATTGCGGAGAGAGCGATCCCTCTGGAAAGCAGATAAGGGTGGGGAGGGAAATATATCCTTGGTAGTGGGGTCGGATTGCAGGTGACGTCAGCTTCCCTGCTCCTCTGATGCTGCCTGGTCTGCTGTGTTCATCCAGCTCCACACCTTGTTATCTTAGACTCCAGCATCGGCAGTTCCTACTACCTTTGTGATTACAGAAATGCTTATTTTGAGAGTTGCAGACTCTCTTTTGTTCACTCCCTTTTAGACTCTGGTCTTAAATGTGCTTTTTGTGAAGTTTCCTCAGAGCTCTTCATCTTGACTGCTGGAGCTATCGATCACTCCCTCCTGCCTCTTCCCAGTGTGATTTGGCTAGCTTTGACTCTTTTCTTAGCCCATAACGTTTTTCCTGTGCCTCTTACTAGCTCTAAGGTGAATAGCTTTTTTTGAAGCACTGCTTTTGTCTTTCTGTTGCTCCCACAATTACTGGTGACTGTCTGTTTTGGTGCTTGAGCTGATGCTTGACTGATGATCATATTCTTAAAGTTCATTTTTCTAAAAAAAAATTCTTACAGATGAAATGGAGTTCTAATCTTCACCCACTGCTCACCATGTCATATTACAACTATTATAAGCCAGGTATGTCACATTTGTTTTCATTGTGAACTTGTGCATGCTGACCCGTTTTTGACTGTGTCTACCAAAGGTTAATATAAAAGAAATAAATGCTACATCAATTACATCTATCAATTGTTGTGAACAAGTAATACAAGATGTTCTTATTGTGTGCTAAACATTTATTCGGTTTTTCCATTGTGCAGACTCTGCTTGTCATATCAATGCAGTGCAGTATTTTTGGATTTTATGAGGCCTGGGTGAGAGATTAATCCTGAGCAACTTTATTCACCTACAAAGACATTTGAAGTAAAAAATTGCTGCACAGCTCCTGAATTCTGGCAGTTTCATGTCTTCTTACATCTGGAGCAGGGAGGAATGTTATTATCTGAAAATTCCTGGAGAATGTAAACCAAAGCAAGGGAGATTGTTTGCCAAAATATGCAACGTACCTCTTCAAATGCATAAAGTATAATTTACCAAAGTACTTTATAGTGATTCTTTATCTCAGCCAGGGTGTTTGGATTCTGCTTCAAGGTTTCCTGCTCAATCACAGAGTGCAGGCATAATGGTGGCCCACAATTTATCATAGAAGCATTCCTACTTCTATTGCCTTCGTTGAAAAGTGGCTGAATTCTGTACGGCTTCCACAGGGAATGGAAGGCAATCATGGCAAGATTCTTCTCAAGATGCCCTTTTGAGAGACTGAAGTAAAATGGTGTTTCCATTAGGGTGGAGAAGCAGGCTAGACTAAAGCCAAGGCTACGTCTAGTTGCCCTTTAGACTATTTATTTATTTTACTGAATAATTTCATATTAGATCAAAATGAAGCCAGGGTTAATAAATGATAAATGAAGCTAAGTCCCAGCAATTTTAGATAAATGAACTTTCTTCGAGGTAACAAATAATCAGGAATGTTTCATTTATTTAACTCCATAAGTGATCCCTTTTTTTGAGTGTATTGTATCTCTTTGAGTTCTACCCTTTCAGGGTTATGTCATCCTCTAAACAACATTTTTGATCAGGAAAATGGGGCAACATCCCATTGACCTCTTCAACAGTATTGCCGTAGTCTCTCTTCGACTCAATCTAAAAAGTTCACTTTTTCCTGAACTTATCTATCCCTCATATGCCATTATTGCTTGATTCTTTTGGTAAATTATAAAACCATGCATACAAATATTATTCAATACTGAGACTATAATGTGAATATCCACGATAAGACTAATAATTCAGAGTCAGCCTTTCGAAATGCTATTTTCCCTTATTTATCCCTTTATTTCCTGTGTCAAACTCTTGAAACTATACTATTTCATTTAAAAAAGGACAAGGACATCAAAATGCCAAATTATGAGGGCAACTCCTATTAAAACATAACTCTTCTTATAGATTGTGGTCCAGCCATATGAGAGAAGTTGAAGGATCCTGAGGCTTACTAAAATATACATTGTTTACTGATACAACCATATACTGATGTTGCAACTGCCATCGTGGGAACATTGCTCAAAAACTTATTATATACATTAAGTACCTCTGTCCAAGCTACCTTGCTTTAGATAATTCAAATCATAAACCCACCAGGATAAAGCTGATTTACTTTTTCGTGTGCTTTCATCATCTTCATGGAACTACTGTACATTTTGACACCATTGTGTTGAAGAATACTTTGATGCATTTAGGTTTGGGTTATGACTGCTTGAGCTGTAAATATGTGCCACATAATCATTTAATTCTTTTATTTCCATTTCTGAGTCTTTACCATACTATACAAAATGTTCCAAATGAGAAGCACCGGAAGGTAAACTAACTTTAGGCTCTCTCACTCTTTTAACCAACTTCTTTTTAAAATCCGGGTTGATTTTTCTTGTTTTGCTTTGCATTTGGTGAAAAACCATTGACCTCCAATTCTTAAGTATATAAGACAAGAACGTCCCTTTCTGTGGCATCCCAGGTACCAGTCTGTGCCCTTGGCACAATAGAGCAATGGACTTGTTGTATATGTTGCAATGTCAACCACCATGAGCTTATGGTTGAGGTTGTTTTCTGCCAATAAGTGAGTTTTAATGAATGATTTATTATTATTGTCACTTGCATTTTACAATGAATAATACTCTAAATTACAGTGAAAAGCTTCAATTGTTGCCACAGTCCGGCTTCTTGAAGAGACTTAATGAGTCTTAAAGCTTATCTTCAGCAACATGTAATTTATTCACAATAGCAATCTGATGCAAATATGAACATACGAAGTAAGCCCTTCGTCTCCCCTATCTGATCTGCCATTCATTAAGGTCATGGCTGATCTGATTACTTCACATTCTTGCCCATTCCTAATGACTGTTTGCCCTCAGGCTTATTAAGATATCCATCCACCTCTGCCTTAAAAAAAATTCAAAGACTTTGCTTCTATTGTCTTTTGAGGAAGAGAACTGGAAAGATTCAAGCCCTTCTTTGAGGATAAAAATCTCCTTACCCGAGTTAAATGGGGAACCCGAGATAACAAGGTGTAGAGCTGGATGAACACAGCAGGCCAAGCAGCATAACCCCACTGCGAAGCCTCTTCTAAGGATGCCTACCCTGAAGAAGTTACCCTCCTCTCTCCGGGAGCCTTCCTGCTCCTCTGATGCTGCTTGGCCTGCTGTGTTCATCCAGCTCTACACCTTGTTATCTCAGATTCTCCAGCATCTGCAGTTCCTACTATCTCTAAATGGGGAACCCATTGTTTTGAAGTAGACCCCAGTTCTAGATTCTCACACAAGATGATACAAGAGGTACAAGTTACATCAGGTTACTAAGAGAGGAGAAAATCCAGGATACAGTTCTTCACTTTACAAGACTGTAAGCGTTTTCTACCTTTTCCTCATCCGTGTCTGTGTAATATTATCAGATTGAGTGGAAGTAAATACAGTCTCCAACATTAACCCTTTTAGAATCGTTACCTTATCCAACAAGAATCAGTGTCTATAAACATACATATTTCTTTTCTGAGAAAGTGACAAATGAATTGAAGCTTCTATCAGAAAATACTAACGTGTATTATCAGTATATAACACTATTAATGTAGCTTTACAACATAAATTGTGGCTATAAATCAAAATTATTTTGGTAAAGAAACTGAGCTTATTTTCACCAAAACATTTTTGCTCTTTAGATCAAGATCTACAAATCCTTGAATCTTTACCAGTTTGTTCCCTTAATTGCTTTCTAGTTAAGATTGCTTTGTAAAAGGATAATTTCTTATATATTTTTAAAATACATTCACAAGACCTGGGCATTGCTGGCTAGGAGAGAAATTATTGCCCACTCCTAATTGCCTGACCAGCCGTTGAGAGTCAAATGCATTGCAGAGGATCATAGTCGCATGAGGCCCGACCATGTAAGGATAGCACTTTCCTCCCCTAAAGGATGTTAGTGAACCAGATGGGTTTTTCCCAACAATAGGCAATGGATTCGTGGTCATCACTGGACGCTTAATTCCAGGTCTTTTTAATTGAATTCAAATTTGACTATCTGCCACAGCAGGATTTGAACCCTTGTCCCCAGAACATTAACCAAGTTCTGGATTAATAATCTAGTGATACAACCAGCAGGCCATCACCTCCCCTAAATTTACTTTGATGGGCAGACATAATTTTGAGAAGACAAAGGACTGAATTTTCTCATTTCCAGTTGTGTTTTTATGAGTGAGAGTTGTAGAGTTTGATCCGCCATAGATTCCAGCGATTTTTCTCACACAGTTTTCTGCTCTTTGCCTTATTACTTATATGACTGAGTTCTTCAGTGCACTTCTTGTGTAATCGCATGGCCTGAGAGGCAGAAACACTGATCACTGCCATGACCTTGCACCATTCATGCCACTGATGTCATATTTAAAGGCCCAGTTGCCCACCAGATCAGATGCTGTAAGCCAGGAACTGTCTCTCACACTGTACTACTCAACTATCATCTCTGAGGGTCAGGTCCAGAAAGGAAAGCTTCCCAGGCAGGGACCTGGAGATGCTGGTGAATAGGATGGTGGAGAGGAGAGCTATCCTTTAGCCTGCTGACCGCCACAGGATACCACGTCACGAGACACAGCCAGCCTGGACTCAAATCAGTGTTGTGTCCAGAGTTCAAAGGAAATCTCAGCAATGCAGGGTGTCCTGCAATTATCTACTTTGCTCTGCAAGGACCTCCATCTTCTTTCTGCTACCTCGCACTCACAGGACCAGCATTCATTTTAATTCTGCCACTGCACACATATCTCACCAAGGCTCACAGATAATAACTCTCGGTAGTGCATTCATTATGTCCACTCAATAGCTCTCACCTCCATCATCCAACCAAACTACTAATCTATCTGCTTTTTACATTTCCTTACATTTGTCTCGTTAGAGATAAAACGGCTGCCCCCACACCTCATCAGTCTGCATAGCATTCCCACTGACATACCTGTAATCTCTGGACTGCTTGCAGATGAGCTGCAGGACGAATACTGGCCACATCCCCAGACTGCAAGGACATGGATTCCCAGAGTCTAGGAAGGTCAAGTGCCTGACTAACAGTTGTCAACCTCCTGAATTGGAATGTGGTGAGCTCCCTGACTGATTGTAACTCCCTGACTGACTGTAGTCCCCTTTCTCCTACCGAAGCCTGCGTCCCTTTGTCTTTCAGACATAGCCATTTACTTGAAGCACATCCAATGCGCTGGTTACAAAAACTGCTGGAGGTCTAATGTTGATGTAGCATGGTGTAGCACAGTGACTTTTGACTCTTCAGTTTTTTTCAGTGTGACAAGCTGCCTGCCAGCCCTTTTCCACTAAAAAGCCGTCTAAGTTACAGAAGCTGACAATCTATAACTGAGCATTAAAGACCTTGTGCACTAAAGCGCATTGTGAATCTCAAAGGCTGGCAGCCTCCGAGTAAGCGCAAAGTGAGTTTTAAAAAATGGCAAAACTTTATCTTGATGTTTGGATTCTGAATTTTTCATTCTTGCCATATTTTTCTAATTTTCTTGCTATTATCTGCGCCACACAAGGGAAGGGAATAATGCACCAAAAGTCAGGAAATTTGAACTTCTCAAACAATTAATTATTTAATATTTGCTCTATTTTCACATTAGTTCCAATGGATGAATATCTTGTGTGGCTTTTGATGGGATTTTTGGTTCTTACTAGATTTTGGGAAAAATTTGTCACCATTCTGTAAACCAGGTACCGTCCTGACATTAGAAGCAAGGTTCACTATTAGGTATGAAATGGAAATTGAAATTTAAACTATGTCATCAAATCAATTCAATGAATAAAGGGGAACCAACATGTTCTTTGTTAATGAATCTGAGCTGGTAAAGGTAAAGTTGTCACAGTCCTACCAGTCCATAGGGCTGCTCATTAGACTACTACTGGTTTAATATGAAACTCACCATTCTACAGATGAGGGGAGACGTTGAGAAGAACAATCCTTCAAAGTAACGTCAGCTAGATTGGGAATTGAACCCACACTGTTGATATATCTCTGCATTGGAAATCAGTCATCAAAGTTAACCATCCATTTCTGAAGAAGGGTCTAGGCCCAAAACGTCAGCCTTCCTGCTCCTCTGATGCTGCTTGGCCTGCTGTGTTCATCCAGCTCTACACCTTGTTATATCAAAGTTAACCGACTCCTTTCATAAAACCCTAGGGAATAGGAATAAAAGACAGAACCTGCATTGCCATAGCTCCTTATCATTTTCAAAGAACTTCCTCAAGTGCTTCAATAATGATGGAGTACATTTTGAAGAGCAAGCACTATTGTTATGTCTGAAGTAATGAAAGTGATTCAGATACTTTTTGGCCAACCTAGCTCCTTCTTTCCATCATTTCCAGTAAAAAGTATTGTCTCCACAAAGATTTCTTCGTCCTCTTCTTCAACACATAGACACTACAATATACACTCATTTTTTAGACTGATCTTTTAGGCCAAAAGTCATGGGCCAACCTTTACATGAGTTGTGTTTTTGAGAGGATGACATGCTAGATTCGGGCTCAAGTGAAATCCAGAAAAGACCATAAAAATGAATATCAGTGAAAAATGAACAGTAGTAATTAAAATAACACATTTTGTTATTCATAACCTTATAACTTTAACCATTTGAATAAATTAAAACAGAACATAAATATGTAGAAGTTTTATTACCCACACTTATTTTAATTAGCACTTACACGTTTACAGTTAAATTGAATCATTAACACCTCTAGGATTATCCTTTTGTTCTGAAATTTTACGTAGTACATGAAAACTTATAGCTTTCTAGGGCAAAATTAATGAGATGCCTTTTGCATGAGTATTGCCTTCAGTTGTCTGATTATCCTCAAATCTAATTTTTTAATGAAATCATTTATCTCAGTTTTCTTCATACTTCTTAATGACTCTTGCTACTTTTAAATGCTTCATTTTGACAGCTATCAAGATTTAAGTTCTTTGCAAATTCTTTCTGAAAAAACTGCATTTAAATCACCTTAAAATCTCTTATTTTCTAAGGAGAATAAGTGTTACTTTCTCTTGACTTAAATTCTTGGGACTGAGAATCATTATTGTAGCTCATCCCATTCCCTATCAATAATAATATTTTCTCAATAATTAGGCAGCCAGAAACAGTACTCTAAATTGGAGCAAGCCTTAATATAAGCAGAAATCTTTTTCTTGGAAGACATTCTTTGTAGCAGAGGTGGATTACAATAAAAATAGTACTGTAATAATGAAGGAATAAGTTCAGACTAAAAGTATTTCTTTAATATATCCAGTACTGGAAATGCATTCAGAGTTTTGATGCTAATGATTTCTTTTTCATATGAAGAGTATTCACATGAAAAAAATACTTTCCTGTTCTTTAGTTTCCTGGTGCATTGGAGAGATTCAGACATTTTTCCTTCATCTAAATTTATTGTATACTTACAAATAAGCTGCCCTTGCTCAGCTGCATGTTTGAAAGATTTGCAAAGGGAAAAATAATTTGCTCAATTTGCTTGACAGGTTGAGCATGCTTCATTGATCACAATACAAATGCTGACCTGTTTTATTTGGATTAGACCTTCTTCCCTTTGATTTCAACCATAATCACAGCTTTTGCAGAGGGCAATTGTTGCCCAGGGAATCTTGAAGCTCCACGTGTGATTGCTTAGTAGACAGAAAAACAAACGTATTTTAGTGGAACAGTATGAAATCCTCAGGTTTATTTTATTTTGCGCCACATGCTCACAAAACACATCTGTTAGTATTTAATTTACAAAGTACAGGAAGGCAGTCACCACAAGAACCAGACCACAGAGTATAAACAAAACTGGATCCAAAAGCCTTTTTATATACAAATAAAATGTAGTTTTACAGGCACAACTGCTGGTTACCATACCCTGATTAGTGGGTAGGATTGGTCTAAGTATACAATAAAGAGTAGATAGACTTATAATTTATTTGATGGACTTCACAGTATTGAAACACTTTAAAAATGAAAGTATCTCTATAACTTCCTTCTTTATTGTATTTTTTTCTTGTATTTTACATTTGCCATACTCTATTGTTAGTCAAAGCCAGCAGGACAAACTCTGCCAATGCTTGGCAGTACTCAGCTGTTGGGACCATACCTGACTACGATCCAGAGTAACTTGCTTTGTGATGTCACTCTACCATCACTCCTTCCTCACCCCTCACAAGGGATGCATGCAGAATCTAGCTAGCATCGGTCCACGACCATGCTGACAAGATTGGGAGCTCTTCATATCAAACTGAATTGGCAAACCACATTTCTAAAACGCGGCCTTACGTGCCTATCAATTTGCTGTCCTTTTAACATTGTTTCGATTAAATAAGTAGGTCAGCTTAGCAGGATTCTGGCACTTCCATTTCATAAAACCAATGCTGATAAATATCTACTTTCTCACTCCAGGGAAGTCCTATTGTTTTAAACACAACCTAACTTACAAATTAGTATTGGTTGGATGAAAAGTTGAAGAGGATTATGTGAATTAAGAGTTCCTCGCGGGGAGTTATGTTCAAAAGGAATATGGGCCAAAGAATCAGTGCTACAGTGCTGTGCATCTATTCTCTATGGAGCCTCAATGTTGGGAGCACTGAATTTCCTCAAGTATATTGTTACCATTGTAGTGATGATGGACTATTAATATTCAATGTTCATTGTTTGACTCAGTGCCTTACACTTTACAGCCTTAAAATGGTTTTAGAAAGGACACAACTGACATCTAATGGTTTCTACAACTATCTGACAAGCCCAGGCAACACACATGGAGTATATGAAACCAGATCCATTGGAATTATTATTTTACTCAAGAGGCACTGAAATGAAGTGAGGTGCCAAAAGATTTCTACCTCTTATTTTGCTGATGTTTGCAGGGTAAATTTGCAAATTTAATGATGAAATGTTGTCTACATCTATCTAGATTGGATCGTAACACAGCCTCAAGCTACAAGGGCACAATAGCCCTTCAGCAGTGGAGAGATGAAGCAGCATGGACTGATAAAAGCCAACACTGAAAGTTCTTCTCACCCTCCCGCTCTAAATCTCTGAAACCAGCACTGGTCTAAAAAAACAACTTGCACAAACCACAGTTCCCTGAGAAATCAAGGTTGTCTGTCCTGAGGAAACAGGACAACAGCTAAATCCTCAGGAGTCAGAATTTTTTGTCATAACTCAAGGACTCCAAAAATATTAAAGCACCTTTGCCTTTATAACTGTATAGATACCCTCCATCCTTCTTTGCAAATATATTTCCTGTGTTTTGTGTGTGTGTGTGTGTTTGTGTGTGTGTGGTTCAATGTTCCTTTTATGTTATCTTTTTCTTTTATATTTTATGTTATATTTTAGTTTGGGATAGTAGAAGGGAGGTGATGGCCTATTGATTTGTTGCTGGATTAAATGACCAGAGACACCTCTAGGGACCTGTGTTCAAATCCTGCCATGGTGGAAATTGAGATAACAAGGTGTAGAGCTGGATGAACACAGCAGGCTAAGCAGCATCAGAGGAGCAGGAAGGCTGATGTTTCGGGCCTAGACCCTTCTTCAGAAATGGGGGAGGGGAAGCGGGGTCTGAAATAAATAGGGAGAGTGGGGGAGGCGGATAGAAGATGGATAGAGGAGAAGATAGGTGGAGAGGAGACAGACAGGTCAAAGAGGCGGGGATGGAGCCAGTAAAGGTGAGTGTAGGTGGGGAGTTAGGGGGGAGATAGGTCAGTCCAGGGAGGACGGACAGGTCAAGGGGGTGGGATGAGGTTAGTAGGTAGGAGATGGGGGTGGGGCTTGAGGTGGGAAGAGGAGATAGGTGGGAGGAAGGACAAGTTAGGGAGGTGGGGACAAGCTGGGCTGGTTTTGGGATGCAGTAGGGGGAGGGGAGACTTTGAAGCTTGTGAAGTCCACATTGATACCATGGGGCTACAGTGTTCCCAAGTGGAATATGACATGCTGTTCCTGCAACCTTTGGGTGGCATCATTGTGGCACTGCAGGAGGCCCAGGATGGACATGTCATCTGAGGAATGGGAGGGGGAGTTGAAATGGTTCGCGACTGGGAGGTGCAGTTGTTTAGTGTGAACCGAGCGTAGGTGTTCTGCAAAGCGGTCCCCAAACCTCTGCTTGGTTTTCCCGATGTAGAGGAGGCCACAACGGGAACAGCAGATATAGTATATATAGTATATATATATATATATATATAGTATATATATCCA
>NC_063340.1:59761602-59771685 GCF_021869965.1 Rhincodon typus
TATATATATATATATATATAGTATATATATCCACAGCCAGCAGCTCCAGAGGACACTGTAGCACCCAGCCCTGCCGAGTCTTCACCATCCCTCCAGACCTCCCCCTTACTGAGGACGAACGGTCAGTCCTCAGTAAAGGACTCACCTTTGTCCCCCTCCACCCACACATCAACAAATACCGCTCACGCTTGGACGTTGAACAGTTTTTCTGCCGCCTCCACCTCAGCACTTACTTCTTTAATCATGAGCTTAACCCTCCCTCTACTGACCTCTTCTCCTGTTTCCAACACACTCCTTCCTCCTGGACACCACCCCAAGGCCTCCTACCCTCCCTCGACCTCTTCTTCTCCAACTGCCGTCGTGACATCAATCGCCTCAACCTCTCCACCCTTCTCACCCACTCCAACCTCTCCCCCGCAGAACGTGCAGCCCTCCGCTCCAATCCCAACCTCACCATAAAACCCACGGACAAGGGAGGTGCAGTTGTAGTATGGCGCACCGACCTCTACATCGCCGAGGCCAGGCGCCAACTCTCCGACACCACCTCCTACCGCCCCCTTGATCATGATCCCACCCCCGACCACCAAACCATCATCTCCCAAACCATCCACAACCTCATCACCTCAGGTGACCTCCCACCCACAGCCTCCAACCTCATCGTTCCCCAACCCCGCTCCTGTCCCACCGAACTTATCTCCACCTATCTCAACTCCATTTTCTCCCCCGTGGTCCGGGAACTCCCTACTGATGTCCGTGATCCCACCCACGCCCTCCACCTCCTCCAAAACTTCCAATTCCCCGGTCCCCAACACCTCATCTTTACCATGGACGTCCAGTCCCAATACACCTGAATTCCCAATGCAGATGGCCTAAAGACCCTCCACTTCTTCCTGTCCCGCAGGCCTGACCAGTCCCCCTCCACTGACACCCTCATCCGCTTAGCTGAACTCGTCCTCACCCTCAACAACTTCTCTTTCAATTCCTCCCACTTCCTACAGACAAAGGGGGTGGCCATGGGTACCCGCATGGGCCCAAGCTATGCCTGCCTCCTTGTAGGTTACGTGGAACAATCCCTCTTCCGTAGCTACACTGGCCTTAAATCCCATCTCTTCCTCCATTACATTGATGACTGTATCGGTGCCGCCTCGTGTTCCCATGAGGAGCTCTAACAGTTCATCCACTTCACCAACACCTTCCACCCCAACCTTAAGTTCACCTGGACCATCTCTGATACCTCTCTCTCCTTCCTGGACCTCTCTGTTTCCATCTCTGGCAACCACCTGGAAACCGATATCCATTTCAAGCCCACCGACTCCCACAGCTACCTAGAATACACCCCCTCCCACCCACCTTCCTGCAAAAATGCCATCCCATATTTCCAATTCCTTTGCCTCCGCCGCATCTGCTCCCAGGATGAGGCATTCCATTCCCGTACATCTCAGATGTCCTCGTTTTTCAAGGACTGCAACTTCCCTCCCTCAGTGGTCAAGAATGCCCTCGACCGTGTCTCTGCATTTCCCGCAACTCATCCCTCACAACTCCTCCCCGCAATAACAAGCAAAACAGAATCCCCCTCGTCCTCACGTACCACCCCACCAACCTCCGGATCCAACACATCATCCTCCGACACTTCCGCCATCTGCAATCCGACCCCGCCACCAAAGACATTTTTTCCTCCCCACCCTTATCTGCTTTCCAGAGGGACCACTCTCTCCGGGACTCCTTTGTCCGCTCCACACTCCTCACCAGCCCCACACCCCCGGCACTTTTCCCTGCAACCGCAGGAAGTGTTACACCTGCCCCTACACCTCTCCCCTCACCCCCATCCCAGGCCCCAAGAAGACTTTCCACATCAAGCAGATGTTCACCTGCACATCTGCTACTGTGGTATACTGTATCTGCTGTTCCCGTTGTGGCCTCCTCTACATCGGGGAAACCAAGCTGAGGCTTGGGGACCGCTTTGCAGAACACCTACGCTCGGTTCGCACAAAACAACTGCACCACCCAGTCGCGAACCATTTCAACTCCCCCTCCCATTCCTCAGATGACATGTCCATCCTGGGCCTCCTGCAGTGCCACAACGATGCCATCTGAAGGTTGCAGGAACAGCACCTCATATTCCACTTGGGAACCCTGCAGCCCAATGGTATCAATGTGGACTTCACAAGCTTCAAAATCTCCCCTCCCCCTACCGCATCCCAAAACCAGCCCAGCTTGTCCCCGCCTCCCTAACCTGTACTTCCTCCCACCTATCCTCTCCTCCCACCTCAAGCCCCACCCCCATCTCCTACCTACTAACCTCATCCCACCCCCTTGACCTGTCCGTCCTCCCTGGACTGACCTATCTCCTCCCTAACTCCCCACCTACACTCACCTTTACTGGCTCCATCCCTGCCCCTTGGTCCCGTCTGTCTCCTCTCCACCTATCTTCTCCTCTATCCATCTTCTATCCACCTCCCCCTCTCTCCCTATTTATTTCAGAACCCCCTTCCCCTCCCCCATTTCTGATGAAGGGTCTAGGTCTGAAACGTCAGCCTTTCTGCTCCTATGATGCTGCTTGGCCTGCAGTGTTCATCCAGCTCTACACCTTGTTATCTCATATTCTCCAGCATCTGCGGTTCCTACTATCTGTGGTGGAAATTGAATTCAGTAAAAATCTAGAATTGCAAATCCAATCATGACCATGAAACCATTGCCAATTGTTATAAGAGCCAATGTGTTTTACTAATGTCCTTTAGTGAAGGAAACTGTAGTTCTTGGCTCATATATCTCTTGACTGCCTCTTGAATAGCCTATCAACTGCTATAAAAGAGTTGACCACCTGGTACCATCTGAGGACTCAGAACCGACGATGACAAAGTCCTCCCTACTGACATCTGGGGGATTATGCCGAAATTGGCAGAGATGTCTCACAGCCTGACATGGTCATACTCACAGAATCATACCTGACAATCTATGTCCCAGAAACCACCATCACAAGGCTGTGTCCTATCCCAGCAATTGGACTGCAGTGATTCAAGAAGACAGGTCACAACCACCTTCTCAAGGGCAACTAGGGATGGGTAATAAATGCTGGTCCGGCCAGTGATGTCCACATTCCATGAATGAAGGAAAAAAATAGGTCATAAAATCCCTTCTTCTTTCCTTCAGGCAAATCTTGTAATTAACTGACATCGACATTTGGATACATTGGCTAAGTTTTAATTGAAAAATATTTGTTAAAATCAGATATAAAAACCACTGATTGGCACTTCAACCAACCAACATTCGGTCCCTTTACAAATAGCGGTGGCACGAAAGTCTGGGTTAACAAGGGTTGGTTGACTGATCTGATTTTGAGCACATGACTGACACACAACACAGATCTATCCAAATCAGTGCGTTCATCCTCAGTGATGCATAAAAGATGCCCAAATCTATCGCCACTCTCCATAGTTTATGTGCAAATATAACATTAACTTTAGATGAGGAACAAATGCACAGGTAGAAACCAATGTAATGGGTTTTGATTGGCTTTTCATGACAATGTTGGGTGTGACATGTATCGTGTTTCGTGTTATTAATTTTATTTGTAATGTAGCAGATGATCCCTGAACGGTACGGGTGTTGGGAATTATTTTCTAATGCTGTGTTGAAGAGATCTACAATTCCTTGAGAGTGATTCCAGCTGGAGTGATCCCAGCTGGAGTGATCCAAGCCTGACATCGTCAATAAACATCCAGTTTAAACCTACTTGTATTTTTTAAATTCAACCTCTTTAGAGATGTTGTTACACACCTCTGTAGCAGGTGGGACTTGAACCCAGGCATCCTGGCTCAGAGCTTAAACCTAATTATGTACTACCATGGAATATTTCCTTATGTTAAAGATAATATAGAAATGCAAGTTTTATTGACATAGTTGAATACTAAAAATAACTAGCATTTATACAATACATGATTTAAAGCGGTTTAATATGAGTGAAGCACTTTCTGAAGTGTAGTCGCTGCCATCATGTTGGATAATGTCACAGCTCTTTTGCACAATGCAAGACCCAATAAATAGTAAAGAAATAAAAGGCCAGGTAAGCCATTTTGTTGTTGGTTGTGGGTTAAGTGTGAGCCAGGACACAGGAAAATACCCCTGATCTTCTTTAAAATTTCAAATAATTCTGTGGAGCTGGAGGAACACAGCAGGCCAGGAAGCACCAGAGGAGCAGGAAAGCTGACGTTTCGGATCGGGACCCTTCTTCAGACCCTTTTCTGAAGAAGGGTCCCAACCCGAAACGTCAGCTCTCCTGCTCCACTGATGCCGCCTGGCCTGCTGTGTTCATCCAGCACCACACTGTGTTATCTCTGACTCCAGCATCTATTTCAAAGAATTATATGTTGTTTTTAATCCTTGCGTTTTTCTATTTTCCCTAATTTGCCTTGGTAAATACTTGAGGAAACTGCAGGAGATACTTTGTATGATAATTCAGTTCTCTCATTCTGTCTAAGTATGTTAAACAGAGAGAATCATATAAGTAGAGAACCATTTCTGAAGAAGTGTCTAGGCCTGAAACGTCAGCTTTCCTGCTCCTCTGATGCTGCTTGGCCTGCTGTGTTCATCCAGCTCTACACCTTGTTATCTCAGATTCTCCAGCATCTGCAGTTCCTACTATCTCTGAACCATATAAGTATCATGGTCTCTTCCCTACTGATGATCTTTCAGGATAGTCATGCTACCAGCTAATACCTTAAAGACTGTTCCTCTGATTAAGCCACTGCAGAGGCTGTTGAATAAAAACAAATGAGAGGAATGGACATGGAAACAAGGAGAGAAACCAAAACTGTGTTGCAAGGTTGCTCTGAAATGTTAACATTGTCTTGATTTTGACTGACCTGATGTGAATTACCAGAAATGTGCATTGTAATTTAGGAGAACAAAGAAACATCTGTGGAAGCCATACATGTTGGGAACTGACTGCCCACTGGGTCATAACTGCAGTACCTGACTGGCATTTGATCAAGGAGACTTTTGCATAGTGTGTGCATGCCACACTTAGAGACTCTCAGACCCCACTCCACACTTACACTAAAAAGTAGGAAAATCGTGGTAAATGTTTCAGCTCACTGATCTTTAAATGTTTATGGAATTTTTATTTTGGAGTGGAAGGAATGAAACACCTGCCCTCTTAAACATTATTTTCTGGACAAACTCAAAAGTCACATGACACCAGGCTATAGTCCAAGAGGTTTATTTGAAATCACAAGCTTTTGGAGCGTAGCCCCTTTGTCAGGTGAAGTCAATTTTTTCTGGGCCAGCGAGGTTTTTCATAAGTATTTATGACTCAGCACAACTTATAAAAAAGTTTAATTTCTTTTGATGGTTTTTACAGTGAGAATAGTGCACAAGAGGTCTATATCAATCTGATGAAACTAAGCTGATCACATGTGTGAAGACTGTGAAAGCACATACTGTGGAGAAGCATGGCATCACTAAGAGCAAGCTTTGTGTTTCTGCTTCTAATTGCACAAGTGCGGAAGGCAGAATTTACTGTCAGTTTTACAAAGTCCTGACGATGACTGCCAATGTAACAATGCAGTTCACAACTAATTAAAAACTCTTGAATTTACGTTGGTTTTTTATATGGATGTACTCCCACAGAGTGAGGCCCAACAAAACTATACTGTATGATTAGGCGTTTATCAGAATGCCAGCCTAAAACCAATAAACAACACAAGCTCAACTTTAAATGGTCGCACTTTTCTTCAAACTTACTTTCTTTTGTGAGAGGAATAATTTCATGTGAGAGAAGCATTATGAGATTCATTTTCTTCCTTGTTTTTAAATGAATAGTTCTACTCCTATTTTGAATCCCCTTTTCCTTTACAGCATTTATCACTTCTTAATCAAAAGGTTTGATGGTTTACAAGTTTCTTATTGAAATCTGCCACTGCTATTTTGCAGCTGCGTGTTTGGAAGTGCCAACTTTACTTGACCTATTACAATTTTCTCCCTCCATGGTGGGGAGGGTATCAACACTTCCTTTTGAAGGAGATCAAGAATCATGAATGGAACCTTGAGATGGATCTTTGCTCTCTCACCTTTTGTGTGCCAATGTGCTGTACCATTGGGCCACATTATTTGTAAAGTTTGCTGAAAACCTGAAGAACCGTATGGGAAATTCAAAGCTTTCAGCATTGCAGATTTTTAAAAATTAGTCCCTGTAATATTGATACATGCTTATTATTTTCCATTTTAAATGGAAGGGGGCCCTTGCATGGATCCTGGTCATTTCAACCACCTGCAGTTTGACTTCAGTGAACCTGCTGAAGATCATCTGTTTCCAAGTAACTTTGGGATTAATTAGAAGAATGAGGACACAAATTTGTTTTCTCTTTCAAGCTGTTGGCCCACAAGATCGAGTTCTAACCGCCTTTCTCTCACCTTTTCCCTCAGAGACAGCGTATATTATTTTACCACGGGAGGTGTACACTTGCTTGTCCTTTGAGACTTAAGGACACAAGGAAATAATTGCATAGAAGTAAGGAAGAGAGCCATTATTTAATCAATAGATTGTGACTAGAGGAAAAGATTTCCCTAGAAAAAACAAACATTTAAACTTTCACATTCTGCAAAAACAAGGGAAGATTACTAACAGATCTCAGAAATGAAGTCACTGGTTTGATATGGTGGAAGACTGACATTGGAAATTGACACAATTTCAAGGTAGAATAACATGGAGAAAATTCCATGTGATAAACTGGTGAGGTGAATTGAATTTATGAAACAAGAAAATGCTTGAATGGGCTCATTGTTTATTTTGAGTCATTCAAAGTCAGACCTATTTCCATGCCATTTGAATCTACCTTAATCAATGTTGGGGGACTTGTTTAATTCCTCATTTGGGTAGATATCTGGTGGAATCTCCGTTTCAGTTCTATGACATTTGTCTTTGGGAGGCCTGGAGTTGGAGTGTCCAGGAATGACTGCCTGTACACAGTGAGGTGTACATCTCCTGGGTTCTGTGAGGGGTGGCTCAGGATAGCCGGGGTGAGGGGGCAGTGAGGTGGGTCCTCTATGTGAGGCTATGGTGAAATGTAGGCAAGGCTCACACCTGGGTCTTCAGTCTGCAGCATGCAGGGGGAGTCAACAAAGAGGTGGAAATCCAGGATTGAGGAGTTGGAGAAGGAAGTACATGTCCTGGTATCACACATCAGTCAGATTGATGTGGACTGGGCCCTGCAAGAGTTGCTTGAAATGAAGAAGGGCACACTCCAAGATCCAGTCCCTCCAGGAATTAGACTCTACACCTCCTGCCACGCACTGGAAAATAAAGCCACAGGGTCTGCCAGCAGCTCTACGTGCTACTTGCTGATGGCAGATCTCTCATCTTAGGCCCAGAGGCAATCAGAGACCTGGTAATAGAATTCTATTCCTCTGGATCTGTTCAGCAAGGAATTTCACAGAGTTCTGTGGGAGGACTTCCTGCAGGTCATCCTGGAGGGCACCAGGAGGCTTGATGCTCCTCTGAGCCGGAAGGAGCTGACCAGTGTTCTTAAGTAGCTCTCCAGTGGCTAGTGCCCAGGGCTGGATGGGCTGTCTCTAGTATTCCTCACGGCATTCTGTGATGACTACCTGCAGGTCCTGGAGGAATGTATCATGACTGGAAAGATGCCCCTGTCTTGGCACAGTGCTGTCATTGCTCTGCTGCCCAAGAGGGAGCTTCTCTGATTGGATAAGAACTAACATCTGGACTTCCTCCTCAACACAGATTACAAAATCTTTGCCAGGGCCTTATCTTCTCACCTTGGCACCGTGCTGGACCACATGATTCACCCAGACCAGTCCAAAACAAGCCTGGGCCAGAGTATCTATGACAACATCCATCTGGACCAGGACATGATCGATCTTTCCCAGAGAAGATCCTGTCAATTGCCTTTCTCACCCTTAACCAGGAGAAGGTGTTCTACAGAATGGATCATGAGTATTTACTCAGGACTTTGTGAGATTTTGGGTTCAGGTCGCTCAGACCTGACTTCAGCATTCCGCTGTGGAGTGTATAGTGAAAGTTATTGGTTCCTGATGATGCCCCTATGCTTTGGGATGGATGTGTGTTAGGATTGCTCCCTGTCCGGTCAGTTATATTTGATTTGAGTGGAGCTGTTCCTATGCCTCTTGTGGAAGTGGCTATCAGGTTTAACTCTGAGAGGGCCAAACGAGGGTGTGAGCTTTTTGACTTACTCTGATGATGTGCTCCTCATGTTCACTGACACAGATGAATTGGTGGAATGTGTGAGTGCCACAAGTTCTATTCTGCAGTGTGCTCCATGAAGATCAACTGGAGTAGATGTTGGGGATTGCTGATCAGTCCGTGGCACATGGACCCCCTGCTGGAGGAACTCCAGTGCTTCATGTGGAGTATCACTCACCTCCTCTACCTGGTAGTCCATCTCTGCCTGGCTGAGGAATCCTGGCTAGCAAACTGGCATGAGTTCGAAAACAAGGTGATCACTTGCTTGGGATGCTGAACAGGGCTGTTCTCAGTGTAGTTTACAGAGTGTGAGTTTTTGTCTGATTGCTGAATACTGCCATGTTGTGATGGGGCTGGTCACTTTGGTGCCATTCCCAGAATTTGCCACAAGTGGACAGAGAAAACTTGTCCAGTTTTTCTGGAACAAACAGCAACTCTGGGTTGCTGCTGAGGTACTGAGTCTCCCACTTTGGAGGTTTTATGGGCCAGACCAGACCCCCTCAAATATCTTAAGAATGTAGCCTAGACCCTAACTTTTTCTTATTTTAACAGTAAATGTAAGGTATCTTTTCCTGATGCAATGTGATTGGCTAAACTACTTGACGTTAAGCAAAGCACAATTTATTTAAACACTGTAGTTAAAATACAACCAAAGAAAGAGAAATTTAGAATTGCAACTCTCTGGGAAACTTAACTGAATAATAGATACAGTATTGATTACTAATTAACTGTTCCAATATAGTAACATCCCATAAGCACATCCCTTGGAAAGAAAAGGAAAATTCAGACACGGATTCTCACATGTTGTTATCCATTTCAGGTTGAAAAACATCAAGAGAGAATTCAGAGAAAGCAGCAGTCAGGAGATATTCATTGAAGCTTCCAATTCTTTTGAGACCCCAATAGCTTCTGCTTAAAGCTAAACCTAAAAATAAAAACAAAATTTTAAATCTGTGAGAATTAGCCACACCCAGGCTGCTTCCATCGTTCCAACTTTTTAAAAAAAACCCAAGACTTCACAAGCTCTTTACTCAAGTGGTGTTCAGTAAATGGCCTGCACTTCTGCCTTACAAATTCTCTTCAAAAAAAGACCAGGACAAAATAACCTCTTGAAAGCTATAGCATCATCACAGAGGGAGCCAGCGCTGGTGTACCTTTGCACGCTGGTAGCGATTTTCCACCTTCAGACCCTGCAGCGATGCCTTTTCATTGACCCTCTTCCAAGGTGGTGCACCCTGATGACATATTTCTTCCATCAGATGCATGGCTTCAATTATGACATGCAGTTTCTCTTGTTGTCCTGCCCTCAGACCTCCTTTCAGAAATTAACTGTTTTACTTGGACTTGATCAAGGTCCGGGACACAGCTGCCCTCATGCCAGCCTGCTCTTTCTGTAGGAGTGGTGGCTGTTGTAGAGAAGCCGCTACTCAGGAATGGGTTCCTTCATCACTACAGGTTTCTCCATCAGGTTGAGGAGAGGGATCGGGACACTGAGCTGACCAGAGTTGGAGGTGTGTTGGATAGTGGAAGAGTGGACTGGATGACGCTAATGCAGTTGGCTGAAAGGGCATTAGTCAATGTCCAGTACATAGCCTAAGCCATCTAGAGTCTCCTGACCAAGGTACTCGGCCCACAGAAAACACAGGGAATTGAGGCAGCTCAAGCATGCGGTGACAAACTGGCCCCTGTCTGTCTGCAACTTACATTGGCCCCGTGCACCAGGCCTTCCCCAGGACCTGGCTCACCACAGTCTAAGGCATCTCAAGGCAATTTCCACAGTGCCCTTCAAAGTAGCATGGAGGCATTTCATGTCTGAGTTCCACTTTCTCATCCATGCCCACCGCTCGCATACAGCATAACGTTTC
>NC_063340.1:59772085-59799098 GCF_021869965.1 Rhincodon typus
AATGCACTATGATTTGCCCATTGTACGTAAATTGCCCATTGTACATTGCCCCCTCCCCGTGAATGACAGTGTTCTCCTGTCACAAGGGCCCCGCACCCCCCCCGCCCCCCCCCCCCCCTGGGGTCTCTGTGTTTTCCCATTCCATTCGGAATTCGGGGTGGAGTGCTGCATGCTACACTCCCAAACAACAGTAAGTTCATGAGGTGCCAGGCCAGATGTAGATGCTGTGGCTTGGGGAAAATGGTTTTCCACATTTATACTGAATGTTTTCATTTGCAGCCCCTCCTCAGTTTGTCGAAGGTCAGAAATCACACGATACCAGGTTATAGTTCAACAGGTTTATTTGAAAACACAAGCTTTTGGAGCCTCATTCCTTCTTCAGGTGTTAGTGACAGAGGTGGCATCAGACACAGAATTTATAAGTAAAAGATCAAAGGGCCATACAACTGATGAGGAAGTATCAAAGAAACCTAAGATGCTGTTAAATCTTTAATCAGTTAGAAGGTTTTAATTGACTAATAAATATATGTAAATCCCCAAATTCCTTTCAAGTCACTGCCCTGAGAGTACTAAAGGTTTTAGCAGTGTAAAGAGGAGGTGACATTTTAGGGCAGACAATGCATGTTTGATGTGTGGCCTTGTTTAGAATCTGTTTATATTTTGGTTAGGAGTCAGATTGGTTTTATTTCTAAAGTAGGAATTTATAAAATGCCACATTGACTGACTGTATATAAATTGTGTGCTTTTTGAATGAAATAGAATGTATCTGCAAATACAAGTTCACCCCGTGTGTGCGTGAGTGTGTGTGTCTGTGTGTGTGAGAGAGAGAGTGAGTGTGTGTGTGTATGTGAGAGAGAGAGAGAGAGTGTGTGTGTGTATGTGAGAGAGAGAGTGTGTGTGTGAGTGGGGGGGCGCAGAGAGAGACAGTATGTGTATGTGAGGGGAGGGGAGAGAGAGTGTGTGTGTGAGAGAGAGAGAGGGAGAGAGAGAGTGTGTGTATGTGTGTGTGTGTGAGAGAGAGAGTGTGTGTGTGTGGGAGAGGGAGAGTGTGTGTGTTTGAGTGTGGGAGGCAGAGACAAAGTATGTGTGTGTGTGTGTGTGTGTGTGTGTGTGTGTGTGTGTGTGTGTGTGTGTGTGTGTGTGTGTGAGAGAGAGAGAGAGTCTGACTCCAAACCAAAACACAAACAGATTCTAAACAAGGCCTCATACTTAACATGCATTGTCTGGCCTAAAATGCCACCTCCTCTTTACACTGATAAAACCTTTAGTTCTCTCAGGGCAGTGACTTGAAAAAAAATCAGGGATTTACATATACATATTAATCAATTAAAACTTTTGAACTGATTGAAGATTTAACAACATCTTGAATGTATCCTCATCAGTTGTGTGACTCTTTGAACTTTTACCAATAAATTCTGTGTCTGATACCCCCTCTCTCACTAATATCTGAAGAAGGAGCAAGGTTGTGAAAACTTGTGTTTTCAAATCAATCTGTTGGACTATAACCTGGTGTCGTGTGATATCTGACCTTGTCCACCCCAGTCCAAGGTCGGCACCTCCATATCATAGTTTGTTGAAAGGGCTGCTCCTAAATATTTGTTTGCACATCAGCCCTACGCTCCTGATCTATGGCCATCCAATGCAAGGAGAGCCCACCAGGCCAGTGAACCTCCTCATGGGCCTGCTCCTGGGCTTCGTCAAAGTGGCCATGAATAGGTCCAGGCAGCCATCAGTGCAGGGGACCGCACTGCCTGACTGCCTGCTCCTCTTTTGTGATGGTAATGGAGGAAGTGTGAATTTTCTGTCCTCCTTTACAGATATGTATATACTCTGTAATACCAAAGAAAACAGTGTAAGTTGGTAATTAATAAGACTTGCTGATTAGAACATAAGGGCATACCGAAACGTCAGCCTCTCTACTCCTACGATGCTGCTTGGCCTGCTGTGTTCATCCAGCCCTGCACCTTGTTGTCTTGTATAAGGGCATAGGAGTTAGGATCAGAATGAGGCTATTTCAGCAGGGGTTTGGGCCCTTTGTGCCTCCTCCGGCATTCAATAAGCTTTCTTACCTCAACTTGTTCATCTGCAATTACCTAGCTCCCTTAGAAGCCAAGAGTCTATTGAGCTCTATAAGAATGTAAAGCTTGTTGGACACATTGATAAAGGATTGCCTGCTGAAGGATATATAAACATACATAATATATATAAATATACAAAGATTATATCTTCAGTCTTTCAGAACCATTGATTAAATAGCATGTAGACATGGGGTTCTCCAGAATGCGGGTTTGCCTACTATACTCTATATAGATATCAGGTTGTCTGGTAAATTAACAAGGAAACTGTAGTGATTATAACAACGTCAGCTAGGTGGACATCATAGAATATGACTTCCCTGATTGGGGCTGTTAATCTGATCTAATTAGGGAGCCCTGGCTGACAGATAAGAACTGGAGTATCAGGCATCCTGTTCACGCTGAGAGCAGACTCTGAGGGAGCTGGATCAGTGTCAAGGACTCTCCACATGTAAATAAAGGGTGACATGGTGATGAGATACTGGCCTCTGTGGAGTTATTTCAGAAGCCTTTTCATTTTTGACACCCCTCCCTCAATGAAGATGGATATACCTGTGTTGTGAAGTCATCCATGACACGAATGTATTGGATGATGTATTATAGCTATTGGCATATCATTTGAATGTGCTCACCCACATGAGAATGATTCAATGTCTCTTTCAATAGAGGATCTCGGAAGTGGCAGCAGAGGCCAAGGAGGCAGCAGGACAGCTCCCTGCTACATTTCCTGCCCTCACCCATCCAAAGACAACCTGGAAATGTGTGGCAAATCTTTGGAAAATCCTGGCCCCTATCTCCTAAAGTTGCCTCAACGTTTGAGATAATTGCAAGGAAGTGAAATTGTGCACATATCCGATTGGAGTCCGTGCTGTGATGATGACAGATCCCTTGTCAGAAACAGGAAACAGACACGTATGCACTGCTGGCACACTGCAGGGAATCTCAATAACTGTTTCAGTCAGGTGACACTTGACCTGACCTATGCAGTCTGCAGCACACTCCAGACCTTTACTGCACTGAGTGGCTCCAAGTGTTGACATTGGAAAAAGTTGAAAGGGTTCAGAGACTTTCACCTCAGCCTCATTTAGGCCTATTTGTGCTGTAAATTGACTCTGATTTGATGTGGTCAAGGCTTTTGGTTTTGAGGTATGTACTTTATTTTGATTTTTCACCCACACATACATTCCAAAACAAGGTATAGTACAAATCTTCTTGTTACATTGCTTTATTTGTCAAATGAATCTTGCCTTTATATATTCCGATCATAGTTCTGTATATCAATTCTGATCCAGTAGAAAGGAATGATATTTTGCTGAAGTTTAACTTGTCTCATTGAATTATGGTCCAATTATTTTAAAAAAATACATGTGTGGTACCTTCACATCATGGAAACAAATGTGATTAATAACTTCTTTGAGTATGCATTTGAGGATTTTATTGTCTACTTTAATTCTATTTCACATATTTCACTCAGGGGTTAAATTGAGTACTTCTACAGATGCACCATTGAAAGCATACTTTCCGGGTGCATAATGGCCTGGTATGGCAACTGCTCTGCCCAGGACTGTAAAAAACTACAGAAGGTGGTATGCACAGCCCAGACCATCACAGAGGCCAACCTCCCATTCATTGCCGTGGAAAGGCAGCCAACATCACAAAGTCCCATTGTACCCTGGTGATGACCTCCCACAACCTCTTCTGTCAGGCAGAAGATACAGAAGCCTGAACACACGCATAAGCAGGTTCAGGAACAGCTTCTTTCTAACTGTTATCAGACTGTTGACTGGGCTCTAGCCTCAAATAATGTAGCCTGCAATGTAATCTGTATGCCTCTAAGTCTTTTTGATTTTTACATCCTTTGCTTGCTGTGATCTGCCTGTACCGCTTGTAAACAAAGTTTTTCACTGTATTTTGGTACACGTGACAATAAAATCAATCAATCAATCGAGTAACCTAGGCATGGGGATTGCAGTTTCTGATCATTAGGTTGGTGCTACCAGTTTGAGCTGGCAGTCCTTTTAACTGATTGTTGTGTGCAGCCACCAGTGCCCACACTGTTCTGTAAGCATCAGCAGATGGTCTGATACTTTGAGTTAGTGGCAAGTTCTACTAAGAAAAATTACACTCCTTAAGGAGGAGGTGCACTCTGGATACAAGGAATGGTGAGAGTTTTTCAAATGTTGTCAGCCTGTGATTCTTTGAGGAATGGACTTCAGGGGCTAGGTTATGGGGAGACATTATACAAATTAGGCCCATTTTATTTAGAATTTATAAGGTTAAGGGTGATCTGATCGAAGTCTTTAAGATATTAACAGGAAAAGACAGCATAAAGATAAATTGTTTTCACTAGTTGGGGATTTTAGAATTAGGGGTCATAGTCTGAAATTAGGTCTGACTATTCAGGAAAAATGTTAGGAAACGCCTCTATACACAAAGGATGCTAGAGGTTCGGGGCTCTCTTCCACAAACAGGAATGGATACTGGATCAGTTGTTAGTTTTAAATCTGATGTAGATACAGTTTTGTTAAGCAAAGGTATTAAGGGATATGGGCCAAAGGCAGGCATATGGAGTTGGGCCACAGGTGATCTCATTCAATAGCAGAACAAGCATGAGGGGCAGAATGCCTGTTCCTATCTTTTTATGGTTGCATGCAGAACTGTGAGCAGCAATATTTTCACACAATGTTCAGGGGATCTTTGTGAACAAAAGTGCCAAAAAGAAACATTTTGCATCTGTAATGGGTTTGCAGTCTTCTAGATTTATGCTTAGGAGATAGTTGGAACAAGAAATGGAAGTCAATGCTGGAAGAAGGGTTACTGCAAGAACAGGGGTGCAGAGCCAGAAGAACTTTAATGATTGGACATGTGTTGTCAAAGTGAGTGAATTTGTCCTCAATAGCATATCCTAGTAATAACCAATTCTTAATTCTCCATGCACCCATTGTTCACCAACTGACAAGTTCTGTCAATCCTAAAATTCATAGGCTTTATCTACCTTACACATTTAGAACTGTTGAAAATGTTGAACATACAATTCACAGCTCAGACACACTGGCAGACATTCAGTCATGACAGCTGCATAATCTAAACATATTTCAAAACACTAACTGACGCGCTTTGCTATCAAGGAGCAAGGTAGAGCCCCAGAAAAGAACGAAGGATGATTTGCATTACTGCACGATTTAACCTCCAGTGCGACTGGAAAGCGCATCACTGAGCCTGTGGCCACTGACAGACCTGGAAGAATTAATGATGTGAATACTTATATTCATCCTTCAATAATCCCACATCTTCCATATCCCACAATTTCAGATGAATAATACGTTGTAGCTTGTGTAAGTATATACTTCTTACTTTCTCCTCTTCCTTCAGCAGAATCCAAACATCTTTTTGTCCTTTCTTCAGGTGTTCAAGAACTGGATCTTGCCCAGACAGTGGTGAAAAGAAGGAAAACAATATTTTGGAAAGATTAGAGGGAATCTAGAGAATTATCATTCAGTCAGTCCATCATTTATTGTTGGAAAATTACTAGCATCTATGATTAACGGTAGAGTGACTGAAGATCTTAACAATTTTCAGCCGATGAGAGAGACTCAGCCTGAATTTGTAAAAGTTGTCATTAATTGTATTCGGGGAGGGCGATAATTAGGCACCCAGTTCGACCCACATAAATACATACAGATTGAAACTGTGATTGTTGTGTTAGGAAGCACATGCTTGTTATATGTGGCTTTGAAAATAAATGATTAAAAACATTTATAATGATTGGTTTCAGTTCTATCCAGGCTTTCTGTTGTATAAGGGTGAATTCAAAAATGAATTTGAATGATGAAAGCTGTGTGATCCATTACTTTGCCTTATTTACAAAGATGGAGTTGAGATTTAAATTCACATGGAAAGGAATGTTGTCAATACTTTATTAAACTATCTAATTCATAATGAACATAATAAATATTTATCCCATAGGTTAACCCCTGTTCTATAATTAATCTTAAATTTAAAGGCTTTATGCAATCCTTGTTGTAAAATGGATTAATTCTAACTGTTTAATCTGCTGATCTACAGATACTGTGTACATTATCACAGGAAGTATTGCAACATCCCATAGATATGGTCTCTTGTGTAGCCTGGTGGAAGATGTAACCAGAGCTGTAACACATGTTCCAATAAAACTTGTGTTTTATGTACCTCTGTAGTCTCATTATATGTTCCTTTTTATAATTACTTGCGGGATGTGGGCGTCGCTGCCTGGCCAGAATTTATGACTTGTCCCTAGTTGTCCTTGAGTTGGTAGTTGTGAGCTTCCTTCTTAAACTGCTGTAGGTAGACCCTCAACGGCCTTAGGGAGAAATTCCAGGATTTTGACCCAGTGATAGGGATGGAATGTAAATATATATCTCTAAGTCAGGATAGTGAGAGGCTTGGAGGGGAACTTGAAGGTGGTGGTGTTCTGATGCATCTGCTGCCCTTGTGGTTCTAGATGGAAGTGGTCGTGTGTTTGGAAGGTGATGTCTAAGAATCTTTGGTGAATTTCTGCAGTGCATATTACAGATATGTAGATAGTACACACTGCTGCTACTGAGTGTTGGTGGTGGAGGGAGTGGAAGCTTGTGGATGTAGTGCCAATCAATCGTTCTGCTTCGTTCTGGATGGTGTCAAGCTTCTTGAGTGTTGTTGGAGCTGCATCCATTTAGGCAAATGGGGAGTATTCCATCACACCCCTGACTTCTGCCTTGTTGATGGTGAACAGGCTTTGGGGAGTCAGGAGGTGAGTTATTTGCTGCAGTATTGCTAGCCTTTGACCTGCTGTTGTAACCAATATATTTATATGGTAAATCCAGATGAGGCTTTGGTCTGTTAGTTGAAGAATACCAAGAATATTGGATAGGGCCTGGCCTTCTGACATCTCCCACACTTACACCCACCTTGTCAGTGAGAGTATAGAATGAGTGATGATCCTATTGATGTCTGGAGGGATAGATTATTTCCAAGTCTCAGCTTTTCACAGTAGCACACTGTCATTCAAGGCTTGGAGATGTCCAATGGGCAATTTACATCTCCATGCTCCCTCATAGTGCATTGGCCTGCTATGGAAAGCTGCACAAAGCACTGCCTCTTCCATGTTCGATGCTGTTGAACAGGGTGGTCAGGCACTTCAAAGCAACTCGACAGTCTACGCTCACTCTGAAAAATTGAAGGGTTACCAATAATGGAAGAGTCATTCTCAGCATTACCCTTAACCTGTTGCCCATCATGAGAAACTTTGCTGTGTAACAGTTTGACTTCAGCCTTAAAAGCGATGTAACTTTATCACCATGTGATGTTAGTGCACTCTGTCATTGACTACTACACTGTCTCTCAGTGTCAGTAAGTCCCATAATGTGTAGAGACTTGAAAATGGGATCATGTGAAGATATCAAGCATACAATCATGGATAACCAATCATTTATTTAGCATCAAAGAAGGTCAAGGACTGCAAAAATAATTAGGTCTATGTGCCCTTTGTACTAAGAAGGGAATTATGCCATATAACCACCAGAACGTTAAATAATTTTTAAAAATCGTCATCATTCACACTGGAATTGCATGCCAATTAGATTTCTGAAGAAGGGTCCTGACTCAAAACGTCAGCTTTCCTGGTCTTCTGATGCTGCCTGGCCTGCTGTGTTCCTCCATCTCCACGCTGTGTTGTTTCAATTAGGTTCTCCCTGGCTTCTCACCTTAATAGTCCACAGCTCTATCATGTTCTCTTGGATATCCTTCCGATCAATGTCCTGACTCTCATCCTCATTGTCATCCTCAGAGAATGTTGTTGACCTTCACGTTACTCTGCATTAAAGACACTCCTCTTTTTGTTGCTTCCTGTTTTTAAGGGCACAGAATACCATAATGACATGGCACACTGTCTCTGGGCTGTACTGAAATCTCATCTTGCAGAGGCTATGGTCTGTTCCACTATGACCCTGGGGGAAGCATGAGCGGCCTTGCACATTCATTCAGCACCACTCTGAGGGTTTCATAAAGATGTCAGCAGCTACATTTGGAAGGGTCAGCCCTTGTCTCCAGCAGCCATGCTGTATGACCCAAGGAAAATTCTCTAGTATGTATGAATCATAGAGCTCCCAAGTTAACTCGAACAGATCTCCCAAATTTGACTTTCATAGTCTCAGATAATTTGAACAGTGGTGGAGTGGAAGCCCTTTCTGTTGATTAATTCTGCAGCTTGGTGATAGGGCACTCATAAAACAACATGGTAGCAGTCTGCAGTGCTGTGCACCTGGGGGAAGCCAGAGATGTTTGAGAATTCCATTGACCGAGAGTGAGCTGCTAGACTCTACTTGTGATCGGGAAGGATATGAAGAGCTGTGAAAATGACACCAGTGGCATCTTACATGTACCTGTATGCCAATGAAGGAGAGGTGTCACACTGGTCCTTAGGTGCTCCTATAAAAGAGCCACTGGCATAAAATTCAATGCATCTGTGACCTTGACAGCCACCAGGAAAGGATGGCTATTCAGTCTTTCTGAGCACAAGTCCTATTCCAACAGAAGACAGCTCGGTGATGATGGTCTGGGACATCCTTAATCTCTGCCTGCACTATCTTCCTGAGAGCTGCAGAAAATGACAGTGAGGTCTGAAGATGTGGAATAGGGTGAAATCATTCTCCTGGACCTCCTAGGGGGATTAATGTTTCCTGCCTTTGCAACTTTAGAGTCAGATTCTGAAGATTGATGGGAAAATCAGGAAATTTTTTCTCAACATTGAGATTGTGATTTTTCATCCTTGCCATATTTTCCAAACTTTCACACTTTTGCTCATATTGCTCAAGAGAGGGAAAACTCAGGCCAAAGTCTAATTAGTCAATGTAACTTTCACCTATTACTATTATGTTTTAAACTGCTCCCTGTTCTGTAAGACAAGTGCCCCCTCTTGTTAAGACTCATCCATTCACTGATAATTTGACCGGCCCTCACACTCAGCAGAGAATGGTAGATTGGTGGCAGCATCAGTCATCAACCACCCAGAACCCAATATGACAATATTGTTTTGCAACAACATGCCGTGCCCTACCAGAAATGAATTCTTTAAGAATGCACATGCAATTCAAAAGGTTGCAACAAAATATGGCATTCAACACAAATGAAAGGATTCCTAATACAACTCAAATGAGATCTCAGTCTTTTCATTGATTTCATTTGATTTTTCTCTCTTCTATTTCTGTGATACTTCTTATTTTCAATTGTGATGTGATGTGAGTGCCTGGCATAGTGTATCCCACCTAGTGTTAGCATCACCAACACCCGGAGAAAGCATCATGTTGTTTAGACCTGAAACTACATTGCCTTACAACATGATGCAATCCAACCACAGCAAAACATATTACTACCTGAATATGGGCTTTCTATCTTCCACAAGCACCTTTACATTGCCAGCTTATGCCAATTTCCAATGACATATAGGCTTTTTTATGTGTTGATATTATGTTATTAAGAACTACATACAGAATTCATGGATTTTTACAGCAAGCATCACCGTTAACAGAAACAAGGAGCTTTCAACCCTTCAGACTAAGCCCAGGTTCTAAAGATGAAAGGATATTATTCTAACTGAGTTATTACAAACCCTTCTAATTTGTGAGAAACCATTTATTTTATACATTCTGTCTGTTGTTGGTGGGTGACTGGTACCATTAAGCTAAGAGCTGAAAGCAAGCAATTGTGTATGTCTACGCAGGTTTATTTACTGGAGGAACAGAGGGCTTTGAATGGTTTAACTGCACTCAGCGACTGCCTCAAGCTACCGTCAATGCTCTGTCTCCCATTCCAGGATAAAACTAATACTTTTATATTCAATAGCCATTATTCTTAAATTTGTGGTTTGACAAAGTCAGGAGCCTCTCAGCATCTCCAGACATAAATGTCTTCTGCAAATATGTTTGGAATGAGCTTCTTAAATCAAAAATCTACAACACTAAGCTAAATTATCTAGCCAATGGTTAGGGATTTTTGCTCCTAATAGGATATTCCTTCATTAATCATTACTCACGTTTAAAAAAGTTGTATTAAACAACATGATAAAATCTTGGCAAAATAAAAGATTGCAATTGAAATGCAAAAATAACCTTTCTATTCCAAATGTGGAACGCGCATGTTTTTAGTCAGAAAGTGAAAAGAGATATAGCATCAATAAATTACCTCTGGAGTAAGAGATTTCATTTTATTCAACTGATTAAAGGTTAAAAGTATTTACAGAATAATTTTGCTTTTAAGTTTTTTGGAAAGTGAATAGAGTTCAAAAATTAGAGGATTGTGAATGTTACAGTAAAACAAAAACAAAATATCATGAATACTGGAGATCTGAAATTGCTGGAGAAACTCAGTAAGTCTGGCAGCAAATGTAGAGAGAGAAACAGAGTTAATATTTTGACTCTGATTTGATTGTTCATTTAAATGTTAATGTTGTGAAGATTGAAAACTAAGGCTTTGCTTAAGAGAAACAGAAAGGGATAAGACAAGAGAGTGTGAGATAACAAGGGAGTGTAGAGCTGGATGAACACAGCAGACCAAGCAGCATCAGAGGAGCAGGAAAGCTGACGTTTCGGGTCAAGACCCTTCTTCAGAAAATGACAAGGGAGTGTAGCTGGTTAGTCTTATCTCATTTATGGTAAAGGTAAAGTTGCCATAGTCCCAGAGGACCATAGGCCTACTCGCTCATTAGAGAGAGATGACTGATGACGAGTTTAACCTGACCGTCACCACACTTCAGATAAGGGATCAGTTTGAGAGAGTGCGACTTCCATGATAACCTCAGTTAGTATAGGATTTGCACCCACGCTGTTGGCACAATTAAGGATAAATGGATGAATGCAATATAGACTCAAAACAGCAAGAATTAACCAGGAGCAGTTAGCTTGCATTAGTTAAGGCATCTATTTTTGACTAATTATAATAATTTTGTTTTTAAAGAATTGAAATACTAAGTAATATTAGAAATTGTATCTAGGGATTTTCAGAATGTGTTTCCATGGTTATATATGGGCTTGGAAGGCATATTACTTTGAAGATTGTCGCTAGAGATGGAGTGGTGCTAAAAAGAACGGAAAACAAGGGATACAATAATTGGATACTTACAGATTTGAGGGATGTGGACTGTGGGGCAGTCCAGATCTCTGTGCAGGGACTTCTTTTACTTTCTACCAAATATAAATACTTGTATTTAAACAGTCCCTTTCATCACTACACAATGTCCCAAGGCTGTGCACAATCAATAAAAGAACTTTTGAAATTAAGTCACTGCTTTAATGTAGGAAATGTAGCAGCCAATTTACACACGGCATGCTCCTACAAGCAGTAATGCAAAAATAAATAGGGAATTTTTTCAATGTGTTATTGATGCTTGTAATTATTGTCCAAGACATCATGGATAACTCCCCAGCAGTTCCGAAGTGGATTTAAATGAAAATGGTCATGAATCAGGCTTCAAATAGGGTGACTAATTGAGTATCCCAGTTGACTGGCCCAACTTGTCCATGCTGATATGCTAAACTGATCTAGACCCATTTGGCCCATATCCCTCTAAACCCTTCCTATTGATACACCCATCCAGATGCCTTGTAAATGTTCTAATTGTATGTGCCTCTACCACTTTTTCTGGCAGCTCATTCCACAAACACACCATGCTCTGCGTGAAAAAGTTGCCCCTTAGGTCCCTTTTAAGTATTTCCCCTCTCACCTTAAACCTATGCCTTCTAGTTTTGGACTCCCCAACCCTAGGAAAAACACATTGGGTATTTACCCTATCTATGCCTCTCATGATTTTATAAGCCTCTATGATGTCACCCTTCAGCCTCCAATGCTTAAGGGAAAAAAGCCCCAGCCTATTCAATTTCTCCCTTTAGCTCAAACTTTCCAATCCTGGCAACATCCTTATAAATCTTTTCTGAACCCTTTCAAGTTTAACAACATCCTTCCCATAGCAGGGAGATCGGAATTGCACGCAGTATTCCAAAGTGGTCCTGTACAGCTGCAACATGACCTACCAACTTCTTTACTCAATGCACTGGCCAATAAAGGCAAGCGTTCCTATCATATCGCTCATGTTTGGTCTTTTCTGTCCACAATGAATATCAGCATAAGGGGCCAAATTTTTATTTGGAATCAGAGGCATCTTTTGGTGCACAAGTGGCTACACTTAGTTTTTTTGGGAGGTGGGGGAAATATTGATTTTCTTCCATATTTGCAAACCCATGTCATTTCCTTTGGCCTTTTAGCAGCTGGGGAATGTCTATTTTGCAAAACATGCACCTGCACCTGCTGAGGACGGGTTTCATATTTTAAATGGGTGACGAAAATCAGATTTCCTCCTGTACATTATTTTCATCTGGTGCTGCAGGATTTTAGAAGCTCATTAAAAGCACATCAGGTTTGTGAGTGTGCGAAAAGAATGGAAAGCCTGCTGAGAAGTCTGAAACCTTGTGAAAAGTGAGTGCTGTGTTTTTTCACACATTAAAATGACACAATTAGGAGCTGAATTGTAATTATGTTTTAATGCAGTGGTTCATCACATGGGTCTGTCCTTTAAAGGTAAATTGATTCTTACAGTGACCAGCCTTGTGTTTTGGTTCACATGCATTACAGGTCTTTTCCAATGGGAAATACTGCAATAAAAAATGTATTAAATGATAGACCGATCGAAAACTATCATTTTCTTTGATTGTGATTTATGTGGCCCTAGTTGATTAAGAAATGACTGGTTTGGATACTTGGAAAAGAAATCTAACCATCTGCTCTTTTACATTTCAGTTTTAATGTTTAAAAAGAGTCTAACTGCTGGATTCCTTACATTGATTGCTGTGAAGTTGAAAAGAGAACTTTCTACTTTTATTCCTGTACTTTTTTTATAGAATCCCTACAGTGTGGAAACAGGCCCTTCGCCCCAACAAGCCCACACTGACCCTCAGAGCATCCCACCCAGACCCATCCCCTAATCTACACATCCCTGAAGACGACAGGCAATTTAGCATAGCCAATCCACCTAGCCTGCGCATCTTTGGACTGTGGGAGGAAACCGGAGAACCTAGCTGAAACCCACACAGACACAGGGAGAATATTCAAACTCTACACAGACAGTCACCTGAGCTCGGAATCGAACCCGGGTCCCTGGCGCTGTGAGTCAGCAGTGCTAACCTCTCAGCCACTGTTATGGACTACTGTAATCATTATCAATGATTTGCTTCCTTAAAGGATATTAGCGAGCCAGAAAAATTTTTATCACAATCGATTCATGGTCATCATTAGACTTTTAATTCCAGACTTCTTTGAATTCAGGTTCCACTGCCTGCTGTGGTTGGATTTGTACCTGAATCCCCAGAAGATTACCTGGGTCTCTTGATTATTAGTCCAGTGACAATACCATTAGGCCATCACGTCCCATAGTATGATTAGAAGTATTACCAGTATTTTTCTCTCATGGCAGACTGCATTATTTTGCTCAGATTCAATGATATAGTGGCTTTTATTAGATGGCGAGAGATTTTTTTTTCATTTGAAGAATGTAAAATATTTTCCATAGATATTGCGTGGAATCTGAAAAATGAACATAATTCTTACTGGGTGAGTGACTACTAAGAAAACATAGAGAAGACATGGGCGAATTGAAGGGGCATGAATGATACAAGGGTTATGGGTGTTATGTGCAATGCGGGGTTTGTAGGTTGTAGACTGTGATGTTTAGGGGTCCTTTAAACTCTAAATAAAAACCGAAAGAGCTGCAGATGCTGTAAATCAGGAACAAAAACAAAGTTGCTGGAAAAACTCAGCAGGCCTGGGAGCATCTGTGAAGGAGAAAACAGAGTTAACAGGAGGTTCTGAGGGTCACCGGACCCAAAACATTAACTCTGTTTTCTCCTTCACAGATGCTGCCAGACCTGCTGAGCTTTTCCAGCAACTTTGGTTTTGGTCCTTTAAACTCTGTTGGGAGCTGGGATACTTGTTTGGAGAACTGCAGCAAGCTTTCTAACAGGTCTGCCTTCACAACTGCATTGCTCAAACTTCATCGTGACCTGCAAAATATACTGCAACCCTGGAATGAAGAGACAAAAATAGGTGTGCAAAGTCACATATGGGTCAAGTGTGTAGTTTGCGAGCTGTGAGGTTTTCCTGAGCCCAGAGGATGATTTGGCTGAAGATGTTCACTTAATAAATCTGCCATTTTGAAAATTACAAGCTTGTCTGATTTAATTGCCAATATTTGGCCTCACCACTCTTTCTATTAATATTTTTATGCAAAACCTTTATTGTTACCTTTGATATCTTTAGAAAGTTAAATTGAAGTAGAATTGAATTGAATTAGTTTTATTGTCACGTACTCAAATTGAGTACAGTGAAAAGTTTGCGAGTCGTCATTTACAATGCCATCATAGGTACAAGGTACTGAGGTACAAATTCTTCAGTACAAGTTCTTAGGAAAAAGAATTAGAAAAGTAAAGAAATAAAATGTCCAACATTACAGATCGTAGGAATACAAAAATCACAAAAGAGAAAAAAAGATAAGAAGAAAAAAACAAATGAAGCAGACGAGCTCTAGCTGAAGTGTCCTACTCAGACAACCAAGCTGCCACTTCTGTAGTAAAAATAAAAACTGCAAAATTTTGAATTTTGAATAAACACTTCAAAATTATTGGAAGTCTAATGCAACACGCAGAAGACAAAAGATAGATTAAGACTAATTCTGCAACTGAGTGCTCCAGCTCAGAGTAACATTTGCGGAGAATGTTGTTCAGGATATCATGAGCCACAATTCCTAGTTTCCCCTGTGAATAGCAACAGCACCCATATTCAGTACCAACACTAATGTTGCTGAAAAAGACTCATTGGACTAGCTATGTATTTCTAAAACCAAAATCTCCTACGCATGAAACTCAACATTTTGGAGTAAAATACTGACACATGCTGTGAGAAGCTACTAAGTATGTGTTTGGGGCAGTGGGAAGGGAGATTTATTCGTTTTGATATCTACCTTGGAATTGCTAAATGATAGCTTTATCCCCACACAAAAATGTCGATGAAACTGCAGTTAAAAATGGACAAAAGCATGAATGATCTTCTGTGTCAACACTCAAATGATGAAAGCACAGCTATTATTATTCACCATATGCACAGAGACAGAAATTATACAGGTTCTAGTGATTTAGATTATCTCTGCTGGTTGCTAAATTGCCCTTAGTGTCCCTAGTCAGTTAAAAGTGGAAAATCAGTTAGGACTTCCATGTTTCATTACCCAATCAGTCTTGCTTGATGATAATACATATCAGGTGAATAAAATGATTAGCTATGAATAATGGTCACACAAAGCCTGATGTTCTGGAAAATGCCTATCACCTCAATTATTGTGCCCTAGCAACACTAAGAAGAGAGAAAGGAAAATTGTAGGGAGAAATGACTAATTTACATCAACTCCTATACACCTTGAAAAATTGATTTTGAAACTAAAATATTCTTGAACTGTTTTTCAATAGACATGTTTCTAATGGAATAAATGCCTCTTTAAATAAAAATTAATAGATCTATGGTGCTGAAATTTAGATATTTTGAAGCCACAATTAATAAAAAGAAAAAAAATGTCCAATAAGGCATCACTGAGCTAACTAAATAAACCTGCTCAAAATTACCTCTGCTGACCCTATCCATCAACTGTAGTGGAATGAGTCTCCATTGAGATGGTGTTTGGATAAACCTTAGCCACACACTGTCTGCCCTGACTCTCAGTTACACTCAGGGGACTGGTAGGGCTAAGTAGCGCAGCTTGTTCTCACATTAAAGTTCTTGGTAAATAGAACTTGGGGCAGAGGGACATTAGCAAAGCAGAACTGATCAAGTTTCTGCCCCATGGTAGAAGGCTAAAGGTCACAAATTCAGCAAATGAGTCAGGCACAAGAAAAGGTAAAAGTAAATCTGTTAGTTTAAAATGGTTGTGCTTTACTTTGCTGAACTCTCTGGGAAAGTTTAGTTCATTAAGTAGCCCACACTGTAAAGCCTAAGTGAGCCTTGCACCAACTGTGCCTAGGTATTCTCTTTATAAAAACGTTATTGTAAAATATATACAATAAAAATGATTTCAACTCACTCAGTTGGCAAAATACATGCATCACTTTCACTAATGAGACGCCACTATGCAAAGTGACATTATTACTTAAAAATAAAATTCTACATGGAGCAATTGAAAGGGAACTATACCGAATATTTTTAAAGTTGCACTTTCTCATTATTGGAATGTAATCAAGTGGAGTTTGGAAACTGCCTGTGAAATATATTTGGATCGATTTTTATCCTTGGCACATACTGAGCAGAAAGAGGACCTGTCAGATGATACCAATGCAAGGCCTGAGACAACAAGGTGTAGAGCTGGATGAACACAGCAGGCCAAGCAGCATCAGAGGAGCAGGAAGGCTGATGTTTCCGGCCTAGACTCTTCTTCAGAAATGCGAAGCCTCTTCTAAGGATGCCTACCCTGAAGAAGTTACCCTCCTCCCTCCGGAATTTAACCCCAATGCAAGGCCTAATTGTTTTTGGTGATCAGGCCTCATTATGTGTCAGGAGTGAACTGAGAGCACTAACTGTGTTGCCTATAGGCAGCTCACCCTTTGGGACAGCTGAGGTGGCTGACTTTGCTGACATCATCTTAGAGGGAAGGGGTGGAAACTTTGGGAGTGGAGAGACTTCCAGGTTCTAGCAGCAGAGAAGCTTTAGCAGCACCCATTCTGCAAGCAAATGAAAGCAATCAAAAGGGTTGAGAAAGAAAATGAGTGCCAAACCAACTTCCAGCCTTCCCTAACTCATGTTAAGAAGCTATTTACACAGCACGGCAAGTGGCTACCTCATGACCTGCACTGCTGAAGATCTGGAGGTGAGTTCAAGGAATAGTGATGACAATGTTAGTTGAAGTTAAAGTAGAGTTGTGCATCCTGATACTGCCCACTGACTCTCTATTTGCATTTAACTTATTGAAGCTCTTGTTTCTGAAAATAGTTTGGAATGCTAAATTCTGACTGAAAATTGAAATAAGTAGACCTGCTGTAAGCGTGTGTTTGTATGTTTTGAAATTGCTGTCTTGGTTCACTCTATTTACAGGTGTAAGTGGGCAGTAATGGTGTCTCCTTCCTTCACAGCAATATTCCTTAGCCAAGTAGACCCAGGTGCATATAAAGCAGCAAGTCTACACATACAAAATGGATCATTGTTGTGGCATGAATTCCACTGTCCAGCTTCTAATGGAGTCCCTACAGGGTCACAAGGGAGCTTATAGACTACTTGAGTGGTATACTTCAAAAGCAGATACTTTACCCCTAAAAACTATGCTTTCTTTGGCAACTTTTCCAACCTTTTTCTTTCAAACTGACTGAATCATTTGGCATGTCAGCAAATTCTGTGCAAACTTTTGTGAATGTCATGCCTCAGCTAAAAACACTTCATTTATAGCATAGGATGGAATGCCAATCTGTGAACAGAGATGAGTTATCGTTCCAAAAATGGGCCTAACACCAAAGTAAAAGAAGGTGAAATCAGGAAATGCTACCAATAAAATGACTAATGCTGTCTGCAACTGATAAAAAGCAAATGATAGCATTTTTTTCTAATTCAGCCCTCAACCAGCAATCAATTATCCTTTGTACTTAATTTGTCCACATTTATAATCTGTTTACTGCCCACATTTACTCTATTCTATTATATGACTGCTTTGTAAAATTGGATACCACAGAAACCCAGTTAATGAAACTGGGGCAAAACTTTCTCAGCACGATTACAGTAGCATTTTTTAAACATCAATCATGACACGTTTGTTTATTTATAGCCAAAAGGAAATTGGTAGGACAGTTTTACAAGCAGCTACCGTATTAGCTACTGCCCACAACTGATATGTAATTAGTGCCTGAAACTAGTTTATGGCCAATCTGCAGCTTAATGGGGACCTGTGGTGTATTTGTATCTCTGGTCTGGGTAAGGTAATGAAAACATTTTATAAGGCATTTTACTGATTCATTCACCCTTCTTTCCTTACGTGTACATTTCCATGTATCCGTGTATTAGTCCATTTGCCTTTTCTTTCATTTTTCCTTTATTTATCCTAATTTGAATTTAGGAAATTGTTTATAAAAGTGGATAAATGCTTGATGACCCAATGCCTGCAGAGATTGTCACTTTGTCCTTAGTTTTATCCATTCAAGCTTAAGCTGGATAATGTCTTGCTAAAAAGTATTTGGACAAAGGAGTGTATTATGACTATGTCAAATGTTTGTGCATTCATTGGATCATAATTTTCAGTTCTTGTTTTTAACCATGCAGTAAACTTCTATCCACTTGCTTCTTATCTGAAAAGTAGCTAAGGAAGATCAGAGCACAGTGTTGTGTCATGGGAGTGGGATAGGCATGGTTAACATTGGAAGAATAGAGCTACCGCCTGTTTCAGGCTGGAGGTTATTTGAAAAGGAAAACCAGGTCAAAGGGGTAGAGACTGAAATTATGAAACAAAATACTGTAGCCTGCATTTATACATCAATCAATACATCAGCAAAGGACACTATCAATGCTTTAAGCACTTGCTAATCATGCTTCACCAATTTGTGCCAGATAGTGAAAGGCTAACTGGTGGTCCTTAAAAGAAGTTGATGATCACACATCAATTGGCCTCAAATCTTACTTTTCTCTTCCTTTAATTCTGTAGTGGCTTGGCTAGCAGGTATGTCTTCTCTGGTTCGGATAGTGCCCACTTCCAGAGCGTGTTCTTCAATGAACAGCCACCTAGGCCTGGCTCAGTTAGCTCAGGTTCCCACACCGTCCACACCCAACAATGAAGCAAGCTGTTTGACACCCGCAGCTAACTTGCTACATTCAAATTAAACCCAAACCTGAACGCGGCCTGAAAATCTCAACTCTGACTTCAGTCACTCTGCTGACTTCACACACATTGTGGGTGGGTCTTTAAAATCGTTATCCTTCCCTTTTCCAAACTGTATTTTCCAATGTCCAATGTTTGTTTTAATATTTTTCCATTCAAATATTTACTTTCATTCAGTGACATATTCATTTCTTCTCCAGGTTAAATATGTCTCAAGGAGTTACAGGAGAAATCTCAAAGCCACCACTTGATCCAGACTTCTGGCTTAATTTCTCAGATCATCCAGCCTGCTTACAGCCTGTAATAATGCTGACAAAAGAAAAACTAGAATTTCCCAGAAATTCTACAAAAGGAGATATGCTTATTGTAATCTGAACCATTAAAATGCCTTGGATGATACTGCCACTCTCTCTTGTATGACTTGATAATAGGCACAATTGTCACTCCTTGGGTAAAGATCTAATTTCATAGTTAAAATCAATGGAAACATTTGTTATTTCATTTCAGTTAGTAGTTATCTTTGCGTTCATATTGCAATCACCCCTTTGTTTCCACGACATTCAAAGCATTCCACTTATACCTTGACTGCATTACTCTTTTCTTTATGTCATTCACAAGGGATCCTGGAATGTGACTGCAAATCCTCTCAGCTCAGGCTAACATTCCTGCACTCATCATTGCGAAAATAAACAGGATCAAAGATAATCATTAGGTCTGAAAAAGGGAATGTGTTATCTGTACACTTCAATTGAATATATATTCCATTCATATGCTGTGTATCATAATATTCCCACCAATACTAAGTAAATTTAGAATAGCAATTTATTGCCACTTATATGTATGAAGAAACAGTGAGATGTTGTATAAGTTGCTACAATTTGGCGCTGTTTTAATTACAGAAATTATAAAAAGAAATAATTGGGACAAAATTAGGATAAAGTTCAAAGGACAATTTTCACTAATAAATGCAGCCTTCTAGAATTAAATCATTCATTAGTAGAGAAGCACAAAACTTAAAAAAAAATCATACTTAAGAAGTTTATTGCCGTTTATATTTATCACAAATTGCTTCATGGAAACTCTGAACCCTAATTCTGAGTCATGAGGAAATCCTACAATAATTAGGTCTGTATTCGCAATCTGAGCAAGTGGACAGAGGTTTAAATATAATTGAAATGCTGTAACTTAGAGAACATATGCAATATAAAATTATGTAGAAAATGGAGAAAGCTTTTTTTTCTACTGTCTTCTGTTTCCTCTCCTTGATTTTTACACTCTTTTAAACACTCTGGAATATTTGCGCACTTTCTATTTCTTCTCTGAACTTTTCTCTATCATTTTACACTTAAGATGCTGGTTATGTGACTTAAATCAATATTTTCAGTTGAACAATACAAATTCCCTAAAATGTTGCTTTCAATAACTCTTCTTCTGCTTTATTTTTTTTCACGCTCATCGTCAATTTATATGGCTATTTTTCCAAATTCCTTAATGAGTGTTCTTTGCTCCAAGATTTTTCTCAAAATTTTTCCTGATATTTTAGATAATTAACACAATACTCAATTGCTTTTTATAGTAATGTAAACCTTCCTTTTAGTTCTCAGCCTAGAATTTTCCATTAAACACGACATTTTCACCCTTCCTCAAACTGGATGTCCGATATGGATTGCTGAATCCTAGGATTACAATTTGGATTTTTCCCTTTGCGACTTCAGTGCAAATAAAGGTGACTTGGTGACGGGATGTTGGCCTCAGTGAAGTTATTTCACAGATCAGTAGGAAAAAAAGTAAAAAGAGAAACAAGCAATCTCCAACTACTAAAATTCCTTTGAAATGCATTAAGCACAGGCGCACATATTTAATATGATCGAAGTTACTGTAGTTGACTTCATCTGCATCATCCTCAATGGTCCATTATCCGAACCCAATCTGTTATGCCATCTGCACAGAATTCAACCAAATGTATAAAGGGGGTTGGGGAGGAGATTATGGTGGTATATAGGAGTGCAGTAAAGACTGCTTTTCCTGGCCAAACAAGGAAAGTTAAAATGAAACTTACTTTCTTGGGACCTCATTACCCAGGCACCACAGCATTAGAAATTATACAGATGTGCAATTACAATTGCAGGCAGGGCAGCATAATGCCCATCAAATCCCTACATTATGGAAACAGGCCATTCGTCCCAACAGGTTCACACCGATTCTCCGAAGAGCATCCCACACTGACTCACCCCCTACCCTTTCCCTGTAACCCTGCATTTCCCATGGCTAACCCACACATCCCTGGACACAGTGGGCAATTTAGCACGGCCAATCCACCTAACCTGCACATCTTTGGACTGTGGGAGGAAACAGGAGTACCTGGAGTAAACCCATGCAAACATGGGGTGATTATGTGTCAGAAAATTTCAGTTTTAAAAGCACATGGTAGGACAAAAGAAAGATGAAGGGAAATACAAAGTTCTCATTTTCTTCAGAATCAGGAGAAAGGAGTCAAAGCAAACCTTGCCAGGTTTGTTTTTTTAAGACTAAACGCTTGGAACTTGCAGCAACTACCAGATTTGAAGTGGGCAGACTCAGAAATAAAATCACATTCTCTACATCAACAGTAGCGGTAATATTTAGTTGCAAGAAACGTTGCTAAAAATTAAATAAAGCTGCTATGCTTTTAAACTTAGAGCACAGATGTTGGATCTGAGGAATAGTACAAGGAATTTAACTGTTTTAATGCTTCATTAAACTCTCTGCAACTGAAAGATTCCACAAGTCAGCGTGATGTCCCTGTTTATTAAGTTCATGTTATTCTGCCCAACTGTCTGCATAAATTTGAACAAAATATGCTGTTGCAGCAGTATTACTATTGAGTTTGGCTTGAGCTTCTATTTTCCAGCCCTTGTCCATCAAAAAAATGAAAGGCTCTAGAGATTTTCCTGTCAGTACTTGGGGAGTTTAGAATGATAGACTGGGAAAGTTACCCTGGTAGATTTAGTGAATAATTTCACTGTCCTTTTTCTCTGGTTTGGGCCCCTGCCATTGCAAACAAAGAGAGAATGTAAGTAAGTGTGAGTGGAAGGCAGACAGGAGGAGAGAGTGAGAATGAGAGTGACAGTGACAAAGTTAGAAACAGGGCATGAAAGAAAGAGTTATTTGACTGTGGCATAGTGTCCGTCATCCAGCTTCCACGTAGATGCGCTAAACCTCAGGATTCTCAGTTTCAGTTTAAATGTTTTAAGTCAAAGATACAGACTGACCAGATATGTGCTCACAACCAGTCTTTCAAGCAGTAAGTTGGTCTAAGAAGCACATTATATTGATATTCTGACAAAGTGCTTCAAATGAATATGCTGGAAACATCTGGCACACAATTAAGTATCCAAACCTCCTTATCTGCTCTGCTTACCATTTTGGAGTTTACTGAGGATTGGCAAAAGGAAGATGAATCACCATTGTATCATCTAAGCAATGGATTGACAAATAAGGTAGAAGATTCAGCTGGAATCAGTAAGAAATAGGTAGAACTGTAATAACAACAGTATAGGCCTCCATTCCTTTATGTCTGATGTCATTTTAAGATAGTTGTACACTATAGAAACACTGACCATGTTGCACAGCAGCCCTTGGACTAAGTATTGTAAACTGAATGCATATGTCACTTGCTGCTCACTGCTGATGTCTCTGATATATCAACAAGAAGGTAATAATTGGCTCTGCTTCAAGATAACAGCAAGTTTTAAAGACAATTCATGATTTGGAAACATTGACAGTAGCTGTGAATCAGCTCAGCACTCTGGCCTCTGAGGCACAAGGCTCTGGGTTCTACTCACCGCCAATGATAGACCACAGTTTTCTAGGCTGACACTCCAGTGCAGTACTGAGTGAGTGCTGAGATATCTCATGATAAAATGTTAAACCGAGACTCTGTCTGCTCTCTCAGGTGGAGGTCAAAACTTTCACGGCACTACTTTGAGTGGGAGTTATCCCTGATGTCTTGGCCAATATTTATCTTCCAATTACTATCACAACAAACAGATCATCTTGTCAGAGGAGGTGGTGTTGTAATAATTCACCATAGTCCTACCAGATCATAGAGCTGCTCTCTTATTGGTGAGAGACAACTGGTGGTGGTTTAATCTAAGGGTCACCACACCTCAGGAAAGGGGAGAGGTTGAGAAGAAAGTCTTTCATGGTAACCACTGCCAGTACAGGAATTGAACCCGCACTGTTGACGTCACTCTGCATTGCAAACCAACTGCCCAAACCAACCCCAAATGGCATTTGGCCAGTAATTCAGAGCCCCAGGCTAATCTTTTAAGGACATGAATCTGAAACCTCATCATTCATTGAATTCAATAAATAACTGGAATTAAAAGATAATCTAAAGGCAACCATGGTTGTGAACACCCATCTGGTTCATCAATGCCCCTTAGGGAAAGAAGTCTGCTGTCGTTATGTGGTGTGGCCTGCAAGTGACTCCAGCAACATGCTTGCCTCTCTAAAAAGGACTAGCAAGATACCCAGTTGCATCAAACTGCTGCAAAGCCTAAAGAAATGAATGAAAACCAGGCTGACCTGCATCAACTTAAGCATCACCAACAACAATGGCAAACCCTGAAAGATCCACTTTACCAACATCTGGGAGTCTGGACCAAAATTGGGAGTGCTGTCCCGTAGTACAGTCCAGCATGACTGCATCCCAGACACCACTATCAGCATCACTGGGTGTCTTTTACTTATTCACGGGATGAGGGCATCACTGGTCCAACATATATTGCCAATCCCCAATTGCCCAGAGGGCAGTTAAGAGTCAACGATATTGCTATGGGTCTGGAGTCATATATAGGCCAGCTCAAGTAAGAATGGCAGATTTTTTTCCCTAAAGGGCATTAGTGAACCAAATGTGTTTTTCTGACTATTGACAATGGATTAATGATCATCATTAGACTCTTAATTCAAGTTCCACCATCTGCCATGGCAGGATTCAAACCTGGGTTCCCAGAACATTGCCTGGGTCTTTGGATTAACAGTCCAGCAATAATACCACTAGGCCATTAACTAGTCATATCCCAAAGGCAGGGCAGCCCAACCAGAGTGGTGGCACAGTGGTATTCAGTCAACATTAACACTGGGCCTCATGAAGTCTCACGGTAGTTGGGTCAAATATGGGGCAAGTAAACCTCCTCAGGGTTACTACATACCACACCCCCACGCTGCTCAGTTGATTGTTCGACACCCCTTAGAGAAAGTACTGACGGTAGTAAGGGTGTCAAAACGTTGGGACTCCCTTCCTAACACCAAAACACCTGCAGTGGTTCAAGAACACAGCTCATCACCACCTTTTAATGTAGTAATAGGGAATGGTGTAAAGGTAGTTTTAGTGGACAAGTAATCCACAAACCAGGCTAATGTTTTGGGGCATGGTTTCCAATCACAGCCTGGCAGATGATGAAATTCCAATTCAATAAAAGTTGGGAATAAAACACTTGCCTAAAAGTGATGACGAAAACATGGTTGGTTATTGTTAAAACCAATTTGGTTCACTAATGTCCTCCAGGAAAGGAAACCTGTCATTCTTACCTGGTATGGCCTACAAGTGATTCCAGTCGTGTGAATTACTTTCCAGCAATTCTTACCCTCTGTGTAATTAGGACAAATGCATAATAAATGCTGGCCCAACCAAAACATCCACGAACTAGAGAAACAATCACATTGCTGTTTCTGGGGCATTGCATCCAAAGGTATAGGCAGTACGGTGCTTTTAGGCATCAGATGGTAGCGAAAATGCTGCATAGATGCTAGATTTCCTCTCATTTATTACCAAGAGGCTCCAGAACATTTGAGCCTGGTCATATTTCTTTCTGCTGAGATTTCCAATCATTTACATTTTTATTTTATTTTTGGATTAACCAGATTTTCATGCTGCTCATTCATAAATAATGAGATGTTGGGTCAGGGGCTTTCTTGTTGCATTCAGGAGATTTTTTTTTCACAACCATATTAAACACAACATTCTTGGTTTTGAGATAACAAGGTGTAGAGCTGGATGAACACAGCAGGCCAGGCAGCATCAGAGGAGCAGGAAAGCTGACATTTCGGGTCTGGACCCTTCTTCAGAAATGGGGGAGGGGAAGAGCGATCTGAAATAAATAGAGAGGGGGGGCGCGGTGAAAGAAGGTTGATAGTGGAACAGATAGGTGGAGAGAAGACGGACAGGTCAAGGAGGCAGGGATGAAGCTAGTAAAGGTGAGTGTAGGTAGGGAGTTGGGATGGGGGTTGTTCAGTGAGGGGGAGGGCCGGGTAGGTTGGAGGGAAGACGGACAAGTCAAGGAGGCGGGGATGAAGCTAGTAGGTGAGTATAGGTAGGAAGTGGGAGTTGGTCAGTGAGGGTGGAGGAGCAGATAGGTGGGAGGGAAGATGGACAGGTCAAGGAGACGGGGATGAGAGGAGGGCTGGTCTTGGGATGAGGTCGGGGGTGGGGAGATTTTGAAGCTTGTGAAGTTCACATTGAGACCATTGGGTTGTAGGGTTTTAAGGTGGAATATGAGATGCTGTTCCTTCAGTTTTTGGGTGGCATCGCTGTGACACTGGGGGAGGCCCAGGATGGACATGTCATTCAAGGAGTGGGAGGGGGAGTTGAAGTGGTTCACGACTGGGAGGTGTTGTCATTTGTAGCGAACTGAGCGTAGGTGCTCCACAAAGCAGTCTCTGAGCCTCCGCTTGGTCTCCCTGATGTAGAGGAGGCCACATCAGGAACAGTGGACACAATAGACCACATTAGCGGATGTGCAGGTGAACATCTGTTTAATGTGGAAGGTTTTCTTGGGGCTTGGGATGGAGGTGAGGGTGGAGGCATAGGCAGGTGTAGCACCTCCTGCGGTTACAGGGAAAGGTGCCGGGGGTGGTGGGGCTAGTGGGGTGTGTGGAGCAGATAAGGGAATCGCGGAGAGAGTGGTCCCTCCGGAAAGCAGATAAGGGTGGGGAGGGAAAAATGTCCTTGGTAGTGGGGTCAGATGGCAGGTGGCGGAAGTGGCGGAGAATGATGCATTGAATCCAGAGGTTAATGGGGTGATACGTGAGGACAAGGGGGATTCTGTCTTTGTCTTTATTGTGGGAAGAGGGTGTGAGGACTGAGGTGCGGGAAACGCAAGAGATGCGATTGAGGGCATTTTCGACCACTGCGGGGGGAGATTGTGGTCCATGAAAAACGAGGACATCTGAGATGTCCAGGAATGGAACGCCTCATCTTGGGAGCAGATGCGGTGAAGGTGGAGGCATTGAAAATAGGGGATCACATCCTTGCAGGAAGGTGGGTGAGAGGAGGTGTAGTCTAGGTAGCTGTGGGAGTCGGTGCCGCCTCGAACAGTTCATCCACTTCACTAACACATGCCACCCCAACCTTCAGTTCACCTGGACCATCTCTGATACCTCTCTCTCCTTCCTGGACCTCTCTGTCTCCATCTCTGGTAACCACCTGGAAACTGATATCTATTTCAAGCCCACCGACTCCCACAGCTTGTCATTGACTTCAGGAAGTGGAGTGGAAGGCATGCCCCTGTCTGCATTGATGGTGCTGAGGTGGAGATGGCCGAGAGCATCAAATTGCTGGGAGTGATGATCACCAACAATCTGTCCTGGTCCACCCATATTGACACAATGGTCAAGAAAGCACAACAATGGCTCTAATTCCTCAGGAAGCTAAGGGAATTCAGCATGTTCAAAAGGACTGTTACCGATTTTTATACATGTGCCATAGAAAGCATCCTATCTAAATGCATCACAGCGTGGTTTAGCAACTGCTCTTCCCAAGACAATGTGAACCTACAGAGATCCACGGACACAGCCCAGTCCAACATACAAACCAGCCTTCCATTGACTTCAGAGATAGTAGGAACTATCCTATGCTGGAGAATCTGAGATAACAAGGTGTAGAGCTGGATGAACACAGCAGGCCAACCAAGCAGCATCAGAGGAGCAGGAAAGCTGACGTTTCGGGTCGAGACCCTTCTTCCTGCTCCTCTGATGCTGCTTGGCCTGCTGTGTTCATCCA
>NC_063340.1:59799498-59914651 GCF_021869965.1 Rhincodon typus
CCTCTTCCATTTGGCAGAAGGTATCAAAGTTTGTATACATGTACAATTAGATTCAAGAACAGCTTCTTTCCTGCTGTTATTAGACTTCTGATGGACCTCTTAAATTTTAAATTTAATGTTGATCTCACTCTCTGTGCACCTTCTCTGCAGCTGTAATATTGTCTTCTTCACTCTGTTCTATTACCCTAATGTACTTTGTACAGTATGATCTGCCTGTATGCGTGCAAAGCAAGACTTTCCACAGTTTTTAGGTACTTGTGACAATAATAAATAAAATCAAATCAAACTTCTCTCCTGACTAGGATCTTTTGACCTTACTGCTGGGCATCCTTACTTTTGATCTGTGGCAATGGTTTCCCCTGTTGCTCAAAATTGCAGTCCAGACAGAAGTCTGATGACTGACATGTATTTAAGGCCTGAGAGTTAAATTTTCCCATCCTCACTCTGCATTCTCAGCTGGGGACGGGTTTTCTCTGGAGCTGGGTGGTTTCCCATCCTAAAGGATAATACTGGGAGTTAGCATTCAGTTTTAAGAAATTTGGAAGATGACTTGTCAGGCAAAATACATCAACAATTGCATCCTCACAGACAATTCAGCCATTAACATTAAGTGATCTCTTGCATATAATTTAATTCGCTGACAATAGTAACGACATGGAATTCCAAAATGCATATCGGTATGATCTTGAGTGGAAAGGCACCATTATCATGAAAATACTCTTTGTGGAGCAGTTCTGCAAAAGTCTGAAAGAACAGCATGGATCTGAATCATAGCCAAATCCTGACAGCAAGGAGCACTCAGTGAGCTAAATCGAGGAAACCAAGCCAAACCTGAGGTTGATAGAAATCACAGCAATATTCTCATTGGGTTTATTGGTGTTTAATCCTTTTGAGATGTTTCCCAATCAATAGTTTTGCTTCAATTGCATCAAGAAATGCAATTCGCAAGGATTTAAATAGCAGTTGAGATGAGTCACTCACAGCTTTTAATAATTATGTATTCTGTACAGAGCAGGATAATGAAGAAGACATTACAAAAGTAGTTTAAATGGAATGAGTAGAATTGCTCCAAAAATATTTGAAAGGATCTTTTTACATTGTGATTGGTAAATTGGTGGCTTGAAAATCCTTGAGAGAATAGTTATATTAGATTGGAATTGGCATAAATGATTAACCTGCCCCTTGAGTTAAGTGATGTGTGCAGTATGCAAATTTCATGGTGTCTTCTAGTTTCAGTGCTAGTGGTGTACAGCCCAGCACTAAACACGCTACCGAGTGACTTCACTTCACAGCAGAGGTTCCTAGGTTATCTGAGGCTAGCACCACTTAAAGCCAGTTTGCATTACATAATCCTGTCTGCACCTCTTAAAGGCAATGTGTGTTCTGACTCCAAGGAGGAGCTGGAACTGGTTACAAAACAGTCTCCGAGGAGAAGGCAGAGTGAAAATGGTGCAGCAGCTCAGAGAGCATGATTTCAAGTTCCCCAGTGCAGTACTTGATACAGGACATGGATGGGAGGAGAGAGGCCATCTTCCCTTGGGGAAGATAGGGGGCCCTCCTAAGTGATACAAGAAAATAATGGGTGCTAACGGCCATCATGTCAATAGCAGTAGTTTGGGAACCTGGGTGCAGTGCTGCAAGAACTTAATGAGCTCACATGAGTCAGCAAGGTCAGTGAACATATATTCAAATACCACATCTTTCAAAATGAACCATTAGCTTCATATGCTGCTCCATTCACCGTATTCCCTTCAGTCACGTATTAACAATTTTTACCAAGCATTTCTGAGATCTAAGATTCATAGCCTCACCTCACTCTCGCAAATGCAGCACTGCTGCAGGCCTCATAAATATATCCCACAGTTTGCACATACTACAACTGTGACAGGCTTAATCAACTGAACACATTGTATCATAATCACGATTCCACCTGCTTTTCTGTTACAGCACAATATGGTCCCCAATCAGAAACTGTCGCTTCAAAGTGTTGGGTATGGTCAGAGATCCCTTCAGGCCCTCAAACCCAAGGAGGTGCTGACAGTCATTGGCACAGCTATGACTGGGGTTGTGCTGAATCACAGGGGATGATATTTCTGCCTAAATGATTCAACTGAGAGACATTCAGAAGGGAATTGGATTGCTAACTGAGCAGGAAGAATATGCAGGACCACATTAACAAAGACTTACAATGCTTTTGTCATTACTTTCCCCTTTTATGGCGGTGAGTCCTGAACTCTACACCATAAACATTTAACACAGTTGGAAGAATTTCACATGCAGCAGTCCTCAGCAGCCACTAGAAAAACTGGATTACAAATCTCAAAACCTTGAGATCAAAATCTCAAAACTGAACCCAGGCAACAAATATTGAGGCAATGTTCCCGAAAGACCAACTGCACTGGGTAAGGCATGTAATTGGGATGGAAGTTTACCACATTCTGAGACAGCTGGTGTATGTAAATAAAACAAAAAGTTGGTCACACAGGTGCCACAAAGGCATGCTTAAGGGAAATTTGAAATGGTACAGCATCAGGCCTAAGGAGAAGGAACTTGCTGAACTCCAGTGTTCTGCCCTGTGGATCAATGACTGTACTTATTTTACAGCTGAGTTTAAAATAGGGCAAGTCAGCACCTCCCCTGCATAATTTTCCTTTCTTCCTTGAAATGAAAGCTATTCCTTGTTTTTCTATCAGGGAAAGGATAATGTTTTGAATCAAAAACTTCTTCAAGAGTTTTCTCTTATGACTAGTTTGAGGGTGATGATATGGTGACAACTTGCTTATATTTTCACCATCTCAATCATCATTACCTTATCTGCCTCCCTTTTCACAGAAGCTGTTTAGTTTCACATCTCAGCAGTTAACAATGTCTGGTGGAGTGACCCTTAGGTGGCAAAAACAACTACTGGCCAGTTCAGTAATTTCACTTTGAGACATTGCATTTACAATTACTCCCATTTTAAAATTATTTGTTTTAAGCAAACTTATTTTGGTAAATGTTGAATCTTATCCTTTGTTTTTCACAGACTGACTATGCCAACGTTATGCTCAAATTTAACATGCTTTTCCCAGGGCCGGAGAGGTATTGGCTTTTATATGTGTTAAATGCAAGTCCCCTAAGTGGGGTGAAACGGATTTTTAATGCAACATGCTGGTTATCCAGCTTGAACCTATGTTCAACAATATTAACAATATACTCTGGTAAAGAGTCTGATTAAAAGGTCATTGTCTATTTGTGTTATAGATTATTGAACTAGAACCTGACATGAAGGGACAATTTCAAAGTTTGCAGATGATACAAAGCTTGGGAGCATTGCAGACTGTGAGGACGATAATGTAGACCTTCATAGGACATATATAAGTTGGTTGATAGGTGCCACATGAAGTTCAATGTGGAGAAGTGTGAGGTGATTCATTTTGGTTGGAAACAAATGGATAGATAATACAAAATAAGGAGAACAATTTTAAAGTGGGTCCAAGGGCAGAGGGATCTGCATGTATATGTGCATAAGTTGTTAAAGGTACAAGGATATGTGAAGAGATCAGGAAATAAAACATATAGCATTCTAGGCTTCATTAATAGTGGTATGGAGTATAAAAGCACAGAAGTCATGTTGAACTTGTATTAGACATTAGGTAGGACTCAGCCACAGGATTATGCACAGTTCTGAAGGCCACACTTCAGGAAGGGTTTAACAGTATTGAAAAGAGTGCAGAAATGGTTTATGAGAATAGTTCTAGGGATAATAAACTTCAGATATAAAGATAGATTTGACAAGTTGAGATTATTTTTCTTTCGAGGGAACAATGCTAAGAGGAGAAGGTCAAGATCATGATGAGACTGGGCAGAGAGAGGGAGAAGCAGTTTCTATTTGTAAAAGGATCCAGATGAAGAGGATACAGATATAAATTAATCCACAAAACCAGCAAAAGTAATTCATACAACATATCGTTTAAGTCTGAAATGCCCTGCCTGGAAGGATGGTGACAGTGGGTTCAATCAAAGCATCCAGGATGGTATTAGTTGATTATCAGAGTATGAAATGTTTCAGGGGTATGGGGAAAAGGTGGCAGATTGATGCTAAGTTTTACCTCTTATTTGGAGAGTTTTTTTCTGAATGGATAACTTAAATGGGCTGAATAGACTCTGTGACCTCATAGAATACTGAGTTTTATTGAGGATGCTAAACCATGTGGAACTTAGGATAGAATCTTAGTATGCTGATCTCAACCAAGGCAGAGACTGAAATGTCAAATTGCTTCTGAGACAGATAGAGAAAAAACTGGAAAGTACAGCATGCTTTGTAGAACATTCAGAGTTTGCCTAGTAAGGGGCAGACTCCTCATATGTTGCTCCTTTGAATATCCAGGATAGCGATTCTCAGCTTATAAAGTCTGTGGGCCGGGCTGGTACGACAAGCAACCCCATCTCATGTATAGTGTTTTGACAGATCCATCTGGTGTTTGAACTATTTAGTGAGATTCTTGCTCTAGTTCTTGTTCATTCATCCAAAGCAATGTAACAACAATGATTCCTACAATAAGTAGTTAATAATTACCATTGATAGAGGAGAAGCTCAAAAATACCCAGGAAATCCACTAAGTTCAATAGCATACATACCACAATGGTCTGAGTCCCTGAGCTTTGTTTTACGTGGTAAATGCAGCTCAGGACACTGTCAGACTCAGGATGGTCTGACACCAGATGTCTAAGAACAAAACATATCAGAGAGAAAAAGAATTGAGAAAATTAACTCCATTCAATTTGAGTTGAACTTGGGGGCAGGAGTTTGCTCTATGGATTGGGACTTCAACTTTGGATCAAATGGGAACATAATCCTATACAGCGTGAGGAGCAGTCACTCCAGTATTCAATGTTTGGTAACTGGTAGAGCAAGTAAGGCCAAAAGAGAGAGTGGGTTACTTCATTTTGAGGTATGCTGTCTCCAACATTTACAGTTTAAAATAAAAAAAATGTTGGACAACAGGCTGCCATTGTAGAGGGGGAATCTCCACATAGGTTGACCTGTGGGACAGGCAAGGAGAGTCTTAAATCTGCTCATGTTATAACCTCAGTAGAGACTCATAACTTTTAAAGAGAAATTTAAACTTTCAGTTATTAACTGAAAGGTGGACACACGGCAAGATTTCATGTTTTAAAAAAATTTTACTGTGACAATTGCAAAGTAACACACTTTACTACTGAGATAACAAGGCGTAGAGCTGGATGAACATCTTGTTATCTCAGATTCTCCAGCATCGGCAGTTCCTACTATCTCTGAAACACTTTACTACTGTATTCTTTTTGTTGGCAACTTATGTTTAAAGTACTGAACAGAATTTGCTCCTTTCTACTTTTAATGACATCTGAAAACCTCAAATCTTTAAGTTACTCAGTCACTTAAGCAGACATTCTTCCAAAAATAATCCAAGATTATTTGCAGTTCCCAAGGATATTACTTCTGTTATTTCGTTTCTCCATCTTGTTAAGGGTCATTAAAGAAGAAATCTGTAGACCGAGCAATTAACTGACAGATATATGCCACAACAAACTTTATTGAATATAAAAAGAGAGATTAGCAAATCAAGCATTGTTAACTTAATACTGTAGATTGTAAAAAGCTTACGTTATAATCACAGTTCTATCTTTTATCCTTGTCTTACAACTCTTGAATGTTCATTTACTTCTCTTGGAACAAATTTGAAAGATATGCCACATCCCTCTGAAATCATTTTAATTCTCCTTAGTATTTGAGATATTTATCAAGGGAAAAAATACATGAGGATCTTTATATTAGCTTTTGGCTAAGTTATTCTCTAATTTTCTTCAATGATCTCATTACAATGGACTCTTCAGCTTCTTATCCTGGTTTTGAACCTTCCTAGACTGCTCCCATAGCATTTGTATAGCTCCTTCCAAGCTAACTATTCAAGATGTGACAAGGCTTTGTGGGGACCACTGTCAATGTCTTCCCTTACCATCAAGCAAGACAAATTTCCAAATCATTTCTTCTGACAAAATTTACTGAGCTTTTCCATCCACCAGCATTCTGCCTGGTAACTATGAAGTATTTCATCTGCTTAAATGCAGGCCTGACTATTCCCCTCTCAACAAGTTGTAGTGTACACGACCAAATCTGCAACTGCCTCTGGTTGTTCCCAAACTGAGTTGCTTGCTGCTCTCAGCAAACACTCATAGGTAAATTAAGGAAAATAATCCTTTTATATTTTCTAAGAAAGGCTCCATTCTGAATCAATACAATTTGGAGCTGGAGGAACACAGCAGGCCAAGCAGCATCAGAGGAGCAGGAAAGTTGACGTTTTGGGTTGGGACCCTTCTTTGGAAATGGTTTCCAGAGGGATGAAGACAACTTCTTCAAGGTGGGCATCCTTGGAAAAGGCTTCGCAGTGGAGTTATAAATCACTCAAGAGATAGCAAGAATTGCCAATGCTGGAGTCTGCTTTCCTGCTTCTCTGATGCTGCCTGGCCTGCTGTGGTCCTCTAGCTCTACACTGTATTGTATCTGACTGCATTCTGAATCACTGTCTTCATGGTAATGTATCACACATGGCCTGTTTAAGTCGAAAATGTAAATTAACTACCTTTTAATCAAGGTTCCTAAGATTCTGGGAAATGAAATGAATAATGTAAATTTCTAACAAAAGCAAGACAATGCTTCCCAGATTTGCTGTGCCAATAACAAAACTTTACGCAGGCTGTCTGTTGTTTATGATCCTCCTTTTCCAGTTTTAATCTCTTAAATCAATATTGACCTTTTGATTGTTAATTCTCTTATGTTTGTTAACCAACTAACTTATACTGAAGAATCCCAATTCCCAAAGCAAAGGTCATATTCCTGAAACAAAAGTTATATTTTTAAAATTCTGATTTTGCACTAGATATTTGTAATACTTTCCAAATGCTATCCTCCACAGTTAGTGCTTTCCTGAATTTCTGCTTCTAGCTACTGTTAAATGAACCATTTTACTTTGATTTAACTCTACACTAATTTGGTTTTCAAACTGAGGAGCAGTTCCCGCCTGCATTTTGGGTGGTGGATTTTTTTTTCTATTCATTTCGTGGGATGTAGGTGTTGCTGGCTGGCCAGCATTTCTTGCCCATCCCTAGTTGCCCTTGAAAAGGTGGTGGTGAGCTGCCTTCTTGAACCGCTGCCATTCCTCCTGCTGTGGGTTGACCCACAATGCTATTAGGGAGGGAATTCCAGGATTTTGACCCAGTGACAGTGAAGCAACGGCGATATATTTCCAAGTCAGGATAATGAGAGACTTGGACGGGAACTTGGAGGTGGTGGTGTTCCCATATGTCTGTTGCCCTTGTCTTTCTAGATGGAAGTGGCCGTGGGTTTGGAAGGTGCTGTCTGAGGATCTTTGGTGAATTTCTGCAGTGCATCTTGCAGATAGTACACACTGCTGCTACTGAGCGTCGGTGTTGGAGGGAGCGGATGCTTGTGGATGCAGTGCCAATCAAGCTGGCTGCTTTGTCCTGGATGGTGTCAAGCTTCTTGAGTGTTGTTGGGACTGCACTCATCCAGGCAAGTGGGGAGTATTCCATCACGTTCCTGACTTGTGCCTTGTAGATGGTGCACAGGCTTTGCGCAGTCAGGAGATGCTAGGGATAGCATACTCTCTTTAAGGTACAGGTGTGGCTGATGTTTTTCCTTTTGATTCCCTCCTCTAAGTTGGCTGAAGTCTTAAAATATCAAAGCAGCATTCTTCTGTCTGTGATAATTCTGGATTTACAGGGAAACCTGCAACCCGATCTCAACGTATCCTCTCTACTAAAAAAAAACAAAAGAAATGTGGATGCTGTAAATCAGCAACAAAAACAGAAGTTGCTGGAAATGATCAGCAGGTCTAGCAGCATCTTTGAAGAAAAAAAATCAGAGTTAACATTTTGGGTCCGGTGACCCTTCCTCAGACCCTCTGTTGTATAGAAGCACAGCCACAAAAAGGATAATATAGGAACGTTCAGAATTGCTGAAAGTAACTAAAAGCTATTGAAAATGGACAAATAAGCAGGCTGGTGTTGAAAGCAAGCTCTGTTAATGCAACTCATAAGTGTATGTTAAGTTGAGGTTCAACATATCTTCAATGCTTTACCTCTGCTGTCCATTTTTTGTCCTTTGGAAAGACTTAGGATATAATGCACATTGCAACAGTTTCTCCCCAATGGTGATAACAGTTTAGCTATTAGGTGACACACCGTGGAGTTGGAGGAACACAGCAGGCCAGGCAGCATCAGGAAAATTGACGTTTCGGGTCGGGACCCTTCGTCAGAAAATCCAGCATCTGTAGTTCTTACTATCTCTGAGTCATTATTAGGTGCTCTTGTTTTTAATTAAATCTTTCACAATTTCCAAATTTTGCCATTATGAGTGGAAAACTTATCCGTTCTTAAAATCACTTTTCATTTCAACCAGTGCCACGAAAGCAAAACTTGAAGTTGCTTTGTCTTACACATTACTTTCAACTGCGGTCCACTTCCTTGTTCTTTTTCAATGGTTTTTTTAAGCAGTTTTGAACATCCCTATGTTTTTCTTTTTATAGCTGTTCTTCTACATAGTTGTTCATCACTCAACCTCAGCTCCATTCTGACACCAGGTTATGTGCTCATAGGACAACAGTCATGCTTGTACTATGTCTTTATTGAAAGGCTCGTAAAATGCAATGAGTGCCATGTGGTAGAGGCTGCATCACTATGGCAAGCCAAGAGGCCCATTACTACAGTGTTAGATTTCTATCCCAATCAATTATTTCTGTACTGTTCTCCTGCACCTTGCCAATCATATGCTTGACCTTTTTAATAAATGCCGAGTTTCAAAGGATGCAGTGGTTTTGAATGTCCTTCCATTCTGGCCACGTTGAACCTACAAGCACCAATTTTGTCATGTTGGTAATGAAGCCCATCTTTGGTACCTTGAGCTGGTTAATATTAGGCTCACATGTGTGAGTGAAATTGCATACCTCTGCTAAATTGTCAATGGGAGGGAAACAGCCCATAACTTTTTACTGGGACACATTGTGCTATCCATGATGGGTAACAATGAAATTTGGACTCTAAATTTAAAAATAACGCTGTATATTTTTAATCAGATATTTTTACTGGACTATACAGGGTTACTGTTCTCTCATGGTGAAAGATATACAATATAGCTTTATGTAAAGTCCACTGTGTATAGGCACTTTGACAGATTTCTCCTTTATCTAAATTTTCAAAAATATATTTCGCTATAGTCCTTGCATTTTAACATGACCACGTTCTCAACAGTGTTGTGGATTATTAATATGTCAGTAGTTCTGACAACACAGACGCAGGAAAGATTAAGTAATTCCCTGATGAAGATGTATATGTCTGTATCATGTTACTGTCTGACTTCTGTGCCAAATTGCACTGTGGAAGTTATTTACTGGGGTACATAGTGACTACTTCTTCCTGCTCTGTTTAATTCCATTGTTCATTGTAGTCCTATGACTTAGGGCACAAAGATTTTGACCTTGCCTACATTTCTGTAGTTATAAATTCCTACCTGATTCACAGAATCCCTACGGTGTGGAAACAGGCCCTTCAGCCCAACAAGTCCACACTGGACCTCAGAGCATCCCACACAGACCCATCTCCTATAACCTACCTAATCTACACATCCCTGAACACTGTGGGCAATTTAGCATGGCCAATCCACCTAGCCTGCACATCTTTGGACTGTGGGAGGGAACCGGAGCACCTGGAGGAAACCCGTGCAGACACGGGGAGAATGTGTAAACTCTACACAGACAATCACCCGAGGGTGGAATCGAACCTGGGTCCCTGGTGCCGTGAGGCAGCAGTGCTAACCACTGAGCCACTGTGCCGCCCCGGTAATTATTATCCGATTAATAAAAAAAGACAGCAGGTAGATTCTTTAACAGGGATCTCAAATGTCAGGTGGACAGCTGTCAAAAGCCCTGCATTCTCTTTTTTAGGCTGACCCATCACATTGGGATGGCCCATGCAGGCTGACAAAGAGAATTTAATGGCTGAATATTGCAGTCAAATCAGAGACTGACAACTTGAATGGCAGGGCCATTGGAAAGAGCGTGAATCGTAGGACCCAAGTGATGGTTGGGGGTGGGGCTTGTGGGATTGGGGGGATGGTTTGAGGAGTATGGGTTGCAGCATCAGTGGGAATGAGAAGGGTCAGCAACAAGGGCAGGGAGTGACTTATAGTAAATCCCTGACTCACCAAGGCTGGGTCTCTCAATCAGGTACTGAATACCTTGGAATGAGGAATAATACAGGATTTACTCTCTATGCTTCCCCATGCCAAACCCCATCCTGCCCCCTGCTGGGTTAATCGCAGTGGTGCTGGAAATGAGGCCACTTATTAACTGCCCACTTAAGAGCCTCAATTAACAACAGGTTGAGAAGTTGTACATGAGCACTATTGGGTATGGATTTAATGGAGACAAAGAGGACCTTGTTCACTAACTAGAGAGCTGGTAGGAGCCCCTTGTTGTCTCTTTTAGGGAAGGCTTGTTGAGTAAAGAGCCTCTCAGATACCTTACAGGTCAGCAGTGGACCTGCCACTGGGATTAAGGGGGTGCGGAAATCCCCAATACATGGCTGCATCTTTTCTGGGATTAGCAGCGCCACCAAGGGGGTAGTTATGGTGCAGGGATTATAAGGGATGGGGACGGACAGAGTTTGGCAGCAAGGGCAGTGATGTGGCTTTCAGCAAGCCACCCCTTGTACTGATGCCAGGCCCTAAAATCCCAAACTCCAACCCAAACTCCAACCCATTAAGAACTGGGTTGCTTTGGTATGAAGGTCCCTTCCTGGCAGCAACTCAGTGGTTGTGGCTTCAGACCACAATTTGACCTGATTAACACTCCACCACCAGATCTGTACGGGGGCAAGTACACAATTCTAACCTCCTGCTCAATCTGTAGTGCTTTTAAACTACAATGTGTATCTTGTAGATTTCTTTGAAGAAACTAGGTGGAGTTTGTGCTTTGCTCCCCAAAGTTAAACTAATCTTTTATTTAATTTAACCTATTGCTCCTAATCAATCTGTTCAGAAATGCTATTACACACCTCTGTAGCCTGTGGGACTTGAACCTGTGCCCCCCAGTCCGGAGGTAGAGACACTACTAAGTGCCACAAGATGGCCCCAAAATTTTAGATAAAGTGGAAGTTAAAATTTAGAAACTTGTTTAAATATTGTTTAATGTTTTTAATCACCTTATTTTGTGAGCCTGTAAAATGTAACCATTAACTCAAGCATTGGAGTCAGTGGGAAAATAAATTCAGGTCTGTATAAAGCAAGCTGCCAGATTCTGTCACCTGCTTTACAGTAGGGTAAAACAGAGCAATATTCACCTTAAATTTTTATGTTTAGGAAGAGAATTTCCAAAGCTAATCCATGAATTTCCTTATAGTGGTGAAATGTTGAAATAGCAAGGGATACAACTTAAAAATGAGACGGTTGGGAGTAAAGGGAAAGCCAGATATAAAATTTCCTCAAAAGGCAATTGCCTTTAAAAAAAATCCCAGGGAGGGTGTTTGAAGCAGAAGTTACAAATCAAGTCTAAAAGCAATTAGGCATACATTTTAGGAGACAAAGATATTAAAGCATATGGGAGGAAGATGACTAATTGGAAGTGACATATTCCAAAGAGATGAGCTTCTTGTGCCTAATTGTCTTTTCTTATTTTTTCTTATTCACCACAAGAGGAATTGTGGGGGAAAGCATAGATAGGAGGTCATCAATATAAGATAGTCAGGAATGCAGAAGAATCTTCTTTAGTCAAGCAATGGTGGGGATGTTGAACTTGCCACCCAGGGTGAAATAAATGGTATGGATGCATTTAAGGGGAAACTAGGCAAACATCTGAGGGTGCATAAAGTCGAGAGTTACGATTCTTGCTTTAGTTAAGGAAAGATGGGAGAAGGCTTCGAGTGAGCATAAACATGGACATAGACTGACGGGGCCAATTGGCTTGTTTCTGTGCCATATATCTGATGCAATCTGATGTGGCGCATGCTCAGGGAGTTTCCACCTGAAGTTTGCTAAGTTGAAAAATCATGATAATTCTCTGCATAGAATGCTGATTTGATACTAACTCTCAAGCTCATTTTTCAACTTTGAATTACTGAGGCCCATTTTCAATCAACCTGTTCCCTTGTGCTATAACATATCTCTGGAGCAGGAGGGACTTGAACCCAGGTCTTGTGACTCAAATGTAGGGGGTACTACAGCTACATCATAACAGCCCCCTTGAACAATTTAGCTAACATCCTCTCTTAACCTTGCGCAGGTGAATACACGTTCAGTAGCAGACAAAATGTCAGCTGCCAGCTCCTTCAATCAACATTATTTAATCATCAAGTTCTTTCAGGAGAGTTAATGATTGATTTCTATCACCTCTTTTTGCTATTGTAGAAATGTCTTATAATTTCCAGCATTGTTTAAAGTTTTTGGAGTATATAAGCGCTTCACACATGCTGAAGGACTTGGTCTTGATAGCAAGTCTTCCACATAGATTACATGTTCACAGGTATAAGTTGTAGTAGTTTGCATTTCCTTTGGTCTAATGCATATCATGAAGAATAAGAAGAGGTGATACAGAGCAAGACAAGCTGCTGAAAGAGGGCAATATAGGATGGGGAGAAAGGTTCTCAACAGGGGACCTTGTCCACTGAGGGTGTTTAGGGAACAATTTTACCCCAACCTCAGCAAAGAGCAGTGTGTCAGATGTCTTCACTTCACTAGGGAGATTCTCAGTGAAATCTGATACCTGAGCTAAAGTTCAAGGGTGGGCAAGAATGGCATTGACAGTAGCTGTGCAGATGACCTTTATGTATCTTCCATCTTCTAGACTGGAGGAGACAGTGTTTGCAAATGCTACCAATTTACTTTTACTTCAACCCGAGAAGCAGGTCAGTGTGAGCTTGCAGCTTCATGCAGATTGTAGACTTTCCCCTTGATGCAGGGTTCCAATGACTGCACATATGTCATTTTGTGAACACCACATACATAGTTTGAGACGTACTGCAGCCGCTGAAATTTTCTCACTCAATATTCAGCCGATCTTCAAGAACGCTCAGCATTTCATCCAGGTCACTGCCCCAGTAGCCTAGCAGCCGCCTTCATTCTTTGCACTGTGCTGTGCCATCTGTATTTGAGCCACCACAATAAATCAGGGGGTGGCCACTGAATGACAAGGCTCCCCCTAAGAGTCATGGCTGTAGTACATAGCAGACATGCAAATGTGACAGCATGTATATGACAAAGGCCATACAAACGTTATTACAGCTATTTAAAACAATTTTTACTTGATAATCAAATGACAGTGCCACTTCTATTCAAGTCTGTTTGAACTGCAATAATACTATGGTTTTCTAACAGATACTAAACAGATTGCTAACAGATCTTAAAGATACAGATGATGCCAGCATGTGTCGTTAATTAAATTGCTCTAATTAATACTTCACTTTCTGTGGTCCTTTTTTATGTTGATTATTATTGAACACAACTTAATAACAACATTCCTAAAGTTTCTTTACATTAACACCAAAGCCTTTGAATGCTGTTGGAAATGTAATTTGAAAGTCACTCTGGGTTCTGAAAATATTATTTTCACTGACTGACTACTGTGATCAGTCTGCATCCAAAGAAATATTTCAGAATTACATGTGGCATTCCTAATTTGACTTGAGATTCTTTGGTGAAGGCCAATGAGTCCAATATGAATTCAAATTGGAAGGGAGACTGCACATTTTGTGCTTTGTGCTATATTTCTCAGCAGGTCTTTCCGCTGTTCATATTTCCAGTGCAACAACAATCCAGGAGTAAAATAGGTTGAGAATTGTACGGAAAAAGTTCTCCAGCACTCACCCTACCTCCTGTCTCACCATGGAGTCAATATAGGCAAACTTAAGAAAAACAAATGCTAGGGAGATAAAAGTGACAGTACTTAATTCCAGCTGCAAAAACAGCACTGAAACCGAGCAAGATTTTTCCTCCTTCCTTCACAGCACAATTAGCTTTTTCAATGGAGGCACTGCTATAGAGACATGGGTTAGTTGTCAGAATTAGGAAAACCTTATTATTACTGCAGTTCAGACAGATTTTATTAGAGGCGCCAGTGTCATTCAATTATCAGATGATGATTGCACTTGACTAAAAAGCTAATGGTTAACTTATTGGAAGAAACAGTCACACTTACGCACTGTTCAGATTTTCTTGCATTTTTAAAATGTAAAATGATACTGCCTTTCCAGTGCCTCTAAATCCTGTTTAAAAATTGCTAGATTATAAGGTTTGACCTTTTTTTTAATGCTGTTTGAGGTACATTCAAAGTTTTCCTTCTGCTCCCAAACATATCATATCATAATCGCGTAATTTACATCAGTTCATGCTGAAATGCTGAAAATGGCAATTACACCAATTCATACCATAATATGGTAAAAATCCTTGAAGTTTGCTAATAATGGGTATTTGAATTGGTTAAGCAAAAAATATTGACATGATAGTTTGCTTTGCTGAGTTGGTCTCTGTTCACAGGGTAGGCAATGGGTACCACAATCTAGAACTGTAGGTAACAAATTAATTCAGCAAAATCAAAGGCAGAGAAATTGGACACAGCGGAGTTCAAAAATCTAGGAATATTTCAAGATCTGTGGTTTTGTTGTCTCAGCGCTGACTACATATGTAAATGTTGCCCATGCTTATCCCATGTTTATGGCGGGTATTTGGAGGGTGATGAAAACACAATAAGGTGCCTGTATTATGTATGCCTGTGTTAAGTCACTGTAAGGGAGTTATCTTCACATCTTTGCAGGGAAAAGGGGAGGAGAAACATCTACAATGTTGTAATGACAAAAATCAATCATTCTTTTATTTTACAGATTCATTTAGAGTAATTAAAGTGAATCCATAGGTAGAGAACTTTTTAGTATTGACCATCATTACTGAAGAGTAACAATTGAATTATTGGCAAGACCCTATAAGATTTAATGAATAGTGTTTTGTTACACATTGTTGTTGAGGTGAAATGACCACTCTTGAGTGCAAGATTCAAGTAAGCAACAATTTTAGTTTAACATATGAAACGGAGCACATCTTAGATACCTGAGAACTTCTCGCAGCGAAAAAAAGTCTTCAGCACATATTCAAATTATTGTTCCCCCATAACATAGTTTCACAATTCCACAACTTTTTGGCCATCTCACATAACACTTTTGTTTAATGTTCTGGGAAATTCTGTTCTTCACATAGCAAACATGTATAATATAATGATACCTTCCCCTTTTATTCCCATACAGTCCTTCCTTTTCAACCTCTACTCAGGCTAACTTGACACAGGCGGATATATCCCCAAGATCTTTCACTCAATATTACCTCATGGATCCTACTGGAGTATGCATTCTCCTGGAGCGTTTTAACCTTAGTGGATACCAGACCATATTGCCTATTTCACCATCGGAACTACTTGAGATATCATCCGGTCAGCAGTTTCTATTGTTCTCTCAATTTCCTACTAATTAGTTTGCAACCTTGCCATTTTGGCTTAGTCACTATCACTCCTCAAATTCCTTTTCATGCCTTTGGCTGGGGAAGATGGCAGCATAGTGATAATGTCACTGGACAAGTCACCCGGATGCCCAGGCTAATGGCCTGGGAATGTGGGCTTAAATGCTACCATGGCAGCTGGTGGAATTTAAATTCTATTAATAGATCTGAAATTGAAAGCCAGTCTCTATAAAGGTCTAACTAAAACAACTATCATAAATTGTTGTAAAAAAAATTGTTCACTAATTCAAACTCCCATCCTTACCTGATGTGGCCTACATGTAACCCTAGACCCACAGCAACATTGTTGGCTCTTAACTGACCTCTGAAAAGGCCTAGCAAGTCATTCATTTCAAGTACAATTAGGGATAGGCAATAAATTACCAACGAGGCTCACATTGCATGAAGGAATTAATAAAAAAGCTCCACTCTTTTTCCAAGGGCCCTTCCTGTTGAGATTGCCTGATGGTTTTTCTCAATAAACCATTCAGTAGTCTCTAGAGCCCTTTCCACCGCCTCCCAGGCTACTGTTCCCAGGCTGTCATCAGTTTAAGGTACCATGGACTTGACTATATAACTGCTAAGAGCCCTGCCTGAAAGATAGAAGTCACCCCCGGTAAAGGAGAGGATGCTCTGTAAGCAGAAGATATGGTTGTTGCCACATTCCTCCATAATGGAAATTCTCCTATCCTTCAGAACACATCAGTGGGCAGGGGAGGTTTGAATTGTTTTGAAGGCTTTTCTGTGATGACTAATCGATACCATGATGATAGAATTGCTATGATAAGTTTCAAGGTGTTACAGGAGCAGATGGTGTAATGCAATTCAACACAACATTCTCACATACTCATTAAGTAGGGTCTGGCAACATTAGAAGATTACCTCAGAGTACACTGGGATCTTGATCAGAGAGGCCAATGGGCCAAGGAATGGCAGATGGAGATTAATTCAGATAAATGTGAGGTGCTGCATTTTGGAAAGGCAAATCAGGGCAGGACTTATACACTTAATGGGTAGTGTTGGGGAGTGTTGTTGAACAAAGAGACCTTGGAGTGCAGGTTCATAGTTCCTCGAAAGTGGAGTTGCAGGTCAATAGGATAGTGAAGAATGTGTATGGTATGCTTGACCTTATTGGTCAGTGCATTGACTATAGGAGTTGGGAGGTCATGTTGCGACTGTACAGGACATTGGTTAGGCTGCTTTTGGTATACTGCATTCAATTCTGGTCTCCCTGCTGTAGGAAGGATGTTGTGAAACTTGAAAGGGTTCAGAAAAGATTTACAAGGATGTTGCCAGGGTTGGAGGGTTTAAGCTAAAGGGATAGGCTGAATAGGTTGGGGCTATTTTCTCTGGAGCGTCAAAGGCTGAGGGGTGAACTTATAGATGTTTATAAAATCATGAGGGGCATGGATAGGTTAAGTCGACAAGGTCTTTTCCCCAGGGTGGGGGAATCCAAAACCAGAGGGCATAGGTTTAAGGTAAGAGGGGAAAAATTTAAAAGGGACCTAAGGGGCAACTTTTTCATGCAGAGGGTGGTGCTTGTATGGAATGAGCTGCCAGAGGATGTGGTGGAAGCTGGTACAATTACAACATTTAAAAGGCATCTGGATGGAAATATGAATAGGAAGGGTTTAGAGGGATATGGGCCAAATGCTGGCAAATGGGACTAGATTTATTTAGGGTATCCTATCGGCATGGATGAGTTGGGCCTGTTTGGTCTGTTTCCATACTGTATGGCTCTATGACTCTATAGCAGCCATGAAGGGAAGTCGAATGGAAAACCACACAATATTTTTCTAATTTTGAAGAGATGTTACTTAATATTTTTTTAATAACTACAATCACATATGTGATCTATTTGCTTGTTTATGTAGTGCTTAATACATTTTCTTAGTGCCTGGAACCTAAATTAAGTTTAATGTTATTCTGCAGATTACTGTGATATATGAAGAAATCTGTGGATGTATAGGATAGATTGAGCAACAGAAAAAGTTAATTTTCCTGAGCGTGCTTCTCTAAGGGGCAATCTGGATTGTGCACGTTAAAGAATCTTGCGTAACATGTACATGGAAGATCCAAACGTATAACAGTGTACCCTTTGAGTATTCAGCATGAAATTCAAGTCACTGTGTTATCAAAGGTGACAACTGAGGAATGAAATGACAGGAAGTATTGACAGGAGTAATTTTGCTAAAACATTATGAGGAAGCCTTGTACAATCTATATTGATCGTGCCTGTCATTTTGCAGTAACAGTAGTTAAGGATATAAGTAGTTAAGGATATTTTTGCAGAAATTAAAAATGTATTTTTATTCTAGTGTGATTTTGAATGTTAGTCTCTAAGATGAATTTGAAAAGAATGTTGGCACTTTGAGGTAGCATGTTCTTTGTGGGAGGCATGTAACTAAGTGGTATATTTCTAGCAACTGTATTAACTATAGATAGTTAATACAGTTGCTATTTCAAATGAAGTATAATGACACATATTAAAATACATGCACATAGGAATGAGTTATGGAAGGTGTAAAACTGTCAAAATGTTTGCATCATTTTCCCTCCTTTCAGTGATCCAGATGGTGAACAATTTTGGTGAGCAGGCAGGCACGCTAGGTAAATAATGTGTCATTTTAATGCTTTATGGTTATTAATTTTTGTCCAGACTCTGGAGAATTCATTCACAGATCTGAGGGTCAGCTGGGAGAGCATAATGTGAATGTTGACTGTATATGTTTTATAAATAACAAAGACCTAATTCTTCTTCCGATTAATGATGTATGAATGGTCAATGGATGATTGACATCATTTTCCCAGTGCTTTCTAAAAGCTCAAAGCCAGATTTTTCCATTTTTACACTGTGTCTGTGTGATTTATTTGACAGCTCAAACTCTGATGGGTTATCAAGTATTTCCAGACACTGTTACTGATTCATTGAGAACCAATATTGCATTGTTAAACAGCACAGGTGTTTCTGAAAACCAAGGCAGTAATCTTTTTGTGTATTTGTTCATTGGATGTGGGCAGCACTGGCTAGATCAGTGTTTATTGCTAATCTCAGTGCCCAGAAGGCAGTTTAGAGTTGACTACATTGCTGTGGGTCAGGATGGGATAAAGGCCAGACCAGGTAAGGATGGCAGATTTCCTTCCCAAAAGGGTGTTAGTGAACCTGATGAGTTTTTACAACACTTGACAATGGTTAGGTGGTTGCCATTGGGCTAATTTTTTATTCCAGCTTTTTGATCAAAACAAGTTTTACCATCTGCTATGTTGGGATTTGAACCATGTCCTCAGAACGTTAATGTGGCATTCTGGATTACTAGTCCCGTGAGATGGTCACTCCAACATCACCTCCCAAGGCAGTGAAGCTCCCCCAATGCCAGTTTATTTCTCTTTAACTCTAAGGAACTTTGCAGATATGAAAAAAAAACATATTTACAACCTTGAGTATAATCTGAAATAGGAAAGGATAGTAAATGAATAGCCACCAAACATTTTTCAAATATATCTTATGCTTCCTCTTTGCCTATTGCTACAGGAATATTTTAATGTCTTTATTAAGCAATGATAAATGGTTTTGGTCATGTTTAGGGTTGTACATGATGCATCAGGATTCATTGCTGATCAGATAATTGGATGCAGTAACTGGGTGGTCAGATGAAGCAATGAGGGAAGTCTAAGATCACCAGGAATACAGTAGATTTGTATCCTGATAGAAATGGGTAGACACTTCACTCTAATCTGTAGTGGTGAATTTGAGGCTTGTGAATTTCTGGAGTCCTGGCAAGCAAGAGAGTCTGTTTCAATTGGATGTACATGGTTGATTGGCAATGGTAAGCATCCTGAAGGTCATAGACCTCATACAGTAAACAGTAACAGCATAAATGTGTTGTAGCCACGTCTTTTTATGTTCATGCTGAAGTTCTCATGGGCTTTGTGCCATTTTTTGTCAATTATTGTTTGCTTTTTCCCTCAAGCAACTCACTAGCGTCAATGAGGTGCAAAGTGGAAAGTTCCTGCTCAATGTGTCTGGAAGGAGCTATGGAATTATGGGCTGAATTAATGATACCTAGATTTTCTTTTGTTTATCCAGATACACGGAGGATTCAGGGTTAAAATGGGGTAGGAATCAATACCTCCAGGCAAAACTTTGTTGTAATTCTTTGCTGAGATGCGACTGCACTTTGTGACTTGATACAAAGTATATTTAAATAACATATTAATGTACGATTGTGAAATTACCTCTTTACTGCCTCTGAGGCACTCGAGAAACAAATGCTTGAATGAAAGAGGATTTTCTGGTTTTGGGGCCTTGTTGGACGAAAAGCAAGGCAACGTGGTAGGGTAATCGAGAGGCATCGTTGCCTAGAAATGTTTGGAGGGGGAGTGGTAGGGCGTCCAGCAGGCTGAGTAAAGGATGAAACTTCCATCTGCTCCTTAAGGAGAAAATCCAATAAACTGAGTGGGCCAGGAAGTGGGAACTCCTGACAGCCTGACAGGAACTTGGGGTAGGATTGGACTCAGCACATCAAGTGAGAATAAGCCTCCTGATGAGTGACAGAGAGTCCCATAGAGTAGCTAGCCCCACATTGTTGACTAGACTATGACAATTGAAAGTTTTGTTTTCTTTTTGTGCAATTCCATCCCCTAGGGAACCAGTTGGATGTGTTTTTTCCAGAGTTTCTGTGCAGGGGTGGAGAAACAATTGGATTTTTTGCTCTTACTTTTCTTCTATCTGTGTACTAAATTTACTGCTTTATGTATTCTGGATATATATTGCACAAGGGAAAATAACATTACTGGAATGATCCTATAATTAGGGAGCAATGGACTGAGATCTATTTCTATCACTGTATTGAAAAGATTTTTAGCAGTAAGCAACCATCTGTCTTTCTGAAATTATTTTCCCCTTGTTCAAAGGGGCATTTGAAAGGTTTGACTTTTCTCAGTGCTAACTCATCAAAACTAAAGGTCAGATCTTTAAAATTAATTTTGTGCTCAAATAAATATTAAAAAAAACAACTTGCTGTAGAAATGAGTTTTTGTTGACTGTAGCCCTTGATTGAAAAGGAAAATGAATTGGTTGATGTTTCAGCATAATTATAAACTGGGATTTTGATAAAGACCACTGTATTGGGCACTAAGCCTAGTGGAGAATAAACAAAATTTAAATTAGCAGCATAAACATTCTCAGTATGTGAAAGTTTAAATTCTTAGTTATTCCTAAGCTGCAGATGAAAGCTTTACAACTTTTTTAAAGGTCCTAAATTTTTGATGGCCATTGGCACAAAACTATTTCCACTGACACTACCCATGTCTGATCTGTGGTAAAGTTCTCTAGTTGTTGTCTTCCCTCACTTTGGACTGGAGTAAAAGATGATATACAAGATTCTCCAGTGTAATTTTTGGGTAGTAACTCCCAGCAGATAAAGAGGAGTTCTGGTCGCCGTGTTATAGGATGGATATTATTAAGCTGGAGAGGATTCAGTAAAGATTTGCCAGGATGTTACCAGGAATGGAGAGTTTGAGTCATAAGGATAGGTATAGATAATGTGAATGGCAGGTGTCTTTTCCCTAGGGTGGGAAAGACTAGGGGGCATATTTTTAAGGTGAGAGGAGAAACATTTAAGGACATGAGGGGCAACTTTTTTCACACAGAGAATGGTTTGTGTGTGGAATGAATTTCCTGAGGAAGTGGTGGATGTGGGCACAGTTACAATGTTTAAAAGACATTTGGATATGTGCATGAATAAGAAAGGTTTGGAGGCTTATGGGCCAAGTGCAGGCAGGTGGGACTAGTTTAGTTTGCGATTACGGTCTGCATGGACTGGTTGGACCGAAGGGTCTGCTTCTGTACTGTATGACTGTATGATTCTATGAATAAAAAATTGATGATCCAAGTAGCTATCACTCCAAAACCTTCAATTCCTCAGAATAAGCAGATGTTTTCAGCATTCAGATGTAACAAAATATTCAGTCTCAAGTATTTTGAGTCGTCCATATGAAATATGATGATACTTAAAACAAAAAGACTTGCATTGATTTAGCACCTTTAACGACCACAGAACATTCCAAAGCTGTTTACAAGCAATGAAGTACTTTTGAAATGCAGTCAGAATTTACATTTAGAAAAGATTACATTACATTGCAATACAAGAGATGTTCACTTCATTATTAATGAGCCTATTGATCCATTGATTTAGGTATTTTTTAAAAATATAATTTACCAGTGAAAGAGCTGATTTTAAAAACTCAGTGAGAGAGATTGCTTGAAGACAATGTTGAGTTTTGATCCATTTGAATGTTTTGAGAAGAGAGAACAGGAAATCATTTTATCTCTGCAATAAAATCAAAATAAAACAATTGCTTGAATATCTTAGTTGCGTGCTCTCTATTGCAGAATGAAATTGTCTAATTGGATTACAGATAGTATCTAAGTTCACATAGACAGCCCACCATTTTGTTTAGCTTCATGCCACATATGAGGAATGCGTAGACCGTGTGATCTTGCAACAGAATCCAACACACAACCACCCATAAGAAAAGAGCGGACAGAGATTTGCACACAGCTGATAAACAAGCTGACTCCACCCTGTCTATAAATTGACCTCATATCACCGCAGTGCCTCAGGCTTTAATTTTGGATTGTTTCATGAAATCTCTGCCTTGATCTGTGTTTGGGTTTGAGTCATATTAGTCTTAATCAGTGTTTACAGGGGCCATTAACCACCTGTCACTGCTTCTGAAGAGCTACAAAACTGTTTCAATATCGTCTCCTTCTGAGCTGCTTTCCTAGGGCACTCGAGAAGAACTGCTTTCACCAACAAGCTTCTGTCCGAGTCACTTCAGCAATCATTGCTCTCTGGGAATCTGCTGGCAGGTCCACACTCACTGTCTCTCTTTATGTTTCCAACCAGAATGTCTATTTATTCTTGTTGTGGGTGATTACAAAGACATCCTGGTTTTGACTGAAATTTGGCTCATGGGTGCTGACATCTTGTCTCTCACTGAAATTTACTTGCTAGGCTAAATGTGCCATCACCTATCCTATCAAAAGGCAATAACCTGGGACCACCAAGTCACAATTTGTGTTGTCCCCTCATATATTTTTGGAAGTATTCTCTTCCATTAAGCATCTTCCCCTCTTGCCCCTCCTTCACAGTCAACATTGTCTACAAGGCTCCTGCTGTGTGGATCTCCAAGATGCCCTGCTCTTTTCTTCCCATAGCCACTTCTCTCAGAGACTTCTTATTCTCTGAGACTTGAATTTCCAATCAGTATCTCTTCTTCACTAAAATATGAATTCATTGAACCTTTGCCCTTCCAAACTTCTCCAAATAATGTTTGCTCCCTATATTCACTGCCACTGTCTTGATTCAATATCTCTGCTCTCTACTCCCATGACACATATCACAAAGTCAACTCACAACATTCTTCACCAATCATATCCTCTTAACACCTTCCAATTGCACAATCTTCTTCAGCTGCCCCAGAAAAGAAAATCACTCTTCCCAAATGACTTAAAACCATACTTTCATGCTTCCAAATTCTAGGTCATTTGTCACCTCTGCAGCTATTGATTTACTCAACCACTTTCTGACTTTAGACTATGCTGGCGTTGATCATAAGAAAACTTTCGTTATCTGCCAACCTGATCTGTTTTCAGCCTCATCTTCTCTTCAAATCTAAGGAGCTTAGATTCGAGTGCAGTTGGCTTAGCTAGAGCAGGTTGGAATGCATTGCAATCAATTGAGCCTCAATCTCCTCAAACTAAACTGCTTGTTACACTAGGGTCAACCTCGAAAACAGAGTTTACAGCCTTTTTCCAAAGCAAGGCATCTTCTTTAACATTTCTCTCCTCAACATATTTCGCCATCTTTTCTAACAAAAGCGTCATGACTTTATCGATACAAGATACAAACCATGCACTTAGCTATTTCTGCTGCTTCCCTTTGCTTATTAAGCTAATCTTCCCAACAAAGATCTCTCGACCATAACCCTAAAATTCTCTCTGTTTTTAAATTCTGTCCCATTTCTTTGTGGACAGTTCAAGATCACTTGTCCACAAAGACCAACTTTCTCTTTCCTTAATCCCATTGTCATTTGTAAGACCTTTGCAAACTATTGGCTCAGAGATTTCATCTTCTGCAGGTTTCCCAGAGGTACTGAGGGAGGCCTCAAACTTTTAACAGGAAAGGGAAATCTCCCTGGAGGCACACCACTTGGAGCAGAGGATGAAAAAAGAGAAATTTTTCCAGGATTTTTGAGGGAATGGAAATGCAATGTTCCAATGTTGTAATTGGCATGGTGCCACTATGTCTCTCTCACCATCCATTCAGGGCAGGTACCTAAGGTTCTCTTGCTGGTGTGATGAACCCATTCTGTCTGTGCAGATAACCTCAGGGCCTGCAATTCGTAGACGATTGAATGTGAGTTTACCTCTCCTGAACCTGTGTCAGAAGAGTGGGAGCTCAAGACTTTAAATGAACTTCTTACTTATTGCATTCTCTACAGTGCATTTCGCTGAAGAGTTTGTTTTAAATTGAACTCCAATGCTTTGTGAGCGAGCATACAAAAGGTTAAACATGGCAAATTGGCAGCAAGCATTAAGTTAGCTATTAATTTAAGCAACCCTAGGGAATAAACATTGGGTTGCTTTTTAAGAGTCCTTTAGAAGTGCCTTTTCCATGAAATTTTGGAAAGACATAAGACAGACTTTGGGAAGTAAAGTAGCAAAGAATAGCAATTTGGAACATGACAAAATCCAGGTAGAAATGCAACTTTTAGCGTGGATTACAATATCAGTCATTGAGTTGATTCACCCAGCATTGCTAACTCAGCACAAATACAGGATGTCATGCTACACTAATCTTTATTATAATCCCATATGTGCAACCAAATGCAACAAAGCTAATTAAACACACATGCAACAACTTAATAAAAGGGTCAAAAGTTAAGCAGTGCAACAATTTCCATTTGTTGCTCTACTTTTCATTTACTGTTACATATTAACAGATATTAACCAATTGCTGTATATTGCCAGCAATTTTTTTAAGAGAACATAAAGTTGAAATGTTGTTATTTCCATTTCAATTCCTTTTTCATCACTTTTACTTCCCATGTCATTGACTTCTTGTTTAGTCATTAAAGAGAGCTGTGAATGTGTAACGCCATCTAATCCCCTTGAAGAAATTGTCTTGGTGCATTTCAGCTTCTGCCTGTAGTGAGATGATGCGTATAACCGCTGTGTTGATAAATGGATATTTAGATGTGGACAGCTGCAGTGCAACTAAACCTATACTGAGCTGAGTGCACTGTTCCATTAAGTAACATAGAAAAATAGTGGGTGTGGGATGGAGACTGAAAGATAGGAGTCTCACCATGGAAGTTCAGATTGTGCAATGAATCTGGAAGGATTTACGGCTGTCACTCAAACACAGATTTGTTATTTCTAATTTGAAATTAACACTTTTTTAAAATGTACGGTCAAGTTTCCTGAGGTGATTCTATCTTGACAGCAGCAGCATAGATACATAGAAATATAGAAACACAGAAACATGGAAGATAGGAGCAGGAGGAGGCCATTTGAGCCTGCTCCACCATTCTTCATGATCATGGCTGATCGTCCAACTCAATAGCCTAATCCTGCTTTCTCCACATAACCTTTGATCCCATTTGCCCCAAATGCTGTATCTAGTCGCCTCTTGAATATATTCAATGTTTTGGTATCAACTACTTCCTGTGGTAGTGAATTCCACAGGCTCACCACTCTTTAGGTGAAGAAATGTCTCCTCATCTCCATCCTAAATTGTCTACCCCGAATTCTCATACTGTGACCCCTGGATCTGGACACACCCACCATCGGGAACATTCTCTCTGCGTCTGCCTTGTCTAATCCTGTTAAAATTTTATAAGGCTCAAGAGATCCCCTCTCATTTGTCTGAACTCAAGCAAAAACAACCCCAACCTATTCGATCTCTCCTCATACGTCAGACCTGCCATCTCCAGAATCAGCCTGGTAAACCTTCACTGCACTCCCTTCCTCAGAAAAGGATACCAAAATTGCACACAATATTGCACACAATGTACCCTTTGCCTTCTTTACCGCCTGCTGCACCTGCATGCCTACTTTCAGGAACTGGTGCACAAGGACGCTCAGGTCCAGCTGCACACTCCCCTCTCCCAATATACAGCCTTTCAGATAGTACTCTGCCTCTTGTTCTTGCTTCCAAAGTGAATAACCTCACATTTATCCAAATTATACTGCATCTGCCATTGATTTGCCCACTGACCCAATCTGTCGAGATCATGCTGAAGAATCTCCGCATCTTCTTCACAGGTCACCCTCCCACATCTGCAAACTTGGAGATGTTACATTTTGTTCCCTCATCCAAATCTTAATATGTATTGTGAATAGCTGGGGTCCCAGCACAGACTTTGAAATTGCTAAAGTCCACATTTAGGCCATTGGGTTGTAGGCTCCCAAGGCAGAATGAGATGTTTCTTACCAGTTTCAAAATCTCCCCGCCCCCAGCCTCATCCCATGACCAACCCTCCCTCTCATCCCTGCCTCCTTGACCTGACACAACCTGTCCATCTTCTCTCCCACCTATCCACTCCTCCCACCTCACTGACCAATCCCCACCACTACCTACCTGCACAACTATCACCATCTCACCTACTTTCCCCAGCCCCATCCCTCCTCTCTATTTATTTCTGAGCTTCCTTCCCCCTCTCCCATTTCTCAAGAAGGGTCCCGACCCGAAACATTAACTTTCATGCTCCTCTGATGCTGCCTGGCCTGCTGTGTTCCTCCAGCTCCACACTGTGTTATCTCTGCTCTCTAGTTGGTTCCACCACATATCAGTCAAGAAAACCATCCCGTATACACTCCAGGCATTCCTCCTCTACAGCATTGTAGCTAATTTGATTTGCCCAATCTATGTGCAGATTAAAATCATCCATGATCACTGATATTCCCTTATCACATACATCTCTAATTTCCTGTTTAATGCCATTCTCAAAATTGTCACTGCAGTAAGTAATGTTGGCATGCAGTGATAATGTCTAGTGATTATGCTTAATGAAAGATCAGTGATTATGTATAGTCAGTGATATTTGTAAAAATAATTAAGTGGATCTAGCAACGCCAAAGTTTCTACTGGACCAGAGCACTGCCAAATGTGCAGTGGTCAGAGATTTCCATCTACCAGTCTTGGCTAGAAGATGTGCAGTGGTGTGTGACTTCCAGCCATCACTCTGGCCCAGCAATGATCCCTCCTCAATTATTGGAGTTATTTAAAAGAAGGACATAGGCACGTGATGTTTCAGATTTTGTTCGAACAATAAACAGAAGTTTAAGAAGATACAAATTCGTTATTGACTTCAGGCGCACAGAAAATCTACATCACCAACCAAAACTTAAAATAAATGAAATTATAAAATATATAAATCACGCACTTTATGTTGCAGTTGTAAATCATCTCAATAGTAAGTATTTGACATAATGCAATTGTTTTTACGCCTCTGTTACAAATGCCTCTTTCAATGATGCCATAATTGAAACAGGTCAGTTCAACAAATAACTTTTCCCACACATTGTGTTTTTGGATGGCAGTTCAAGGAGAGTCACGGACTCAGTGAAAATGGGAGTTATGCAGAAAATCCCTCACTCTTTTTCTCTTTGTGAGTTTTGCTGTTAAAAACAAAGGAATTTCAGAGCGAATATATATAGTGCAATACAATGGATAAGAGGCTGTTTCAATATTGTTTATGGAATTTATTATTTAATATGAACTGCTGATATGAAGAAATTGAAGCATCACAAACAAAATAGGAATTGTTTTCTACATAGTTCATTATTTGTTCATAGTTCATTACATTGATTGTTTATGCTTCACTCACTCACATGGTGAAATCTTTATCTCTTATCTAAAACTATTGTGGGAAAAGTGATTTGGCTCTTGAATAATTGTTCACCATCGGTGTATGTTCTATCTATTTTAATGTACTTGACTGAATACAAAAAAGGTTTCTTCACGCAAAGTTATTTTGCTGATATAGGGTTACTTTGTGAATGCCACGTTATTTATTATCCCATGACATCTCACCAACTCCACACTGGTAACTCTTGAAAATTTTGCAATAAGAAATAATTTCAAATCTCTTCAACAGAAATCCATAGCAAATTGATTCCATTCTTAAATCACCATGAAATCTGATCTGTGCCAATGGAAGTTAGAAAGAAATGGAAGAAAGAAAAAAATCTCTTTCCTGCTTCTATATTGTGTAAAAATCCAAATGTGAAAAATATGCTGGAAATTACATCCCACCATTTAATTAATTGTCACAAAAATATAAATGACTAATTTAATCATTAAGATGGTTAACTTGCCTGAATTTGGCCATTATCTAAGATAAAAGGCCACATGACTCTTTACTCTAAAAGAAACTTGGATATCTCAATAAACAAGAAAATAAAATGTATTTATTACAACAAACTTATCCTTTAGCAATTGACACAATTGTTTATTAATTATTTATATTCAAGCTTAAACCATATCGCCTTTAAACCAAAACACACACACACATTCATTTACCAATAAGACTGATAAGACAGATAGTTTCGTAGAAATATCAAGGATGGAAAATACAGGCAAAAATGGAACAAATTTGGTGGATCAAGAGTCCAAATCACAAGGCTTGAATAGGGTGATATTTTTATAGCTCTTTCGGTTTTTGATGATGATATCATGTTGCTGTTGATCACAGTGATCCTCAATTGGATCCTCATGGGGAGGTGATGGTGTAGTGGTATTATCACTATTAATCTAGAAGCTCAGCTAATGTTCTGAGAACCTGGGTTTGAATCCCATTGCAGCAGATGGTAGAATTTGAATTCAAGAAAAAAAAGTCTGGAGTAAGAATCTACTGATGATCACAAAACCATAATTGGGGGAAAACCCTCTGGTTCACTAATGTGCTTCAGGGAGGGAAATCTGCCATCCTCATCTGGTCTGGCCTACATGTGTCTCCAGACCCACAGACAATATGGTTGACTTTTAACTGCCCTCTGGGCAATAAATGTTGGCCTTGCCAATGATGCCCTTGTCTTGTTAATGAATAAAAAAATGTTCAGTAGACAGCCAGTTGGATCTATGTTGTTGCTTGAATTTTCTTGCGTCTTTTGGTACTGGTTTTGTTTCACTTAGAGAGCGAGAACATGAGAGATCCGTCTTGGCTTTTGGAGGTTTGAATTCAACTATGCTTAACTAATCAAAATCCGTTGCTGCACAATTTTTGACTCAAGGATCCTGTGCCAGTGTATCTCACAAAAGTGTCAAATGTAGCTTCTCCAAAGGTTACATGACCTTGTATCACCAACATATAATCAGCACATATGCCCTATTTTAATCTTTAAGTACTGTGAAAAAAATTGGCTCACCCTTTGCAAAAGAGTAGTCAAAACTTCCAATTTCTCAAGTCTATATTTCCAAATAAAACACATATCCTTACAATTTTAAACAATAGAGATAGTAGGAACTGCTGATGCTGGAGAATCTGAGATAACACGGTGTAGAGCTGGATGAACACAGCAGGCCAAGCAGCATTAGAGGAGCAGGAAAGCTGATGTTTCGGGTCGAGACCCTTCATTTTAAACAATGATTGTTTTTCTGAGATAGTATTTCTGCCCTTTATCATGATGAGTTTTCATGCCCCTGATCAGAGGTACACAATTATGTTTTATGTTCTTCAAGAGAAGAAAACATAAAACACTGGAGACATTCAACAGATAATGCAAATTTTTGAAGAGAAAAACAAATTATCATTTCAGGTCCAGATCTTTCATCAGAACTATCTCACATTTGCAGTATTTGCGTCTGTGCTTTTCATGCGAGACTTAGTTTGCCATTTGTTTGACCTTGATTAGTTTTCCAGGGCTGAAAATAGACAGAATGAAAGAGATATATATGTTTCACATATGATATTGAGATAAATATAAATCTGGTCCCATTGGCTGGAGAGAAAAATAATGGGCAATATACCAGGAAAATCTTTGTTCTTCCATATGTGCTGTAAGATCATTAGTGCCTGTCTCAATTAGCAGAACAATTAGTGGAAGATGGTATTAATGTGAAGGGTAGGAGGTTTAGAGAGGATCTGAGTAAAACTTCTTTCACCCAGAGGACTGGTGTGCGTCTGGAATGCCTGGGAGGGTTGTAGAGGGAGGAAACCTCACAACCTTTAAAATATGTGAGGATGAGCACTTGAAATGTCATTACATTCAAGGGAATGGGCCAAGTGCTGGAAAGTAGGATTAGTGTACATAAGTTGGTGCAGGCTCAATGGGCCTAAACATGTCTTCAGTGCTATAGAGTATTATGTCCAGTTTTGGTCTCTTAGTCTGAGAAAGGACATTCTTGCTATTGAGGCAGTCCAGTGAAGGTACACTAGGCTCATTCCCGGGATGGTTGGACTGATGTATGAGGAAAGATTGGATTGACTGGGCTTGTACTCGCTGGAATTTAGAAGAATGAAGGTGGATCTCATAGAAACACATAAAATCCTGATGGGATTGGACAGACTAGATGCAGGAACAATGCTCCCGATGTTGGGGAAGCCCAGAAGCAGGGGTCACAGTCTAAAAAAAAAGAGCTAAGTCATTCAGGACTCAGATGAAGAAGAATTTCTTCACTTAGAGAGTTGTGAACCTGTGGAATTCACTCCCACAGGAAGCTGTTGGGGCTAGTTCATTAGTTATATTCAAGAGGGAGCTGGACATGGCCTTTGTAGCTAAAGGGATCAAAGAATATGGAGGGAAAGCAGGAATGGGATACTGAAGCTGCATGATCAGCCATGTTGATATTAAATAGTGGTGCAGGCTCAAAGGGCTGAATGGCCTACTCCTGCACCTATGTTTCTATGTTTCTATGTATGACTCTATGACTCTGACAAACAGAAGGGAGACAGAATCATAGTTTCAATCAAAGGATATCTGTGACTTGGTTAGAGACACAAAAAAAATCTGCAGATGCTGGAATCCAAGGTAGACAAACAGAAGGCTGGAAGAGCACAGCAAGCCAGGCAGCATCTGGAGGAAAGGAGAAGTCAATGTTTCAGGTATTATCCTTCTTCAGAACTGGTTGTGCGGGTAGGAGGAGCTGCAGGTAAAGAGAGGGGAGGAGGGGCATAGCAGAATGGTGGTGATAGGCCCCCAACACACCTCCTCCCTCACCTCTATCCAGGGCTTTAAACAGCCCTTCCAAGTGAGATGGAACTTCAACTGCATCTCCTCCAACCTAGTCTACTGCATCCGGTGCTCCCAATGTGGTCTTCTCTACATCAGTGAGACCAAACATAAACGAGGTGACCATTTTGCCGAGCATCTTTGCCTGGCCAGTGACGGGCAGCCTAACCTCCCATTCCATCTTCCCCCGCACCCTGCCCACCCCAACTCCCCCTCTAACATGTCCCTCCTCGGATTCCTCCAGTGTTGCAGTTATTCAGAACTCAAATTTGAGGAACAACAACTTATCTTCTGCCTGGGCACCCTACAGCCCAAACAATTCAACATTGAGTTCTCTAATTTCAAGTAACCATTCCACCCATACTCCACCTCCCTTTCCAGTCCCACCTCCTCCCTTCCATTTCAGCGACCGAACCTTTCTTCCAGCTATCAACCGGATTCATCCCTCCCATCGACCAACCAGGTCGTACCTACTACCGGTGTCCACCTATCACCACCAATCTGCTACCCCTCCTCCACTTCTTTATCGGCAGCTCCCCCTGCCCCCACATCTAGTCCTGAAGAAGGGTAATACCTGAATCGTTGACTGCTCCTTTCCTCCAGATGCTGCCTGGCTTGCTGTGTTCTTCCAGCCTCCTGTTTGTCGACATCTCTGACTTGCATTACCTCATGTATTACCTACAGCATGTGCACAAGTTCTGAAGTGAAACTTGAATCCTCAATCTTCTGACTCAGAGACAAATATACTAATTGAACCAAGTTGACACGTTGATTGATGTTAAATTATTTTTGTATCGTTATTTGATCCTAATTCTTTTATCAGGCTGTTGAGAACCTGCTTTTCAAAGAAGCAATATTCAACTCTTTATTTCTGTCGTTGCTTTCACAATGAGCTTGAAAATGATCTTATTACAGACCTGGAACCCTGGCTGGATATTTTCACATAAGGTGGAAGTTTGTACTTTTACGACTAATTGTGGAGGTGGACCTAAAAGTTGGAGGAGCTTTTGTTAGGAGGTGAGTGTAAACCTTAGCACTTCTTGTTAGCACTCTAGTCTCTTGGCTTATCATTAGCAATCTTTCTGTTTGCCTATTCCCTTTATCTCTCTCTCTCTTTCTCTCTCTCCTATCACCATGTACTCTATTCACTCCCCCACCCGGACATCAACATAAATCCCATTCTTTCCTAGCTATTATCCGTTCTGACAAAGGGTCAGTGGACTCAACGCATTAGCTCTGTTTTCTCTCTAAATGCTGATTGAGTTATATGCCAGAAGCATCATTCATTTTGTTTTATTATCTGCACCTCTTTCCCATTGCTGTCTCTATGTTCTTATGTTAAGTAACTCATTGTATTCTGTGCAGCTACAAGGTGACCTCACTCCAAACTTAACGTTAAAAGGAATGTTTACTATTTTTGAAGGTACACTTTACATTTTGAAAGGAAAATGCTCAAAGGCAGAAAAATCTAGCAATTTAGGAATGGAGATGAGGCATTCAGCTTCTCAAGTAGAGACAAAAAAAATCTGCAGATGCTGGAATCCAACGTAGACAAAGCGGAAGCTGAAAGAACACAGGCCAGGCAGCATCTGGAGGAAAGGAGCAGTCAACGTTTTGGGTAGTACCTTTTTTACCTTTCTTCAGGACTGAAGAAGGGTAATACCTGAAAACGTTGACTGCTCCTTTCCGCTAGATGCTGCCTGGCCTGCTGCATTCTTCCAGCCTCCTGTTTGTTGACGTTCAGCTTCTCATGTCTGTTACAGCATTCAATTAGATGGTTTGATGGTCTCAACCCCAGCTCTGGTGAGCCAAATTCCTTGATACCTTTCAACAACAACTTTTACTTTCTAGTCCCTTTTACATAGTAAAACACCCCAAGCCACATTTCAAGACCATTATAACCGCAATTTAGGTTCAGAAAGAACAGAAGCTGAAGTATTCCGTTTAAAATTAGTTTTATATCCAGCAACTAAAATATCTGCAGTCCAACAACTTCAAGTTGGTCTCTCACCCAGGCATGGCACCTTCAGATAATTAACATCTTCAAATTCTTTGGATTTTGGTAACCATTTTTTTCTTTCTGTTTCTGAAATGTAGGCTTCTTGCTGTGACACATTGCTTTAAATGCCCTTTTTTTACTATCAAATTGGCACTCTGCAGTTTTGGCTGGACAATATTTGTACCAACACTGCCTTTTCCACCACACTGATAACATTGGGTCACGGCAGCTACCAAACCCCCCTTGTACTCTCCCTGCTTCTGCACAGCCACATTTTTCACTCCAAAGCCAACAACTGCAGGAATCAGTAAATTTTGCCAATAAGGCACCCTGTACAGTTCCATTTTCCCAACCTCTGCTTGACTGTTCAACTGGATGGTCACCAACAATATCAGGTTGTCCTTCAACTTGGCCAGACCCAGGAGCAGACGAGTGATGTTTATTATATTTTCTACTAAACCTGTTCAGAGATATTACTACAAGTACCCGCAGAGCAGGTGAGATTGAGCCCAGGCCTTCTAGTCCGGAGGTGGGGACATTACCACTGTGTCACAAGAGCTCCTCACAGTGATGTTTATATTTGACCACCTTTATATAATTCAGGTGCCCTTCCACTGATTCTGCAAACTCTGGAAGCAAAAGCAGTTGAAAGCCACGTGTGATCCCAGTGTATCTGCCAGGATTGCCTTTCACGAAAATGTTATTACTGAAACAATGGAAGCAATATTCTGCGGATGCTGGAAATATGAAACCAACACAAAAAGTACTGGAGAAGCTCAGTGGGTCTGCAACATCAGTGGAGAGACAACAGTTAACATTACGAGCCCAGTATGACTCTTCTCTAGAACTGAAGACATAATTGTTTGGAAGACATGAAAACCTGAAATTTCTTATTAGCTTCAGCATTTACCCTGTAAAGTTTCAGAAAAATTAAATTTTGGTGCATCTCAGTATATTCATGCCAACGTTACGTGAAACATAGGTTTCTTCAGCAAGTTGTTCACTATTGTTCCTCATCGTAAAAAATTGAAGTGGATGTAACAGCGCACAGTGGAATGCAAGCCCATCCCTCCTTGGGCTCAGGAATCAGCTAATGTAGATATTTATTTTAACAAATAAATTAAATCACTGTAGTAATTCTCATGTGAGAAAGGACCAATTGTGACTTAGGAAAACAAATGGATAGTTTCTTATATGAGGTAAGTTCACTTCAGATAATTTATGGAGAAACTAAAAAGATAATTAACCAATGCAATAATGAACTGACAGATTGGCAAATTAAATTGTATTGATCATGAGTTATTTGAAGTCTTATTATAAATTAGAAGCTGGTGTCAGACACCGAGGCCTTGCATTAAGAATGACCCGTTGCTGCTAAGTCACTCTGGAATGTAATTACTTTAAGTTCGAGCTGTACTGCCTTGAACTTCATTGGAATGTAATTATTATAAATGCACTAGAGTAGTCCTTAGCCTGATTGAAAGTGCAATGGTTTGTTCTCTTTATTAAATCCTTTTTAATCTAATTATGGCCTTGCCATCTCTTCTGCCTGCCTCAGTTCAGTTTTCTCTTTCATGTCACAGTTCTCCAATCTTTCGCTACCTTCTTAGCCTGCCATTGCATCTTTGAATGAAAGTCACCTCCATCGAAATACCGAGCTGTTTAATTAGTTTGATGGGTCAATTGAAATCGTGGAGAATTAGGCAATATTGCAACATGAAATGTACAAACTGATTCATCCTGAATTCTGCTTTGACTAGATTAGTTTCACATGGTAAAGCAGCAAATATTTCTGACATATGCTTAATGGATGTTTCCAGTAAAATTAACCATAGGCTTTACTACATATCATTGAACAGACTCTTGTATGTAGGCCGAAGATAATGTTGCATTTGTATGGCGTCTTTCACAATCAATGGGCATCGCAAGGCACTTTATGGCTAATGCAGTGCTATTTAAATATATTCACTATTGTAACACGGGAAACATGGCAGTCAATTTGAGTAGAGAAAGATCCTACAAGCAGCACTGTGACAATGACCAAATAGCGTTTTAGTGCTGTTGCTTGAAGGATATATATTGGTTAGGACACCAGATAACTCCCTAGCATCTTCTTTGTAATAATGCCATGCGGTGTTATTGTATTGACCTGATAGGGGAGATAGGACTTTGGTTTAATGTCTAAACCAAAAAAGTAGCACTCCCTCAGTACTGCACTTGTATGTCAAACTTGTATGTTGTGCTTAAAACCTGGAGTGGAAACTGAACGCACAACATTCTGACATAAAACTGTCTGAGCCACAACTCAAACTTAATAGTTCCAAAACTTTGCTAAAGTTTATGTTTTAAAATCACTTGCTGAAAAACATACTATATTGCTCAACCGAGTTTTATACTGAAAAATAATTAGTTGCAAATCTGATTTTATATTACCTGGGGGAAAATAATGAGAGAAAAGGAAAACAAAAGGTAAAAGATTTTTCAGAGACTGTGAGGTAATTTACAAAGTGCAGTTGACATAATAATGTAGGGAATAGTTTTGAGATGATTGATGTTAGGATAGAGCTTCAATTACAAACATAAGGAGCAGTCGCAAAGAAATCATGAAACTGAAGCTGAAAGCATTCATACTCAGCATCTGTAGGCTCTTCAGCAGAGCGCGCACACACACACACGACATGCAAATGACCTGAACTGGGAAATACGGATGGGTTCAGCTGTGTTCTACATGAATGCAATGCCTGAAAGGGTAGTTAAAGCAGTTTCAATAGTAACTTTCAAAAGAAAATTGAATAAATACTTAACAGGAAATATTTGTTGGGGAATGGGGAAACAGCCAGGGAATGGAAATAATTATTATTGGACTTTCAAAGTGCCAGCACAGGCCATGATGGCCTGACTAGCCTCAGTCTCCTCTGAATGACCCTATCATTTGGTTTTGGCCCATGTGACTTACAGATGGGAGAAAAGGTTAATTGATCCTCCTCACTCTGACAGGAATAAGACTGGATGATTCTGAACTACCATTGAAAGAAGCAGGAGCTTAGTTGCTTCACTTTTGATACAGTTTAAACTGGAATGACTTTGAATCTCCTCAAATGGAGGTAACTTAGAATTTTTGTATTCAATTGTGTGCAATTTTCTACATTCAGCTTATTAATATAAACTTCATGCAGAGAAAAGGATAGGTCTTGGGAGGTAAATGTGTGAGTGGAAAATTGCATTTAAGTGAAATTTAAAGGGATTTAGTTTCCTGTTGTTTTGTTATGTGTGTAACGTCTATTTCATTTCCCTAAGAACTGCTTCTTAAGTCTGTTGTAGTTCCTTGAACTCTTTACTTGCAGCTCAATCTATATATTATTCTCTCAGCTTGAGCTTCTATTCTCTTCCAAGTCTCTCTGTATAATTATGTGACATTGACATCATCAATACATAATTATACATCATCATTATACATTCTGCTGATGTTTATCCCATTACTTTACATCTCCCATCCAGTTACTATTCCCCTGATAAATATCTCTCAGCAAATTCTCAGGTGTTATTGAGTTAGTCTCCATGGTACACTGACCAATCTCTTTGATCTCCTTTCATTCTGTGGCCTAGGATGTCCTGCTCCTTTCTTTGGTTTGAGTGTTTTTCTCCTAAGTTGTTGCAGGTCTTTCTGGTTTCTTTTCTTCTGAAAAATAGCTCCACAACCCTATTAGTTTTTTGTTCAATGATATCACTGAAAGACTATTTCTTCTCATTATCCCTTGATCTGTTTTATATTATTCCAGTGATTGTGTTTTTCCTATGATCATGGTCTCTCTCCCTAGGCTGCAGCTCCAGTTACCCTTGTGCTCTGCACCTTTTGTTAACATTTGTAGTCTGGTTGTGTAATTTTGACATTTCATTTTGTTATGGACTGATGGAAGCAGATTCAATCAAGATCTTCAACAGAGAATTGAAGAATTATCCAAAGAGCAAGAAGTGAACAGTGTTTTGTGGAAAAGGCATGCTGGTGACAATAGTTGAGTTGCTTTACAGATCTTAAACATGTTCGGTACAAATAAATATTTCCTAATATTAACTTTGTTTCTTTGGTCAACATCTTAAATGATGACCTTTGATTTGTGATCTTTTTACCGAAGGGAACTACCTCTCCTTATCAACTCTGTTCAGACTCTGCAAGTGAACTCAGTACCAACACACCTATTATCTACCATGGACAGCCCTCAGGAGCCACGGGTGATGAAAAGAATTAACTAATAACAATCAAATATTGCCCTTATGAAGAAAACAAAAGAACTATGATTACTGGAAATCAGAAATTGCTGGAAAAACTCAACAGGTCTGGCAGCATCTGTGAAGCGAAAGCAGAGTTAATGTTTTGAGTCCAATGACCAGTTCTGAAGAAGGTTCACTGGACCTGAAATATTAACTCTGCTCTCTCTCCACAGATGCTGCCAGACCTGCTGAGTATTTCCAGTAATTTCTGATTTTGTTATCGCCCTTGCTCAATCGTATTTGATAGCAAAACAAAGCTCCCATTCATAAAATACACTCAAAATTTTCAAATCATCTCAAGGAGTTCATTCCTCATATAAAGAACAAACTCCTAATCAAAGTCCACATCAAAGATAACTAATCCTTTAATAGCCTCTTTAATTTTTCAATTGAACTGTGAACACAGAACACACTGTTGAGATAATTGTAGATTTTTAAACTCTGCTGGACACTCATAATAAAATATTGATAGCCCTTGGAGAAATGTCAACAAATAATTCTCTTGGAACTGCATGACTATAGCTTTTTCTAAAACCCCCTGCAGGAAATTGCTTGTCAATCAAAGGATCCAGCAGGGACTTTTCTTTAAAGTCCCAGCGACAAACAGGTCTTTCTTAAAGTTTGAAGAGCCAAAGCTTAAAAAAAACTTTTGACAATGACAGTTATATGTACCTTATCCACTTTTCAAGAAAGTTCACATCTACTCTGTCAATTTGTGCCTCCCACACTGCATGTAGTGGAATTTACAACAGGCCAAAACTCAGCACTACGTTCAAATGGAACTACTGAATTCAGATACCTGCCCCAAACCTTTCTGCTAAAGAAAATGGATTTATTAGAAACGGAGGAGGTAAGAGATCGAAATCCAAGTTTTGCCTATCATTTTTAAAGAGCTCATTTTAAAGAGCCTTACTTACTCTGTGAATATCCCTTCTACCTTCTTCCTTAATAATGGCAAATGCAAAGTGCCTGATCATTCCCTCTGCTATCCCTGTGTAAAAAGTCTTTTCAGTTTCCTATTCACACTCCTCCTTTTACTATCCTTTTTCTACTTATTTGCCTATCACAGACTCTGGATACCAGTTCTTGCTCTTTTAACATGACTCATCTGCTTCATGTGAGACAATTGCGTATAAACGTTACATTCTTCACCAATTCAGGTCCCTTTCCTTTTTGTAGGTGCAAGTGGAAAAGCAGCCTTAAAACATTTTAGGTTGAAAGAAATTTTCTCATGTATTCCGATACAGTTATGCATATTTTTTGCTGCTTATATACTCCTTCAAATTACATCACATGAATATTGCTCATTTGGTTGTAGATATCAGTGGACAAGATTATTGATTATTAGCTGATGCTTGGATCTGTACCCCGTACCTGATTGGCAAGACAAAGCTGTGAGGCAGTGTAAGGTCTTTGATAGCAAATATACAACAGATTGCCTGGAAACACCATTTCGCATGTACACTTAGGCCAATTTTCTGAAACCAGTGACAGCCCCTTTTAAATATGCCATATCCTTGCAATTTTAACTCATGATTTCTGGGTAACGCACAGTATTTAATCTGGCCTCTGCCTTCTCCTTCCAGACATTTGGAACAGCTGTCCCTTGGGAAGGGTAATCTGGAGTATCAAATAAAGCAATCCACCTTGTCCCCAGTCCATATAGCACTGCATTGGCAGCTTCAGCTAGTGAAGTGGATATTTAAGTGCAGTTCCACTCACTATTCAGTAAATTACATTTCTTGCTTGACACTTTTACTATGCTTGCTACTGGATTTTGCTAGCTAATTTCTTTGCTTCAAAGAGCTTTTGAAAAGGCTGAATTAACAATATTCAACGTTTTGCAATCTTTTATAACACTGGAATTTGGAACACCTTCAGTCTTTTTTAAAACCAGTGTGCTGTACTCATACAAACATTCCTGACCAGTTTTATCAGCAGCTGTTCTGCTCCACACGGACTTGTGGCTCGGTTAACACATTCAAATTTAGTTGACCCTAGCAGTTTGGTGGTGTCAGCCCTCCTCAAATCAGATGTGTTCAAACCCTACTCTGTTCACATCCTGTCTAGGACCCTCATGGACCTGAAAATTGACCCTAATTTGTCTTTATTTAATTCAGCAGAGCCACGTTCTCTACTAGACAGATAGTCTCTGTTTGCAAAGCAAGTCTAAATCATCCACTTGGGGTGTCTGTGTGCTCACTAGGTAAAATCAGTAAAAGTATCTGCATAGATTTTACAAATTAGTGCTCCTGCTGCAAAACTTTGTGTAACAGAATTACATTTTGGGAATTCAGGTATGCTGACCTCCACAGTTAAAGCCTCAACATATACTCCTGCTGTGCATAGCTCTGTGCTGTTGGTACTACCTAAAATCTATTCCAATCTCCTCTAGTCATTCAAAAGCTGCCTTTATATTTATGTTTATATCTTTTACTGGAAAAATGAACACTGGAAAATACATCCTTTAAAATATCATACTACAAAAGCTTGCTGGTCAGAAACACTTACAAGTAGTTATTACTTCACACCAGATCTCCCAAGATTCTGAAAGTTCTAGATCTAATATTATAATTGTGCTGTTGACACAACCATCCAATGATAAAAACAAAATCAGAAATTGCTGGAAAGCCTCAGCAGGTTTGGCAGCACTTGTGGAGAGAAATCAGAGTTAATATTTTGGGTCCAGTGACTCTTCTTCAAAACTGATAACAGCTAGGACAAGGTTGGTATGCATGCTAGAGAAGGGTCGAGGGGAAGGGGTAGGAGTAAAAGAGAGGACGAGAGAGAACAACAGTTGGACACGCAATCTTCACATCACACAATCTAGTCTCAGAGATAGTAGGAACTGCCAATGCTGGAGTCTGAGACAACAAAGTGTGGAGCTGGATGAACACAGCAGGCCAGGCAGCATCAGAGGAGCAGGAAAGCTGACATTTCGGGTCTGGACCCTTACTGCATTTGCTGTCTACAATGTGGTCTCCTCTACATTGGGGTAACTAAGTGTAGACTGGGTGACTGCTTTGCAGAACATCTGCGTTCTGACAAAAAAAAAACCCTGAGCTTCCAGTTGCCTGCCACATCAACAGACCACCCTGTTCCTAGGCCAACATTTCTGGCTCAGGCTTGCTGCAGTGCTCCAGCGAAGCTCACTGCAAGCTGGAAGAACAGCACCTCATTTTCTGCTTGGGGTCCCTGCAGCCCTCTGGACGCAATATCAAGTTCAATAACTTTAGGGCTTGAGCTCTCCCACATCCTTACCCCAACCTCCACACACTGGGGCTTGTCATCACACAGTCTGTTGCTACACACAACCCATTGTTAGTCACAAACAGTCCCCATTAACAGCTATTCACCCTCCCAGCCAGATTGTTATCCACCTTTGCCTATCCAAATGTTCTTTTCCTGCTTTGGGCTTTATCCCCATCTATCATTTATTTCTTACCCCTCCCCCCCACCCTATCTTCTGCGTATAAACCGACATTTTCCTAGCTACCATCAGTTCTGAAGAGGGGTCACTCGACCCAGAACATTACCTCTCAGTTCTCTCCGTAGATTCTGCCAGACCTGCTGAGCTTTTCCAGCAATTTCTGTTTTTGGACAGACAAAGGAGTGTTTAAAGGTCAGTCTAGGAGAGTGAATAGCTACAAATGGGAACTGTTAGTGGCTGACAATGACTTGTTTGTGGCAGCAGTCCATGTGATGACAGGGCCTGGTACGTGGGGTTTAGGGTAAGGAACTGGGAAAAAGTGCTGAAGCCCTAAAATTAGTGACCTCGATATTGAGTCTAAGGGGTTGCAGGGTACCCAAGTGGAAAATGAGATGCTGTTCTTCTAGTTTGTTCTTCTAGCTTCGCCGGAGCATTGTAGAAGCCTGAGACAGAGATGTTGGCCAGGGACTACAGTGTGTTGAAGATACAAGCAACTGGAAGCTCAGGATCAGTTTTGTGGACAGAATGTGGGTGTTTTGCAAAGAAGTTGCCCAGTTTACACTTTGTCTCCTCAGTGTAGAGGAGACCACATTGTGAGCAGCGAATCCAATGATAAGTTCTGACTGTGCATGATCATCTCCATTTTTTTAGACTATGCATGAGCATACAGAATTTAAAGATGATGTTTGAAATTATGTCTTGAAATCTGTTTTTTGAACAGACCTTTTTCTATTCATCATTTTCATTTTTTTTTCATTTATAGGTGTTGGGTTTTTAATTATGCTTTAATTCAATTTATTTCAAAGATTTTGCTGCTACTACCATCGTCCTGGGTGTCAGCAGACACAGTTCATTCAGAAATTGTGATTTTCGTGTCTTTGAAACTTTATGTTTTATTCCCAAACCTGGGGAAATAATTTCTGTATGTCTAGGTTGTCAATTATTTTTGTCACTTTAAACACCTAAATTAGGTTGCCCTCAACCATCTAAACTCCAGAGAATTCAGGTTTACGTTACCTGTCCTCATAACTTAACTTCTTCAGCTCAGGTACCTTTCTGTAATTTGCTCTGTTACCTCTCTAAAATCAGTACATCCCTGCAAGAATGCAAGAACCAAAGCCTCAACCCAGTACTCCAGGTAAAGTCTGACCAAGGCTCTGTACAACTGACGTAGCACATTTCCTATTTGTACCTCTTTGAAGTGAAAGCCTACAGTGCTCTAGATGGATTGACTGAATACCTTACTGTTCTCCCAATATTTGGGATGGAATTCCACAGTTCCATCCTTTCAGCAATGCACAGTTAATTCTGATGCAAGTGAAAAAGTGGGAATAAGTGAAATTGCTTCTAAACTGGCCATTAAAAGAACATGTTGGGATATTGACAAGCAGTTCCAGAATTTACCTTGGGCATGCTCCTGATTTCATTCTCACTTGTATACAACAATCCAGAACCTTTTCAGTGTGGTCTCATAGTTTTGACTGGAGCTTGACTTTTGCTGTTTGGGTAGATATTCTGATTTCCCTCCATTGTTACCCATAGTTACATTGAGAATGGTAAGCGGACAATTACATTAACCAAAACAGTAGTGAATATGATGCACGTTAGAAATATGGAAGTACACAACAGAATGGGCAGCGAACATAATGTTGAAACAGAATTCTCTGGTTGGATTTTCCAATTTGATGCAGTAATCAAGAGTTGAGCCATTTGTCATGTAACAATTTTGTCGGCTGGGTGGCAGTGAACACCCAATCTATCTTTATGGTAGATTGGCAGGGCTGGCCTGGATTCAGGGCTGTCACTTCTGGTAATGGGCCTGAGGCAGCAAGAGAGGGATACAAGTGGGCAGATGGTAGGGAGGTGCAGCTCAGTTCTCCGGGTGTTGGCCTAATTCGTTCATGAGTGTTAGGCACTCTCACCCCTCATTTCGCAATCACCCCAAACCCACACCCAATGCCTCTTCCACACCCTCACCTCAGCATACTCCCATGCATCTTAAATGTCCTATACCTCTGCATTCCCCCATACCCTCTATCTAGCCCAAAGGCACTTCTTTAGTCCCCCATAATCCCTCCATACCACTCCACATTCATTTCAGTATGGACAAAATTCATGAGCCCTATAATATCATTGAGAAATTTCCAAAATATACAATTTAGTCAATTTAAAGCTTCCTGAAAAATGTCAGTGTCTTTGGAGCTCAGGAAACTGTCAAAATAAACAAATAACAACAATCAAAACATAATTCTGCTCGTAACTCATACATCTGTCTGTATAAAACAAAGCTCACTGTGAAGGCTGTGTCAAATACCTCTGCTAAGCTGAATATATTTGTGACGTTTGGATCCCTGCCAAGTATTCATAAAAGGGATTCCTTTACATAGCTCTGTCAACCTATACCTTCAAAACTGAAACAACTACTGGACATTCGCACAGAGTTGGAAAGAAACTTGCAGTGGGAGGCATAGGAAGTAGTTGCCATAGTCCACGTAGGCACCAACAGCATAGTAGAACTAAGAAAGAGGGTTTTGTCGGAAATACATAGTTATGATGGAGAATTTGAAAATTGACATTTAGACATTACTGGGTTACATTTTTGGATTTTATAATGTGATTGTTTGGAATTGCAAATTCAAAGGCTAATGGTGACTATGGCCAATTTGGTGTTTACAAAAATAAAGTTACCTCAAAAATCACTGTCCAGCAAAGTTTTAGACCGAGGTAAAGGTGGACTTTTATTGCTTTAATTGTTGAGCAAACAGATCTGAAACTCCCAAATGAATCTATGGTGTTGCATTCAAACAATTGCTTCTGGACTGAGGTAATGGACATTTTTTCAGTATGCAGCTAGAAACATTTGCAAGGATACAGTATTGTCTTCCTTAGTCTGTAAGGGTTCGAGTTTGGAGCTGAAAACAGCCCTCTCTATATCTGATTCAGTAAAGTTGAAATAACTTTGCAAAGTCTGGTGTCCTATCATCACATCCTTTACTTATAAGTCTTCGACCATAATACCGCCTCTTCCAGAGTCATGCACTAGAGTGTCTGCATCAAGAGCATTCACCCTTTTATATGTCAGCCAGGCCCCTCCGATTGGGCCAGATTAATAGCCCCAATCAGGGTACTCATGTTTTATGAGTCCGTCTCGCTGACCTCTTCACAATCGCTACAAAACTAATTTGAAAAGCAAAACTGGTGAAGTTTCAAATATCACAACTGCTAAATTTCTCATTGGAACCTAAAACCTGGTCTGCAGATCTTCCATCATTCTGCAACTTATAACAATATGATTTTGTCAACAATAAGCCTGTGTGAATATCACCACTGGTTTGGACTCTTGATCCACAAGCGTTTCCTTATATTTGCACTCATAATTGCTCTGTAGGGCTGTGTCCTGTATGTTTTTGTCCTGTCAGTCTATGAGTGTGCATATGTTTGGGAATAATGGTGATATAGTTTAGTTTGCTTTGCAGTTCGGTTGCAAACAAGTTTACCATTTGCTTGAAGATATATGTTTGCCTATAATTAAGATGTTCTTTTTGAGTTTATTGAAAAGCCTGAAGAGAGTCTTCTTTGTTCTAGTTAACAGTAAAAAGAAGAAATAAATTGACAATTTTTGGTCATTGAATAAGGTATTTATTCACTTTTAGTATGGCTTTATCAGAACAGTAGGGCTTAATTTCCAGCACACTCCTCCAGCCAGAATCGTAATAATGTTTGGATCAATGTATGGGTTGGATCATCTCTGGAGTCCTAATGTTTGTTTGGCTGGCATTAAACATGTTTTAAAAATCTTTAATAACTCCCGCTTTCACATCTTGAAAACAGAAGGAGGAAAATAAATTTCTGCATCTCTGTAATTACCAGACACCCCACTCAAAAGCCAGACTGTCTGCTCCAAAGCTGAACAGCTGGAAGCTCTAATATATCAAATACTGAGGATGATGATGTTGTGCTGCTGACTCTCTGCCAATGATATTTAATAGCTGCTGTCATTGTTTGAACATCCATACTAATTTATCTCTAAGTACGCAAAAAAATAAAATTGTGACCCATTGCTGAACTGCTTTCTCACACTTTAATGGGGCACAGGGATCCAGACCTGTTTTAGCAGAATTAGAGAGCCTTTTATATTTTTAATCAACTTGCTCAAGCATGTTAAATTTTATCTCTGGAATAAATGACAGTAGAACCTGGCTCAGAGGTAGGGACGCTACCTGTATGCCACAAGAGCCACAAGAGTCGGGGGGGTGGGAGGCTGATGTGGTTGAGTGCAGGGTATTGGTTTGAGCTCTGGACAGGCTCCCCTTAAATGCTGCTTAATTTAATGGCAGGGTCTGATTTCTATCTCTGTAATAGATCAGGAGGCTGTCTAAATCGTTCAGTGGCTAGTTTGCTCCTAGGAAATAGAGAATAAGGGGCAAGAGATCAGAGGCCTTATGGGATAACTGGCATTGGTGTTGAAGGGAGATTAGACTGGGTGGTTTCACGGGAAGTTAGAAAAGTCTTGAAAGGGATTTGGGAATGTCGATGGAGGTTGGAGGCTTTCTGAAGGAGATCTGAAAACCAAGGGGAAATGCCAGGAGGTATTGGGCTGAGATTGGAAGGATTGCTGTGTGAGTGTCTAATCACCTGAGGTGGGGAATGCAGGTAAATTGGACCTGGCAGTTAAGTGGAAAGATACTTACCTCTTTTCATAGATTCCTGTCTTCCCTTGCCTTTAGCCCAAATGTTTCCTGAAGTGAGGGACAGGGTTAAGTTTAAATTGATAGTTCATTCTGAGGAGTGCAGTCTCACACCAAATATGTAATTGATTAATCTGTCTCCTGTGATCATGTTGGTTACCTGACCTCCAGATTTACTTTTGTTAAAACTGGAAGTGAAGGTAATGGAGGTGGGTTAAGACCAGTTTACAGATTCTTTTTAAATTTTTATTGTCACCTCATTGTTAGCAGAAATTTGTTCAGAAGTATCTATATTTTGGTAATATTTGGCACCTTCCCATGCAATTGCAGAAGGTGTAACTCTTATGCATTCACCATCTTCTTCCTCACTGCCCAAGGCCCCAAACATACCTTCCAGGTGAAGAAGCATTTTACTTGCACATCTTTCGATCCAATCTGCTGCATTTGCTGCACACGATGTGGTCTCCTTTACATTGGTGAAGCCAAACACAGACTGGGTCCTCTGCTCCCTCTATAGGAATGAGCTCCACAATTCTGAAGAAGGGTCACCGGAACCGAAACGTTAACTCTGATTTTCTCTTCACAGATGCTGCCAGACCTGCTGAGCTTTTCCAGCAACTTCTGTTTCAGTTCCACATCTTAGTTGTCTGTCATTTCAACAAACCCTCTTGCTCTCATGCTAACATTTCAGAACTGGGGCTGATGCAATATTTCAACAAAGCACAAGACAAATTCCAGGAAATACACCTCATTCCCCACTTAGGCAATTTACAGCCTTGAGGACTCAACACTGGGTTCCAGAGCTTCAGAGCCTAACCTTGCAATGTTTTCCTCCATTTTCTTATATTCCTCTCCATCTCATCTCCCCCATGGACCTGTCATGTCCTGTATACTTTGCTGTCAGTCAAGGGGACTCATTTTCGCTTTCCCACACCATAACTTATACCCACTTTACATCTCTATTTCTCTTTCAGCCCAATTAGCAACCCATTTGTCTTTTACACCAGACCTTACACCATCTGCTCACCTTGTCCTTCCTCTGCCCTTCTCAAATGTATTTAAGAAAACACCATTTTCCAACTCCTTTCAGTTCTGAAGTAATATTGGATGTGAATCATTAACTCTGTTTCTCTCTCCACAGATGCTCCAGACCAACCGAGTGTCTGCAGCATTTTCTGTTTGGTTCCGATTTCCAGCATCTGGAGGGTTTTGCTTTTATTAAAGCCGATAGCTGCCTTATTTTGTTCTGAATGCCACACATATTCAAATAAAATGCTACTAATCTCGCCTTTTTAGTATTTTGTTGTCCTTTATTGCTGCTAAATTTACTGCAGTTTTTCAATATTTGTACACTCTGTCGCTTCCTGTCCCATGCTAGGTATCATTATTCCAAATACTTGCTCTGTGATGCTGCCATGTTCCCTTGCTCTAATTAGTTTAAGGCCCTCTTTACCGCTCTAGTTATTCGATTTGCCAGGACTCTAACCCCAGCACTGTTCAAGTGAAGCCTATCTCACTAGAACAGCTCCCTTCCACCTCAACACTGGCGCCTGTGCCCCACAAACTGAAACCATTCCTCCCACATTAATCTTTGAGTTAACAAGGTGTAGAGCTGGATGAACACAGCAGGCCAGGCAGCATCAGAGGAACAGGAAAGCTGACGTTTCGGGTCTGGACTCTTCTTCAGAAATGGGGGAGGGGAAGGGGACTCTGAAATAAATAGGGGAGGGGTAGTGAGGCGAATGGAAGGTGAATAAAGGAGCAGATAGGTGGAGAGAAGACGGACAGGTCAAGGAGGCAGGGATGAGGCTGGTAGGTAGGAGGTGGGGGTGGGAATTGGTCAGTGAGGTAGGAGGAGCGGATAGGTGTGAGGAAGGACAGACAGGTTAGGGAGGTGGGGACGAGTTGGGCTGGTTTTGGGATGCGGTTGGGGAAGGGTAGATTTTGAAGCTTGTGAAGTCCACATTGATACCATTGGGCTGCAGGGTTCCCAAGTGAAATCAGAGGTGCTGTTCCTGCAGCCTTTGGGTGGCATCGTTGTGGCACTGGAGGAGGCCCAGGATGGACATGTCGTCCAAGGAGAGGGAGGGGGAGTTGAAGTGGTTCGCGACTGGGAGGTGTTGTTGTTTGTCATGAACTGAGCGTAGGTGTTCCAGAAAGCGGTCTCCAAGCCTGCGCTTGGTTTCCCAGATGTAGAGGAGGCCACATCGGGAACAGCAGATACAATATAACACATTAGCAGATGTGCAGGTATCTGTTGTATGTGGAAGGTTTTCTTGGGGCCTGGGATGGGGGTGAGGGGGGAGGTGTAGGGGCAGGTGTAGCAGCTCCTGCGGTTGCAGGGAAAGGTGCCGGGGGTGGTGGGGCTAGTGGGGAGTGTGGAGCGGACAAGGGAGTCATGGAGAGAGCGGTCCCTCCGGAAGGCAGATAAAGGTAGGGATGGAAAAATGTCCTTGGTTTGCTGAAATCCGCTGTTCCTGATTTCCCACTTCCTACAGACAAAGGGGGTGGCCATGGGTACCCACATGGGCCCAAGCTATGCCTGCCTCTTTGTAGGATACGTGGAACAGTCCCTCTTCTGCAGCTACACTGACCCTATCCCCCACCTCTTCCTCCGTTATATCAATGACTGTATCGGCGCCGTCTCGTGCTCCCACAAGGAGCTTGAACAGTTCATCCACTTTACTAACACCTTCCACTCCAACCTTAAGTTCACCTGGACCATCTCTGATACCTCTCTCTCCTTCCTGGACCTCTCTGTTTCCATCTCTGGCAACCACCTGGAAACCGATATCTATTTCAAGCCTACCAACTCCCACAGCTTCCTAGAATACACCTTCTCCCACCCACCTTCCTGCAAGAATGCCATCCCCTATTCCCAATTCCTTCGCCTCCGCTGCATCTGCCTCCAAGATGAGGCATTCCACTCCCAGACATCCCAGATGTCCTCATTTTTCAAGGACCACAAAATCCCCTCCACAGTGGTCGAAAACACCCTCGACCGCATCTCTCGTGTTTCCCGCAACTCATCCCTCACACCCCCTCCCCGCAATAACAACCACCCCCGACCTCATCCCAAAACCAGCCCAGCTCGTCCCCGCCTCCTTGACGTGTCCGTCTTTTCTCCCACCTCACTGACCAACTCCTAGCCCCACCTCCTACCTATCAGCCTCATCCCCGCCTCCTTGATCTATCTGTCTTCCCTTGACTGACCAACCCCCATCCCAACTCCCTACCCACACTCACCTTTACTCGCTCCATCCCCACCTCTTTGACTTGTCCGTCTCCTCTCCACCTATCTTCTCCTTTATCCACCTTCCTTCTGCCTCCCCTACTCTCTCTATTTATTTCAGAGTCCCCTTCCCCTCCCCCATTTCTGAAGAAGAGTCTAGACCCGAAACGTCAGCTTTCCTGCTCCTCTGATGCTGCTTGGCCTGCTGTGTTCATCCAGCTCTACACCTTGTTATCTCAGATTCTCCAGCATCGACAGTTCCTATTATCTTTAATCTTTGAGTTACTCAGTTGACTCCTTGACATTATTTAACGTATACCAGTTTGTCCATGGCTCAAGTCGTAATCTAGGGTGGTTCTACTTTCTAACTTAGTTCCTAACTGTTCAAAATCTTTCAGCAGAATCTCCTTTCTTGTGATCGTTGAAGCCCGGTGGACGTTTCTTTCATTCTGGTCAATAGTACAATAGAGAAACAAATTGATCATTTTGGTGGTTGAATAAAATTTACACTCTTGGCAAGGCTGTGTGGCTTGATTACCAGTGCGCTCCTCCCATCATAGCAGTAACAAAATATATAAGAAACAAATGCTAATATTATATTGCAGGACCCCAGTCATTACATTATCATATTAAGGGCATTAATCCTTTCATTGACTTGTTCAACTTGAACGGTTAATTTTATTGGTGACCTGCAGATCTACTGTCACAATGCAGTTCTAAATGACAACAAAAAATTGAATGTATAACAATAATGGACAAAGAAATCCAAAAGGAATAACAATATTTGCCATTCAGAGAAGGAAGCAAAAATATTCACTCCTCACAGGATGAGATATTGTACTCTTGCATGGGGATCAAAATACTGAATGAGGCTGAAATAAAGCCAGGCTCCATAAAAGTCAGGGGTCTTTGCTTGAAATATGACCATCTGATGAAATCTTTCGAGGATGCTAAAGCAGCTGGAAACCTCAAATTTCTCTTAGGCATTGAAATTGTTGAGCTTCGAATTTTCCAATATCTGCTGGCAATAGGCCAGAAACTCTATTAGTAGTACATGTTTGGGAAGCTCACTATTGTTTAAATCTAATGTAAAGCAAGCTACTGCTAACTGTCAACTCAGTTGCTGCTGTTATGGAGAACTAGACACATATCACTCAACTCCTGTTGATGTTGGGTTTGAAAACTTTCTGCTCAATTCTGCAGTTCTAAATTTGTGTCCAAGTCAGTGACATGGTTTGGTATTTCTGAATCACAGAAGAAGTCACAGAATTGTTACAGCACAGAACGAGGCCATTCAGCCCATTGTGTGACAACAGGCTCTCTGAATGTTTTAACTCTAACCATCTCCTGCATTTTCTCTGTAACCATGTGGCTGATCTCCATTTAAATACTCATTCAATTTACTTATTAATTCCTCTGTTGAACCTACCTCCACTGCACTTCCAGGCAACTACTGGCTGTGTTTTCTCACCCTGAATTTGCTTCTTTTGCAAAACAATTTAAAACCGTGTTTCTCATTTACCATCTGTTTGCAAATAAAAACAATTTCTCCCTCTCACTCTATCCAGACTGCAAATCATTTTGAAATGTTTGCCTTGTCTTCTCCTAGGGAAACAGTCCCAAATTTTCCAATCTTTCCTCATAAATGAAATTTTTCAATCATGGAGTCATTCTTGAAAATTTCGTCCGTATTCAATTTAATGCATTCACATCCTTCCTGTAGTATAGTCCCCAAAACTGCGCACAGTACTCCTGCTGTGCTCTAATCAATGTCTTATATCAGTTAGTCATAATCTCCCTGCTCCTATACTCATGACCCTTTTTACAAAGCGACCGGTATTGTATGCTTTATTCACAGTTCTCTCTATCTCGCCTGCCACCTTTTATGATTTGTGTACATATACACCTAGGCCTCTCTTCTTCTGCATACCCATAATAATACCCTTGGTTTTGTACTGTCTGTCCACTTTGTTTACAAAAGTGCATCACTTCACACTTCTCTTGCATGAACCTCATCTGCCCACTCCACCAACATTGTATTGTCTTTTCAAAGTTTGTTAGAGACATTGTAGTCCAGTCTCTGTGGTTCTTCTTTTGGATTGATCAATGTCATTTTCTACTGTCATCCTAAATCTTATGATGCAATGATGACTGTCCCCTAATTGCATTCCCACTGTCACTTGTTCTACTTGACTCACCTCATTTCCAAGATCCAGGTCGAGCAGTTTTTCCTTTCTTGTTTGACTGGACACAAACGGCTGTGGGAAATTCCCCCACACACCGTCTAGGAATGCTTGCCTTTTGCAAGACGGTTGGTCTGCCAGCCAAATGGTGGCACAGTAAGATGCTCCAGCCAGAGCTCATCTGCTCCGCCTCTCCTTTTTCTTTCTTTTTCTTCTTCTCTCTTCTTTTTCTCCCCTGCTGTTTTAGGGTAATGGAGGAGCTGGTGAGCTTCAGTAGCGAATCCCGGAGCAGCGGCTGGCATGGGGAAGCAGTCCCGGAGCAGCGGCCGGCACGGGGATACAGTCCCGGAACAGCGGCCGGCACGGGGATACAGCCCTGGAACAGCGGCCGGCACGGGGAAGCAGTCCCAGAGCAGCGGCCGGCATGGGGATACAGCCCCGGAACAGCAGCCGGCACGGGGAAGCAGTCCCGGAACAGCGGCCGGCACGGGGATACAGTCCCAGAACAGCGGCCGGCATGGGGATACAGTCCCGGAACAGCGGCCGGCGGGAGAAGCAGTCCCGAAGCATCAGCCAGCATGACCAGCGAGACCTGGGTGGAGACCAGCGTGGGGAAGGCAGTCCTGGAACTAACCTTGGAGTAGCTGAGAGCTGGTGTGGAGTTGACTGGAGGCCTGGAGCAGAGCGGGGATGGCTGTTGGACTGGGGTCTGGCATGAGCAGTCAGACCACATACAGAAGCCCCTACTCTGGGCAGGTGCAATATAATGTTTATTTGATATTTTTTTATCTGACTGTAATGTCAATCCTTTGACTATGTCTTATTTATAACTTATTCTTTAAACACTGTAAAATAAAACAACCGTTTTTCTTTTTATTCTTCTTTTGTATCTAAGATTTGTACGTTGGTACTTGTACCTAAGATGGTGCCATAAAAGATGACATAAAACATTTCACTGTAATCCTGAGCTTATGTTCTTGGGTACATGTGATGATAAAGGATATTCTATGCTATTCTATTAAAGTATCACTCTCCCATTTGATTTATGGGTTGTTTCTGTGCTGTACGTCTCTATGACTGTGTGACTCTAACTACCAGACTGAAGCCAACCCAAATCAACACACAGAGATGCTCTTGCTTAGCGAATCTGACTTCAAGGACTATTAAGACACTAATTTCTTGTAAGTTGGTAAGTTAAAATGTGATAACATATATTTGGTATTAAGCTTCTTTCAATACCAGCACAAATTTGAGCACCAGATAGTAACAGAACAACATTTGAAAGACTACCAGGTGTGGAAATTGGAAATACTGGAGGACGTTATTAACTGATATTGTAATACACCTTGGCACTTCTGATATTCAAACCAAAAGTGAAAAAATTCCATTCCCAGTGACTCTATCCTTAACTTAATGAGCACAAAAATAGATAGCCAAAAGTACTAAATGCAGAAAAGCTCGAGCCATTGCTTCTGTTGATACATTATTCCATCATTGTGAGAATTTATATGCTATGATGCCTGCTGGAATAAATGGTGTGTAGTCTTCCCAAGACCTGGAAGATGTGGGCTCTGGTGGGAAAGATGACAGAAACATGTGAGAATTCGAGTGAAGAAGGTCGTGATGTCTGGAGTAATGAGTCACATTTTCCAGTTTAGTTCTGGATGTTGAAATGAGATTCTTGCTAGTGAGCACTGAGAGGCTGATTAACAGGGATTATCACTCATTGTCGCCCTCATTGCTACCTAATCTTGCCTTGATAACATCAAACTCCCTCTCCACCATGTGCCTGATAGAAACTAGCTGCTGAGAATTCCTGATTTGAGAGTTAGAGTGGGTACCTGACAAATTCAGTTCAGTCAGTGCTTCCTCTTCTCAACTTCCATCTTGGATACCTGGCACCAAAGTCTGAAGGTAAGCTCCATGGGCAGTGCTGGGTGCATCCCATGTCCATAAAAATTGGCATCCAATATGCCATCATGGCACACTTCTGATGCACTTATAAGAAGTATCTGCACTTTGGAGTAACTGACACCTCTCATTAAAATGCTGTTGCGAAGACAATTTGAACAAATAGACAGGCATCCTACTCATGGATTGGACCAGGCTGCTTCTCAGGGCTACTTCCTTACTTTTTTGGCACTCACTCACATCCTGTCTATCTGGAAGCCCACAGCCTTACCTTGCTTTTTAGTGCTTTTTCCCCTCAGCTACACTTTGAAAATCCACACTATTTCAGTTTTGCCTTGCTGTTCAGTGTGAACATAAAGCCACGCAGTTTGGACTGTCTATCATTGGTAACCAGTCAAGGAACTAGACATGTTGCTGCATGGCGTGGCACTATGTTACTCTCATACCTATGGCATATGCCAGCAGCCAGTGTGGCAAACATATTTCATTGTGCATCAACCAAATGGCCAGGTCTCAAAATCAAAGGGGAGTGACCCTCAGTTGAATCAAGGTGGGGAGGGAATGGTTTGTCAGTTGGGTGCTGGTACAGTTGGTCAAGAGTAGTACCCAGTCTCAATCCAGGGGCTTGGACATGATCAGTCATCATTTTGGAGTGCTCAGAGTCAGGGAATCTGTCTCACTACAGTCCTGGAAGTGTGCCATGATCAGTCCTGCAGGTTCAGTGCAAACAGTCAGGGAGTTTGTGGATTGTCAGTTGGGGAGCTTCACAGAGAGTTGTCAGGTATCTGGTCAGTCATTATTCCGTGCTCTCTGTCCAAGTTGGTCTGGGGGTGGACCCAGTCTGTTGAGACCATCAGTGGAATGAACACATGGGTAGAAATCAGAGGACTCTGTTGTGGTAGGAAGGGGTGGGGGCATCGTGCTGAGGACAAAGCCACCTCAGATGCAGAGGGCACAGGATGGATGTGGGTGGAGGTATTCAATACCTATTGGAAGGTTGGGTAGAGGTGGTCATGCATGGGAGGACATGGGATACTGCCGAGAGGGCAGTGGTAGCTTGTTACCACCACCTACAAAGAGAAATTGGGTGCTAGAGTGGGTGAAAGCATTGTCCGTTTGATGGATTCACATCTGTACAATGTGAGGCCTTCAATCAGCACTTGCATCAATCAGGCACCTACAGTGCAAGTTGAAATAATTTGCAATCATAGCATCAGACACGTGAAATGTATGTAGTATACGACTAAAAGGGGTAATCTTCACCATATCATTGGTTTTTTTTATTCTTTGTGGGTTTGGTCATCACTGGCCAACATTTATTGACTGTCCTTAGTTGCCCTTGAGAAGGTGGTGGTGGGTTGCCTTCTTGAGCCATTGCAGTCCACTTGCTGTGTGTTGACCTACGATACTGTTAGGGAGGGAATTACAGGATTTTGACCCAGGAAATATGTCACTGTGATATATTTCCAAGTCAGGAAAGTGAGTGGCTTGGAGGGGAACTTGCAGGTCATGGTGTTCACAATTATCTGCTGTCCTTGTCCTTCTAGATGCAAATTAAGAAATAAAGATAGGCATCTCTGTGAAGCAGAAGTAATCAAAGATGACCTTAAAAGAAGCACCTCTGGGCCACTATGCACACAATGAATGCAAGCCACCCTCGGGCGCACAACCTGAACTGTACATATAATTCAAGACTCTCTTATTTTCCGTGATGCCTTTTGTGGGTGATGTGGGGCTTGGAGTAGAAGGGTTCAGTACTCATACAGCAGTTACAGTCTTCTAGTATGTATTTGCCACATGGCTGTTGATGCATTCATTGGAATAAAATCCAGTGTCAAACTGCCAAGATGAGTCAATATGAGTCAGAATACTCCATGTCCCACTGTGTGAAGGAATATGTAAAACTCTCCATTGTATATGATGTGAATGCTGACTGCTCACATTGCTAAGGACCTGTTCTGTTTCTTCTGCTCACACAGGCTTCTCCTCACACAGGGTCATTGTAACTGTGACTGATGGATCCAACTACAGCCATCGCTGCTGCTGTAATACAGCAAAGGCACAGGGAAACCAAAGAGGAACAGATAAGCCATCAAGCATCAACCTGCAGCAGATACTGAGCAGCCTCCTCATGAAGGTCCCCTCAGTTTGTGCTGAAGGTAGTGGAGGACCAGAGTTTGTTGTCCTCAATGCAATTTCCACCAGATGAGCAAGGTGCAGTTTCAGCACAGATTTAGGTTGTCCCAGGACACTTTGATAGAACTATGCCAAACTGCTGGTGCAGGACCTCTGATCTGAAAGAGTGGGTGGCCATCCTATCCCAGTGGTCATCAAGATGACAGCTGTATTTAACTTTTATGCGACTGGTTACTTCTAAAGAGCCATCAGGAAGCTCTGTGGAATTTCTCAATCATTTACTCACAAACTTATCAAGGCTGTGACAGCTGCAAATTGTGCCAGGTCACACTGATCTTTCTGTCATCATTGGTACCTTACAGGTTTGCTCAGTATTTGGGAGCTGCTGTGGTTCCTAACTCCTTGAAAACTCTCATGCTTTTGCTGTGTTTGAGAGTTCAGATGGTTTACCAGGATGATTAATCAGAATCAAGGGCTACTCACTGTGACCCTGGCTTATGACTCCATTGCCTAACACCCTGACTGAGGCAGAGCATAGTAAATACAATGCAGTCCATTCTTTGACCAGGACTATGGCAAACCAGATGGTAGGCCTTCTGAAGATGAGGTTCTGTTGCTTAGACTGGTCAGGTGTGGCCATGCAATAAACCGTGGGCACAGTGTGCCACATATTCTAGTGTTGGTACTTGGTACAACTGGTTCAGGAAATAAGAAGGTGCAATAGATGCTGAGGAGCTGGGAGAGTCAGAGCAGTCTTCTCAGGAGGAAGATGAGGATGAGTACATTGAACATGAGAACCATCACATTCTACATGATGGGATGCAGCAATCTCAGGCACTACAAGCTGGACAGGACTTAATTGATGCCCAGTTCCAGTAGACGGGAGCTGAATATAGTGACTGTTTAACATGCAAGCAGTCATTTTTGTTCTGAGAGGCAAATGCAGCTTCTGTTTGTTTGATTTCTGCTCGCTCTGGTGATTGTAAATAAAAGCGAATATTTTGAAGTGTATGAAGTGTATGTGTCGACTGTGCAGACATCATTGATAAAATGTCAGGCTATGGTGGGCATTCAGGAAAGTGTAGCAATGACCTAGAGAGGCTTGTAAGATAGGATGTGATTAAAGACTGGTGAGTTGTGTGGCCTAGTGATTACACAATATACATTAGGAATGTGCAGTTGTATGTGCAAGTTCATGTCAGCCATGTGTTGTGATAAGAGTTTGGAACTATTCTGAAGCAATCGTATATAACTTGAAACATTAACTCTGTGTTCTCTCAACAGGTGCTGCCAGACCTGCCGAGTTTCTCCAGCACTTTATGTTTTTAATATTGTTAATTAAGTAAGTTTGGGACTGTAATGCTAGAAAATTCGCTCAGACCTGTGGAGAGAAACCCTCCATGAAACTTGATACAAATAATACTTTGCTGAGATATGGGAAGATTTAACACGTTGCTCTTCATAGATTGGAAAAATCTGGCAATGTGGAATGGTCCTGGCCATTATAAAAATTTTTGGATGAGTCCCATAATAGTGAGTTCTCTGCTCCGCCAGATTATTTGTGATAAGTGGAGATGCAATAGTTTTCCCATTTTCTTTCTGCCTTTCTTTGTCAGACACAAACCACGTAAACACATTTCTGTAATCCACTTCTTATTCTTAACCATTTCCTGTATTTCTCAAAAAAGAACCTTATAAGACTCCAAACACATGATTTTATTCTGACTCTTTTTAACCTAAGTGACTAGGAAATATCTTTTTACATTTCTGCCTCATTTTACATTATTGGCCTTCCATTCCAGAAAAGCTCTCTACTTCCCTAGTTAATCAAATCTAATCCCATTGGGTATTCTGCATGAAGTATTTTATTACGGCATATGCCAGCTAAAACTTACCACTTCATTGATGTTATGGAAAAATCATACACACCTAATACTTTATAGCTGCTGCTGTCATTATATCATATTCTTTTAAGTCTGTGATAATCATTTTCTGACCATAAATCCTAGTCTTGAGCTCCAAGCCAGTATTGCCTTTATTGTCTTGGCCTTGATCACATTTTATTAATAAGGTAACCGTACTATCCGAGCAAAACAGGCAATAACAGATGTCATAAAAATAACAGTCAAGAAAACATGGCGTGTATTAAGTCTCTCTTTATCATACAAATGTGACATGTCATTTGCTCTCCATAACGCCGAACTCCAGTGCAACAGACATATTAAATTCTTCTTAGTTCAATGTTGACATTAGTTATACCATTTCATACAAATTCTGTGTCACATCTTGAAGTAAACTTGTTTTCAATTGAACCTCCTTCATGGATATTTAATCTAGCGATATTTTTAAAATTAGCAATTCTAAGCAATTTTTTTGAAAGCAATAGTGTTGTTCATTTTATGACATGTGTTTATTAATTTTGTGTTAATTGGAAGGTGAAGAATGATTGTGCTGAAAATATATTATTCTTGAGTGAGTTAGATTTTAACTTGTAGAGAGCATCTGACAGGGAACCTTTCAGGTGGGTGACTGGGAAACGGCTTTGTGCAACATCTATGTATTGAGTGCAAAAATGACTCCAAGCTTCTAGTTGCCCACCACTTCAACATGCCACTGTGTTCCCTGTCCAACATCTCTGTCTCGCTCTTGCTGCAGTGCTCCAGTGAAGCTCAGCACCAGCTGGAAGAAAAACATCTCATTTTCCACTTGGGGACACTGCAGCCCTCAGGACTCAATAGTGAGTTCAATAATTTTAGAGTCTAAGACCTTCCTCCATGTCCTTTATCTGTCCCCACACCCCAGGCCCTGTCATCATGTGGGCTGCTTTCATTACAGTCAATCCATTTTTTACCTACTCATGGTGGTAATTAGCTGCTCTTCTTTCTCCCTGGCTTATCATTATCCATCTCTTTGTCTGCCTAACTGTCTTTCTCTCTCTGGGCTCTGTCTCTACCTACTGCTTATTTCTTTATCCTCCTCCCGGCTGCCTTCAGCATATTCACCACCTTTTCCTAACTACCATCAGTTCTGCTGAAGTGTCAATGGACCTGAAACGTTCCCTCTCCTTTCTCTCCACAAATGCTGTCACACATGCTGAGTTTCTCCAGTAATTTCTGTTTCTGTTTCATTCTTTCAGGATGTAATTTCCTGTTTAGCAAAGCCAGCAGATTGTCATGGTAATTCCGTCTGCTCATATATATTATGCTGTCCCACTTCCAATCTTCAACAGGAGTATAGAGTAATGTGATTGCCGGCAGGTAATGATTGGGCAACCAATGGTGGAGCAGTCTTGAAGGGCCCAGTGGCTCTTACTTTATTGCTGACTTCAAAACTTGGGGTATTTGGGGTTGTGAAAGGGAAACAGGAGAGACTGGGGAGACAAAACATTCTTCTTGGAGAAGGATAGTTTTAAATTTATCAGAAGGGTCCCTTTAATTTGAAACCAGTTGCAGATCTCATTCTACCAATTAGAAGAAAAAAACCTGACATTTCAGGCCTTGGATTAAATTACGGGGAAAAATAGGAGCCTGATTTGTATACATTAATAAGTACTTGTCTGATTTAGGCAGATACTTTATTTGTCTCTAAAAGCCCGTAGATTAATATTGCAAACAGTTGGAAATAATTGGGATCTGAGTAGATATAGGAGATAAATCATTTTAACAGCCCACCTGCCCAGTTTGACTGGCCATATGGAAGTAAAATGATTTCATCACTGCTTCCTGTATGATTTCATCATTACAGTGCAGCACTCCATTCTCACTCAGATGGTTATTGTGGCTTCACACTCCAGGATCTGCCTACATAACCTTGAATGACAATTCAATGCAGTGAGGGAGAACTTAACTGTCAGAATCATTAGAACTACCCATTTTGCCCATTTCAATGGTTCAGATGAGATGTTATGCAGTTAATTACACTAGAGGGAAAGAACAAGAGCGAGGAACTCTCTCACTCTCCTGCCCATCATTTCTCTCCAATCACTAAAAATAAAACATGATTTACTTTGTGAACTATTGGAATGAATGATGCATTTGCCGCCATAAAAGCAGTTGCTACATTTCCTGGTAATTCAATGCAGTTGAAGCACTGTTTCTGAGACACATAATAGCGAATTATAGTCTTTCCTTTTTGCAATATTGCTGGTGTCTAATGGAGGCTGGAAGCTGGGAGTTTATGAGCCTCCCATGTGAGGAAAAGCGTGCAATTCCATTTCCCAGTGAGCAGACACAAGTATTACAAACATATGAAGTTAACCATGAGCTGAGAATTGAACAATAGGCTGCGGTATGTTGTGTCAAAAAGTTTGTTTCAAATATAAACAGAAATATCCCTCTTGTAAGGCAGATTCCGGGCATTTTTTCAACATTCAAGAACTCGTGGTTCACTGTCATCTGTAACCTACCTTCTGCTTTTTAAGCTGTGCAGGATGCAATAACTGGAACCTGTTTAGTTGATACTATTTTACATGTTCATATTGTCCCAGTTACTCCTATGACTTTGACTCTTCCCCTCCATTTGCCAGCATTCTACACCTGCCCCCAGCGACCATATCCTCTAAGTTACTTTCCCTTCCTTTCCTTTCCACCCAGCCCACATTTCTGTGAACTTTTTATTTATTGAATCCCCCATTTAGGTTGCATCCCCATTTAGATTAATACTCCATTGAAGAAAATTTTCTCGTTAAAGTTACAGCACTTTTGTAGTCCTTGGTAGGGTTTGTTTTAATGAGCCAGCATGGCTGCCTTGATTGGGCAGACTAGTGGGCCTGATCAGCCTAAAAGGGTAACAATCATGGTGAAAGAAGCCTGGTGGCCTTGCAATGTGCCTTCATGTGACATGTTGAACCTTCAACCCTTAGACTGGAAGCATCTCCACAATGAAACAGCTTGTTTCTGAAGAGGTGATGTAATTAGTTAATGGTTTGCTCAACAAAGCTTAGAGGAAGCAGTCTATGCCTCCAGGTACTCGCCTTGAATACACCGTCAGGTTTGTGAACTGACTTGTTTCTCACATTTTGTAAACAAAATTGTACGTTAAAAATGTAATTCCAATAATCTGAGTGTTAATGAGTATTCATAACACTCGCATTAATGCAAAAGAGGTTCCTGACCACGAAGGCTGGGAGGACTGACCTATCTGAAAGGATCTGGGAACTTCAGATCAAAAGTTTAACTCATTGTCAGCAAACAGAAATTTTGCCTCTGCCCAATTAAGTTCCCTCGTCCACCCTTCTACACCCTTCTGCTGAGCCTGGAAAAATTCCAGTCATAGAAATTGAACATCATTTTTATATTTATTCTTACTTCTCTAAAGAGAAATTATCAATGAGAAGTATTGATTTTCTTCTTCAAGCCTGGCTTTAGTACTTTAAAATGGCACCTGCTATTAATTTAATAGTATGTTAACTTCCTCTGTGTCAGGCTTTCGTAAAATATCCTCAAGTACATCACATTTGAAAGGACAATCTTCCACAAAATTTATGTTCGCATGTTCAAATTGAACAATTCTACTCTGCTTAAATTGAGCACCGGAGTCATTTATAACATAACTATAACTGTGTTCCAAATAACATTTTAAATCTCTATTTTACATAGCAAGTAGGGTCTCAGCAGGGTTATATTGTTTGGTTTCTCCAGGAAATGAGTTTTCTTAATACTGTAACTTTAAGGAGGGTCCCGGTAGTGTTCTGAGCTGTGTTAGATACCCTGTTTGTCTAGCTGCCTTGTGAGGTCATTCCCGGCTGTCAAGCAAGTGTTTTCCCAGCGTTCAGTATACGTGCTTTGATAAAAATTCTCAAAGGTGGAATTCATTCAAAAGTCACAGCCTGTGTAACCTCCGATAAATCTGCAGATGTGTGTATACACTTTTGGCATCAATGAGACAGCTTCTGGTGAAGCAAAAATTAAACTGAGAAATATGTAACAAGTAAAAAGCTGTAACGTTAACATTTTTGGTCAATACTTTAATTGCAGCTATTGAAAATTCTGTGTCAGCTGTGATGGCTTGTTGAAAAATGAATGTTCTGATTTGTGACATGTTTTATCCATATCACTTGAAGTTCTGTGGGAAATCAAGTGAGTTTAATTTTTTATGAAGGTGGCCAAAATGTGATGGAAATCAATTTATAAACTAAATGTGACAGAAAGAAAACCCCAGAATGTAAAACATAAAATTGTAGGTTTATTTTCACTGGCTGAACCCATGGCCCTGACATTAACAGGGCAGTGAAGAGGAAGCAGATGGGGGAGGTGGGGGTAGTCAATTTCTGCTTGAATAACTTGGAAGGGTAGATTTCCTTCAGGTTCTGATGAGTGATTGGACCTGATTTCCATGTTGGGTTTCTGATATGAACTAGGGTAGGATTTCCAAGCCAGCAGTGAGGGTATTGAAGGTGTTAGTGGGCGCATGGGGGAGTTCTGGCTTGTCTCCATAAATGCTGTGGAATTTTAACTACCTGATGTGCATGTGTATTTTTTTAAAATAGATCCCCTGGTCCTACGCCAGCCCGATTGACCGATTCTGTTGGCTGGGAACACTGTAGCAGAGGTTACAGCCCAGGAACACCTAGGTTTCCTGCTGTTTAGCGTCAGAGATGATAAAGGACCAGGAGTGGGTAGAGCATGATTTTGACTTTTGAGGATAGTTGTAGAATGATTTCAAAGAGACCTGGGCAGACTTGAGGCTTGGAAATGAAATTGGAAAGAACCTGGTAGAAATTGTAAAGGGAGATGGAGGTGTTGAGGAGACATCGGAAAGAATGCTGGGAATTGAGGACTTTGTCAGTGATGGGGGATTTTGGTGATTCACAAAGAGTATTTAAACTCTGGAACTCTATTTCACAAATGGTAATTGATGGTAGATCAATTATCAATTTAAAATCTGAGAATATCTTTTAGCTATTCAAAGCTATTAACCAATACAGGGCAAAAGTTGGTATATGGAATTAATTAATCAACCATAAAGAAATTTCCAATTTGATATGGATAAGTTAGATGAAAGAACCAAAATTTAGCAGATGAAGTTTAACGCGGATAAGTGTGAGGTTATCCATTTTAGTTGGAGATATAGAAAGGCAACTTATTATCTGAATGAAGACAAAGTTCAGAATGCTTCAGTGCAGTGGGGTCTGGGTGTTCTTGTGCATGAATTGCAGAAAACTGATATGCGGGTACAAGCAGGTATTATGGAAAGCAAATGGAATTTTGGCATTTATTGCTAAAGAACTAGTACATAAAAACAGGGAAGTGTTTCTGCAATTGTACAAAGCAGTCCTGAGACCATACCCTGGAGTATTGCATTGTTTCCTGCTCCTCTGATGCTGCCTGGCCTACTGTGGTCCTCCAGCTCCACACTGTGTTATCTCTGACTCCAGCATTGGCAGTTCTTACTATCTCTTTTGCATTGCTTTGGTCCCTTTACTTGAGGGGGGAATTAACTGCACTGGAGGCAGCTGAAAGCATATTCTCTACATTAATTCTAGAGATAAGAAGTTTGTTTTATGAAGTGAGATTGAGCAATTAAAGCTTCTACACTTTGGAATTTTTAGAAGAAAGAGAAGGGATCAAATTGAGGTGTACAACATGCTAAAGGGGATTGACAAATTAGCTGCAGAGATAATGTTTCCTTTTCTGGGCAATCCAGAATGAGAGGTCATAATTCTAAGATAAGGGATAACAGATTTAAAGAGGAGAAATTACTTCTCTCAAAGGGCTATGCTTCTGTGGAATTCATTACTCCAGACTGTGGTGGAGGCTGGGACATTGAGTAATTTTAAAAAGTGGGTAGATAGATTTTTAGTTAGTAAAGAGTTGAAGGGTTATGGAGAATGGGCAGGAAAGTGGAATTGAGCTGAGATGAGATCAGTCACGATCATATCAAATGGTGGAGTAGGCTCAAGGGGCTGAATTGTCTAATAATCTCACTGATTACCAGAATAGCCTTGAGGGGCTAATTGATCTCCACGTCTTTCAAGAGGGAGTTAGTGATTACAAGGTTGCTCTTGATGTTTAAGGGGCTGTTTGGTGGTAGTGTTAGGCTTCAGTGATTGTGAGGGGGGACGTGGAGTGTCACTGTTTACCAGTGGGTTTCCCATACCCCCAAGGAAACTTTGCTGATTTCATTAAGAGGTTGAAGAGGGAGCATTCCTGTCCCGCCTAACTCGTAACCTATATCTGAAAGAGATTTGCTTGTTCTGAGCTTCAATCCTTACCTCCCTTTAGCTGTTGTCTTTCCAGGGGCCAACTAATGCCAAAGGTGAAACAGACAAAACTAAAATCTGAGGCACACAGCTTCATTAAAATATTAACCTGACAGCTAAGAGGACATTGGCTGCCCATCCCCAACTTAGCCCTGTTAAAACAGAAGTGGGTCAGATCAAGACAGGTTAGTTTTGAATTTAAGATATTTTACATTTTCCACTTGACCCCAACCTATTCATTTTTTGGTAGTAAAACTCCCCCAGCAGATCTGGAGTTCATATGCCAGAAGCAATTTTTAACATTTATTTTAGGGACAAAGACTTGGCTGACAAGGCTAGAAGTTATTGCTAATTGCCTTTGATAAAGCAGTGGTGAACCAATTTTAAGAACAGCGGTAGTCCATGCAGTGAACGTTAGAAAGGAATTTCCATGGTTTTGACTCGGTGACAGTGAAGCAATGGAAATCTGCTTTTGAGTCACAAAAAAAAGTTATTATGTGGTTATATAGCAAGTAATGTGGAAGGCAGATAACATGTTGTCATTTATTTTAAGGGGAATGGAATATAAAAGCAGCACTATTTTGCAACAACTCTACAGATCATTGGTGAGGCTACACATGGTGTACTGTGTACAGCTTTAGCCCTTGTTAAGAAAGGATGTAAATGCATTAGAAACAGTTCAGAGAATGTTCACTTGACTGATACCAGGAATGGGGGTTACCTTAGGAGAAAATTTTGGACAGGCTGGTTCTGTATCTAACAAGGTTTAGAAGAATGAGAGATGATCTTTTGTACACACATGAGATAGAACATAGAACATAGAACATAGAACATAGAACATAGAACATAGAACGTAGAACGTAGAACAGTACAGCACAGTACAGGCCCTTTGGTCCACAATGTTGTGCTGGCCTATTATCCTACTAAGAGAAAACTACCCTGCATACCCTACATTTTACTATCCTCCATGTGCCTATCCAAGAGTCGCTTAAAAGTCTCTAAAGTCCCTGACTCCACTACCACTGCCGGCAGTGCATTCCACACGCCCATCACTCTCTGCGTAAAGAACCTACCTCTGACATCTCCCCTATACCTTCCTTCAATCACCTTAAAATTATGTCCCCTCATAATAGTCACTTCTGCCCTGGGAAAAAGTCTCTGGCTATCCACTCTATCTATGCCTCTCATCATCTTGTACACCTCTATCAAGTCACCTCTCAACCTTCTTCGCTCCAATGAAAAAAGCCCTAGCTCCCTCAACCATTCCTCATAAGACCTGCCCTCCAGTCCAGGCAGCATGCTGGTAAATCTCCTCTGCACCCTCTTGAAAGCTTCCACATCTTTCCTATAATGAGGTGACCAGAACTGAACACAATATTCCAAATGTGGTCTAACCAGGGTTTTATAGAGCTGCAGCATAACCTCACAGCTCTTAAACTCAATTCCCCGGCCAATGAAGGCCAACACACCATATGCCTTCTTTACAACCCTATCAACCTATGTGGCAATTTTGAGGGATCTATGGATGTGGACCCCAAGATCTCTCTGTTCCTCCACACTGTCAAGAATCCTGCCATTAACCTAGTATTCTGCATTCAAATTCGATCTTCCAAAATGAATCACTTCATACTTTTCTGGGTTGAATTCCATCTGCCACTTCTTTGCCCAGCTTTGCATCCTGTCAATGTCCCGTTGCAAACTACAGCAGCCCTCCATGCTGTCCACAACTCCACAAGCCTTCGTTGGTGGGCCTTTGATCCTGAGGTGAATTAACAGGGTGGATACTGAAAGGATGCTTCCCCTTGTGGGAGAGACTAGAACTAAGGAGCAAAACAATGAAAAAGGTCTCCAATTTAAGTCAGTGACATGGAGAATACTTTTTCTCTCAGCGCCATTTGTTCCAGATGGTGCTGACTTCCTCAAGTTTTCTTGCAGCTTCACCTATTCTGATAATTGAAGACTATTGCGTTATAGTTGTGTCTTGTATTTTGTAGAGGGGCTTTGGGGGCTGGTTGCAATGCGAATCTCTCTCAAAATGTAGGATGGCAGTAGTGGCTGTGGATTTGTTAGTGAGGGGTGTAGACAGCTTTGCAGCTTTGGACATGATTCCAGGATGGTATGTTGCCTCACACGGGCCAGACTAAAGGATGTTATGGAAAGGCTGCAGGGCATTCTGAATGGGAAGGCTGAACAGCCAGAGGTCATGGTCCATGTTGGGATCAATGACATAGGAAGAAGAGAAAATTTTCAAATCTTTCATGGCCTTGTCTCTTTCTATTCCTTTAACCTTGTCCAGCTCTACAGCTCACCAAGGTGCTTCTCTAATTTTTTCCTTTTGCATGTCTTCAATATTAATCATCCCACCATTAGTGCTGGTCACCTCAGCTTTCTCAGTCTCTACAATTCTCTCCCTGAATCTCTCCATACCTCCAATTCTCTTCCCACCTTAGGATATAGGTCCTTGCGTTTGGTCATTTATCCTATTTCTCCTTCTATGGCATGGTGACAATTTTTTTTAGCAATGTTTTGAAGTTCTGTGGAATGTTGCATTATGTTAAAGGTACCATTTAAACAGAATTCTTGTTTTCATGAAGAGGCTTATGATGCTGCGTTGCAGTGAGCCATTTTTAGCATCTGGGGTCTTCACACAACAACTAAACTTCCATTTTACACTTGAATATTAAACTGGCAAAGAATGCCTTTTGCATAGATCTCAAACAGTCTGCAACCTTTGACATAGTTAACCACACCAATCTCCCCCATCAACTCTCCAAGTTTGGGTGGGACTCCTGTCACTTGGCTCCATTCTGATCTATGTAATCATTATCAGAGAATCATTTGCAATGGCTTCTTTTCCTGCTTCCACTTCATTATTTCTCACATACCCCAGGGACAATTCTTTTCCTTCCCTTATTTCTCATCCACGTGCTGTTTCTCGGTAACATCATCTGAAAGCATGGCGTTGGTTTTCAAAATGTCTGGTCACAATAACTGTGCCTCACCACCATCTCTCACACTCCCTCACTATAGCCAGATTGTTGGAGAATGTATCTGACATTGAGGGCTGGATATGCAAATATTCCCTTCAATAAAAAATATTAGAATGACTGAAACCATTGCTTTTGGTCCTCGTTCCAATCTCTGTTCCCTAACTACTGCTTGCACCCCTCTACCTTAGTCTGATTGCAACCTAGATGTCATATTTGATCTCGAGTTTCCAACGTCATATTTGTACCATCAATAACACTGCCTATTTCTAACACCAAAAAATTGCCCAACTTTGTCCCACCTCAGCTATTCTGCTGCTGAAACCTTCATCCATTATTCCATCTAGACTTGAATATTCCAATGTGCTCCTCGTTGATATCCACTTTATTGTCTGTCGACTCCAAAGTGTTGTATTCCATACTATGACATGTAACAAGTCCCACTCACTATTCTCCTTGTCATCACTGACCTACATCAACTCCCTGACAAGAAACTTCTTGAATTTAATGTTCTTATGCTTGTTTTCAAATTGCTCTGTTGCCTTGTCCCTCACTATCCTTATAATCTCCAACATGACAAAACGCCAGGTTATCAGCATTCCTCTTAATTTTCACCACTTGTTCATTTCTAAGTAGCTGCCCCTTCAGTTGCCTATCACTCAGCTTTCGAATAGTCTCGTTTCACTTCTCCACCTTGTTTTGTTTGAGACTTCCCTTCAATTCAAAACTTCAATCAATTTTCTATTAGTTTCTCTACATTAGACTCTGTTTAGGAGGATGAGGTCCATTATGTATGCTGATTCTAACACATTAATAAGATCATAGAATCCCTACAGTGTGGAAACAGGCCTTTCAGCCCAACAAGTCCACACTGACCCTCAGAGCATCCCACCCAGACCCATCCCCCTTAACCCACACATCCCTGAACATTATGGGCAATTTCCCATGGCCAATCCACCTAGCCTGCACATCTTCAGACTGTGGGAGGAAACCCGTGCAGCCATGCAAACTCCACACAGAAACCCGAGGGTGGGATTGAACCTAGGCCCCTGGCGCTGTGAGGCAGCAGTGCTAACCACTGAGCCACTGTACTCTTTCTTCTAATAAGTAATAACTGATAAGTTCCCTTTCTTCAAACAATCCTTCAGAAAAGGGTCTTTCATTGAAACAAAAACTCTATTTTGAGATTACTCCAAATATTAATCACCAGCAAATACTGAATATCTGAGGTTGAAGATACTTTTGGACCCGACACTCACCCCTACACCTATTGTGTATCATTAGAATTTCTGATCAGCTCAATAAAAGATCTGTACTTATTCTGTGATTGAGACAAACTTTCAACACAATACCAAGCAGGTGTTTTACCAAATTACAGAAAGAAAGGTGCATCTACAAAGAAAGGTAGGAATAATTATATCAAAAGACTAATTAATAATGTTGGAGATAAAACAAAACAGGAACAAATATATTACACTTCTCCTTTAGCTGTTTTTAATTATGGGAGTGCAAAATATTGAAATCTAATCGGCAATAATATGGCAAGCAAATTCACTCTTTTCACAGTCTATTGTGGAAACCAATCTTGACTTATGTCAGAAGACTTTGTTTTCTCGTTGTATGTTCATAAATAAAAATAAACATTGAGATCATGTTTCTGATAAGTGATGTTGATACAAATACACACAGATAATGAAAGCTATTTTGCCGATGTATTGCCATAGAGGGACAACTTAATATCAATCCCAACAGAAGGCTAAGAATTCAAATACAAGCCTTGATTCAGCCACCACCTATTTGTAATGGCACAAGATATCAGTTCTAATAGTGCGCAGATGAACCATCATAATCTTACCCATATAACTACATGAAAGCAGTATTGGGATCAAGTAATGATCTATCTTGGAACTCTTTTTAATGCACAGACCTACATACAGTAATGCACTGTTTGTGGTTTGACATTAGGAAAATGACATTTCTTCCTGCTGAGAAAGACGCCTGATAATTGGAAACACGCAGAAAATGAGATTGCAGTCTATTACTCTTTGGACCCTAGAGAAGCCTGCATGTAAAGTCTTTGTTCCCTCTTTGTTTGATCCAAGGCAAACAGACAACAGTATTCTTTCTCTATAACTGACACCGTCAGTCATTTTCCTGGTGAATCATCATACAGCAAATTGCAAAATGTCACTATTGTCCCTGAGTGAACTGGAATGAAAACAAAGGTCCACAGTGACCTTGACAACCAAGGATAGTGCCATACATACCCTGTTCTGTGCTTTTAGCTGTGGCTCCCATCAATACAGAGCTCTATAATAACCTCCTTACTGAAATGAAGGCACCTCTTGCATTGCTCCTTTATCAGGTTGAAATCAGAAAATTGTGCAGAGACTCCCTCCATCCTTTTCGTTCACTGTTCCTAATTGTTCCTGTTTGCTTTTCTGCACCCACTCCTTTGCCAGGCCCAAAAGAAGACAAAAACAGATCACCCATTATTGGAATAACATACTTCTAAGCCATACAAACAGCTCAGCAGCTTAAAGCTCACAATTCCGGAGTGGGACAGAGACAAGACACCACGCAAGGTCCGGTAGTTGATTAGCAGACTGAAAGTGCGGAAAAGCACTTAATTGACATGGCATGGATGCGCCTTTAAGCTGATATTACTGCAGGCCCCTTTGAGGCTGTTAGTACTGTGATTTGCTGAATGTGTTGAGTGAATTTGTCGCTTGGTAAGTTAAGAACTGGGAAGTTCATGCTAGCACAGAGGCTATACATCCAGTGCTAGAGGGCAACCATTGGTCCTCCTGCCACAGGAAAACTCCTGCCATCCTTAATCAGCGAACATTGAGATGGCCAGCTTATCGCTGCCCTCCTGGCAACCAATGGGAGAGGACTTCAGAGTCTCTGCTCAGTGGCCCATGGACAGCATGCAAAAATAAAAGGCTTGCAGCCTCAGCCATGAGATTTCCTCCATAGAAGTTTTGTTCACCACGATGACTGCGTGGGATATGGATCTCCCAGCTTGCAAGAGTTGCCCTTGTGCTCTCCTACAGGCTTCAGCAAAACAGACCTCTGCCAGTGCTGCTGCCATCTGTCAATACAGGGAGCTCTCACCAGTCCTCCTGCATCAGAAACTTGACCAATGTCCTTAATTGGACAGCAGAGACAGTTGCTTAATTAGTGGCTGCTGGAAATGTCAAGCAGTCAGAAACAGACCCTAGATTCACATCAAGGTAAATGGTTCTGATGCACGAGAATCTTCTAAGAGACTTAAGTTCCACACAATAACAGCTAAGTTTAAAATATCCTTGATATACAATGTTAATTTGCACAGTAACCATTGCTTTAGCTAAGAGGCCACTATTTTGACCATGTCTCAAATCATTTTGGAAAATGTCAGCCCCACTACTCTGAGGGTTGTCTCAAAGTTTAATGATATATTACAAGTCCTTAATTATCCTGTCTGATGAAGTTAAGTTAAGGGAAAACACTGACCAGACTTCTGTGCTTAGCAGAGAACACCACTTATTAGAAATAAATCACTTCTAACCACAAGCAAATAAAACATGAATGATCAATTTATAACTCTACCCTTATACCCCTACCTGCAAATATAGACAGACTTTAACAAACAAACAAAAAAGTTAGATGTTATGAGTGGGGAAAAAATACCTGCGGATCACAAGTCAACAGCAGGAGGTCAGCAGGATTCATGAGGTGTCCTTATAGGCAAATGGTGAGTGAGAATAGTTAGAGATAGTAGGAACTGCAGATGCTGGAGAATCCGAGACAACAAGGTGCAGGGCTGGGTGAACACAGCAGGCCAAGCAGCATCACAGGAACAGGGTCTAGGCCCGAAACGTCAGCCTTTCTGCTTCTATGATGCTGCTTGGCCTGCTGTGTTCATCCAGCCCTGCACCTTGTTGTCTCAGTGAGAATAGTTAGCTATCTTCCTATTCTTTGTTACGTCTCTGCAAGGAGAGAGAGAGATGCTGTCTTTTCAGAGTCTGAAGGCATTCTGCCACTGTATTGTTCATACACAGACTGTCCATCTCTTCAGGAGACAGAGAGTTATTCTCATGTTGATGATTCCTAACCCACACGAAAACCAAATAACAGTGTGTCTCTGAGCAAAGCTGCCACGAATACACAGCCATGAATACATAGCCATGGGACTAAAGAATCTTCCCCCACTTCTTGAATAAAGCAACAGTGTAAATATAACTCATAGCCAGTTCCAGTATGTTTTTTTTAAACTGCAAAATCTTCAGTAGAGAGATAGTAGGAACTGCAGGTGCTGGAGAATCTGAGATAACAAGGTATAGAGCTGGATGAACACGGCAGGCCAATCCTGCTCCTCTGATGCTGCTTGGCCTGCTGTGTTCATCCAGCTCTATACCTTGTTATCTCAAATCTTCAGTAGGTTCCTTGGTTTAAAGGAGAATCCATTTCCTATTTTGGCCCACAATCCAAAAATGAGGTAAAATTGTTTAAAATACATGGTCTTTAAATGCCTCCACTCTTAAAACAGATTAACCTCTATTAAAAAAAAAGTTCATCACAATTTATGTGGCATTTAAATAACAAAACCTAAGACTTACATCCATCCATCTTTCCTTCTCCACTATATAATCCCATACAGTCTTTCATTATTTCTTAAATCTTTATCTTATGCCATCATTTTAAACTTAGGATAATATATCTGCAATTTCGGTATCGTTTCCAGAAACATGAATAATCATTACATTAAATGGTTAAAATAATGGAGTCCATCTGAACAGCGTCACATTTTGAGTTTTAAACTTTTCTTGGAAAGCAAGCAGATTATAATATTGATTAATGTTTCTTTGCTCTCATTTTAGACATAGCCTTCGAAGTGTTGAAGAGCCATTAATAATTCCAAAGTCCCCTTTTCTATGGTAGAGTACTTCCTCTAATATTGGTTTGATTTCTTAAAAAAGTAGCCCACTGTCTTTTCTGTTCCTGATTCATCATCTTGTAATGAGGCTGCGTCTACCCCCTAGACATGAGCATCGATCACCATTTTAAAAAGTTTGGTAAAGTCAGGGGTGACTAACACTGGTTTATTTGTTAGGATTCCCTTCAGCTTATCAAAAGCTGCTTGACATTCTGCTTACCCAACTACTTTTGCTTGTTTTTATAACAAATTCATTAAAGGTACACTTATCAAGCTGAAGTTATGCATAGATTTCTGGTAAAACCCTCACATTCTTAAAAAGCATGATTTCCCATTCAATTTTAATCCTGTTAGAACCTTCACTCTCACTGTTCTTTGTAAGACTTGTTCTTGCACTATGATAAGTCCTAGCTAAGTTCTTGTGAATTCAGTTTTGGCCAAATTTATTACTAAGCCAACTAGCTGCAATTGCTTAAGCAGGTTCTCCAATTGCCTTACATGCTCTGCACATGTTTTACAGTACATTAAAACAACATTTAAATAAACTACCCAGTTAGATACTTCAGTTACAACTTAGTTCGTAAGCCCCTGGAATGTGACTGGGGCATGTTCTAATCCTAATAGCATGACATGACATCGGCATACCCTGGTTCATGTGGCAAAACTGGATATCCCTTTATTTCTGAAGAAGGGTCCCAATCCGAAACGTCAACTTTCCTGCTCCTCTGATGCTGCCTGGTCTGCTGTGTTCCTCCAGCTCCACACTGTGTTATCTCTGACTCCAGCATCTGCAGTTCTTGCTATCTCTGATCATTTTAACCCTTAATGTGAATTACACTTGCCAATGACCTTTCAAAAGATCATTCCATGTCCCTCATTATCTTATTTATACACCTCAACCAGGTTTCCTTTCAGTCTTCTCTGCTCTAAAGAAAACAACCCGAGCCTGTTTAGCCTTACTTCACATTCAAAATGCTCCATCCCAGGCAACACCCTCTTGAATCAGGGATACTGTACACCCTCCAATACAATCATATCCTTCCTATCCTGTAGTGACCAGAACTGCACACAGTATAGCCGCTGTGGCCTAAGCAAAGTTTTATACAGCCCAAAAATAACCTCCCTGGTCTTATAATCTACACCACAGCTGATAAAGGCAAGTGTCCTGTATGCCTTCTTAACTAACCTGTTAACCTGTCTTGCTGCTTTCAGGGATCTCTGACTAGCACCCCAAGATTCCTCTGTTTCTGTGAGCTTCCTAGTGTCCTGTCATTCATTGAGTACTCCCTTGTCTTGTTACTTCTTCCAAAGTGCAGCACCTCACAGTTTCCAGGTTTAAATTCTGTCTGCCCATCTGACCAATTCATTTCTATCCTTGGATAACCTAAGACATTCTTCCTCACTGTCAACCACACAGACAATTTTTATATCATCGACAAACTTATTGATCATCCACTCCAAATTATCTTCAGCATTGATTCCTGTGGTACACCACTGGACATCAGCCTCCAGTTTTATAACTAAACTGCTGCCCTGGGAAACTTCTGACATAAAATTAGAACTTTGATCAGATTTCATTTCAACTACTACCTTAGCTAAAATTGTCCATAGAGGAATAGCTTCTGAAAATTGTGCTGATATATTTATAATTGTAAGGATATACTGGTGATCTGCTTTTGCTTTGACTAATTGTTCTACACAGTCTATTAACACTCAACTGAATGGTAGTTCAAAAGCTGGGATTAGAATTAAAGTTGCTGGTTTAATTACATGTTGAGGATTATCCTACTACTTGACATATGTTACATTTTTCACAGAAATTGTACTGCATCTTTATGAATTTTGGTCAGGGAACATAACTGTTTATTGGTGCCTATGTTTTCCATACTTCTGTATGTCCTGCCATAAGAATTTCGTACGCCACTCACAGTATTTCCTTTCAATATCTTGATGGTACCACTATTGAATGGTTCATTCTTCATGCACAGGTCTGTGAAGGTGTTTCCCCTTCCTCATCAGAACTCGCTCTAAGTAAAATAATTCCTGAACTCTTTCTGCCTCAGATTTCATGTGATCTGTCTGTGCCAATTTATTTAACCCTGGACCTGCTTTTTAGTCTCAATTAGTGAAGACATGCCGAACACTTCTTTTGAATTAACCTCATACTTAAAGAATGTTTCAGCTACTCTAAAATCTCCTTGTGACATTATTTTGGCCTCTGATGGACTATGGTTCACCATCGTTCCAGTCAACGCACAAAATGTAAAAAATGACAGGCAGATGTTCTTGTAACTTTTCCATCTCTGCAGCCTCATTCTGACTTTCTGTGATTATAGGTTAAGCTATAATTTTCACTACAGCCGAATAATTCAAATTCAATGTAGATTTAGAACATAGAACAGTACAGCACAGGAACAGGCCCTTCGGCCTACCATGTCTGTGTTGAGACTTGCCCAGTCCGTTTCCTTAAATTTCGAAACTCTTTTCCGAACGTTTCAGGAGCTAACTCAAATAAACACAGAATAGCAATTTTTACATTGTTATAATCCCTAGAACTCTCCACCATCAGTGAAGCACAAATATCCTGTTTTCTACCTGAGAATTTGCTTTATGTAAACAGTTTCAAATTTCCCTTTGGCTACTTCATTTGAGTCAGTATTTTCTCAAATGACATAAAGAATGGTCCCGCATCTTTTTGCTCATATTTTGGTAGCCCTAGTACAAATTTAAACATTCCCTCACTGGACTTTAGATTATGACCTGGATTTTCCTCATCAGAATCTTCCTTGACTTCTGGGTTGTCTTTTATTCTCCCAAATGGAGGTCCGCTATGGCTAGTACATTCATTTCCAAGTATAACTAATTTTTTGACTGTGCTTTTCCCCTGTGTTCTCAATTAATTGCTCCATATGTTAGTCTCTTAAGTAGCCATTTCAAGAGGTTTGTCAGACCTCCAAGATAATCATTTGTTACTTGTTTGTGTGGAAGATCTTTTGTTTCATTTTTCTGATGACATTATTGCTTTTGTCAAAATTGTAATGTAGGCCTTTTAAATTTTCCCAGAATTCAACAGTATGCATCAGGCGTTACTTTCATAGTTAGTGGATATGAGGGTAAAAATAAGATTGTGTTCAGTATAGTCGTCCCAGAGCTGAATGTCCTGCTGGTTCTGACAATCTGGACTCAGAATGAAGAGTGGTCAGTTGCCAAAGCATTGTTGATTTATTTTTTAGTCTGAGACACTGCCTTCAGGACAGGAGGAAACACCATGTGCTATTGGAAAGAGAAAGCCCAAAGTCATGGAACTATGTTTTAAAATTTTGAATCTTTCCTACTCTGTCACTTCTACCTTTGCATTTCAAAACACAAGGGACTACAGCCAGTTTCTGAAAAGAGGAACAGAAACAAAACCTCCTGTAGCCAAAAGAGATAGTAGGAACTGCTGATGCTGGAGTCTGAGATAACAAGGTGTAGAGCTGGATGAACACAGCAGGCCAGGCAGCATCAGAGGAGCAGGAAAGCTGACGTTTTGGGCCTAGACCCTTCTTCAGAAATGGGGGAGGGGAAGGGAGCTCTGAAATAAATAGAGAGAGGGGGGAGCGATGATAGAAGGTGGATAGTGGAGCCGATAAGTGGAGAGAAGACGGACAGGTCAAGGAGGCGTGGGTGAGGCTAGTAGGTAGGAAGTGGGGGTGGGGGTTGGTCAGTGAGGTGGGAGCAGCGGATAGGTGGGAGAAAAGACGGACAGGTCAAGGAGGCGGGGACGAGATAGGCTGGTCTTGGGATGATGTTGGGGGTGGGGAGATTTTGAAGCTTGTGAAGTCCACATTGAGACCATTGGCCTGCAGGGTTCCCAGGCAGAATATGAGGTGCTGTTCCTCCAGCCTTCAGGTGGCATCGTTGTGGCACTGGAGGAGGCCCAGGATGGACATGTCGTCCAAGGAGTGGGAGGGGGAGTTGAAGTGGTTCGCGACTGGGAGGTGCAGTCGTTTGTCACGAACTGAGCGTAGGTGTTCAGCAAAGCGGTCCCCAAGCCTCCGCTTGGTGTCCCTGATGTACAGGAGGCCACATCGGGAATAACGGATACAATATACCACATTAGCAGCCAAAAGTGCCTCTTTTAGGAAATGATTTTTTTCACTAATGCCAGTTGTTTCAAAATGTAAGACAATACTTTAATATTGCTTTAAAAGAGAAACAAATAGAATATGCCATGAGAAACATTTGTGTTTGAGAAGTGAGAAAGTAAATGTTGAACTGGATTGATATGTAGCACACTTGCATATTAATATGCTAGTGTTAGTATTTGGATAAGGCATCATGATTTTGATTCTTCACACTCCAAACTCCCAATCCCAATGGTGAAATTGTTTTTCCTGCTCACTTCCCCACTTCCCTACTTCCCAACATGGCATGGTGGCACAATGGTTAGCACTGCTGCCTCAGAGTGCTCAGGACCTGGGTTCAATTTCAGCCTTGGTTGACTGTGTGTGGGTTGCATATTCTACCTGTGTCTGCATGGGTTTTCTTTGGGTGATCCGATTTCCTCCCACAGTCCAAAGGTGTGCAGGTTAAGTGTTTTGGCCTTGGGAAATGCAGGGATAGGATGGGGGGATGCAGATGCTCTTTGGAAAGTTGATATGCACTCAATGGGCTGAATAGCCTGCCCTACAGAGTAGAATATATTCAATGTTTTGGCATCAACTACTTCCTGCGATAATGAATTCCACAGGCTCACCACTCTTTGGGTAAAGAAACATCTCATCATCTCTGTCCTAAATCGTTTACCTCGAATCCCCAGACTGTGGCCCCTGGTTCTTGACACACCCACCATCGGAAATATCCTCCCTGTATCTACTCTGTCTAGTTCTGTTAGAATTTTATAAGTCTCTATGAGATCCACTTCCCCCACCTCCCCACCACTCCCCTCCACCCCCCATCATTTGTCTGAACTCCAGTGAAAACAATCCTAACCTAGTCACTCTCACCTCACATGTCAGACCGGCCATCCTGGGAATCAGCCTGGTAAACCTTCGCTGCACTCCCTCGAGAGCAGGAGGATCCTTCCTCAGAAAAGGAGACCAAAACTGCACGCAACATTCTAGGTGTGGCTTCATCAAGGCCCTGTGTAACTGCAACAACATATCCCTGTACTCAAAACCTCTCACAATGAAGGCCAACATACCATTTGCCTTCTTTACAGCCTGCTGTACCTGCATGCTTACCTTTAGCAACTGGTGCACAAGGACACCCAGGTCCCACTGCACACTCCTCTCTCCCAATTTACAGCCTTTCAGGTCATAATCTGCCTTCTTGTTGTTGCTTCTGAAGTGAATAACCTCACATTTATCCAAATTATACTGTATCTGCCATTGAAATTGTCCACTCACCCAACCTGTCCAGATCATGCTGAAGCATCCTCATCACAGTTCACCCTCCCATCCAACTTAGTATCATCTGCAAACTTTGCGAAGTTTCATTTTGTTCCCTCATCCAAATCATTAACATATTTTGTGAATGGCTGGGGTCCCAGCAAATGAATCCTGCCTGATTTCCTCTGTCACATCTCTTCCACTATTTCAGTGGGATAAATTATCAGGGAATCGAATTGAAGCTGGCAAAGGATACAAATATATTCACACCAAAACAACATAGCTGTTTGGGTAAAAACTGAATTGACAACCTTTGCGAAAAGGGAAGTAATTGGGGTATGATCTCTCTCAAAAAAAAGGGATGACTTTTTCCAGCCCCCGGATGATGTGGGCAATGGTGTGTCAGTTGGGAAAAAATGGCAAAATTGGAAAAATGAGATGTTGAGAGAAAATAGTCCTATTCTCGACATGCGTTGACAATGAGATGAGAGTCTTGCTAATGAGATGCCAGAGGCCCATTTGCACGAATTAACACTCTTTGCTATGGTTTCCATTTTAGCCAGTGGTTCACAACATACCAGGGCATGTTCCGTGGATAGCGACCATTTGGAGGCCCATCCAATGAGGTTGGAAATGGATACACAGCACCTTCACCCCATCATTTTGGAATATTAATGACTTGTTCCACACCAGTGCCACAAATAGCAGTACACCTACACTTTACTTTGTAATGGCGATACCAGGCTGCATTACAAGCATGGACAAGGCACCCATGGACGGTTGTGTTTGCTGATATCAGCTATGCGGCACTTTACATCCACCTGGACATTTAAAAGGTTTTGGGGGATGCAACCCATGTCCCGGGTGGTAGGGGTTAAACTCCATATCTGATTCTTTCTCCTTCACGATCGTCTCCCTCCACTGATTGTCTGCCTCTCCATTCCCTCCTCCTGAGTCTTGATTCTCTTCTGCTGAACCCCATTTCAAAAGATGTAGTATTTGGGAACATGCATGTGTGTGTTTCTGGATTAACACAGATGCGTGGTTGCCCAATGTTGAGTGTCAGCAAATAATGCCTTCATGGGTTGAAGCAGGGAATATCTCAGGGCTTTTCACTTGGTCTGTTATTGCTTACTTACCTTGTACCTGCTTGGATGCTCATAGCATCCCTGACTTATCTTCACTTCTTGCACTTCGCTGCACAACCAGAACTTGCAGGCTCACCATATTTCTGTCTTAACTTGCTATTTAGTGCAGACTCAAAGCCAGACAGCTTGTCATGTTTGCCAGCAGTCATCAGTCAATGAGGCAGCCATGTTGTCTTACAGCACCACGGTCCATCAAAGGGACGCCTACAGCATGTGCCAGAAGCTTATTGGCAAATGCACTGCCTCAACCAAATGGCCATGTCTGAAGTAGTCCTCAGTCAATGGAGACTGTCGCCATTCAGGGACTACTGACACAGTAAGTAAAAGACATCATCTGATTTCAGTCCGGGATTTTGGACATGGTCAGTTGGTTAATTGGGGCAGTCATGGTCATAGGTTCTGTATCATTACAGCCCAGGAGTAGGCTGTAGCCAGTCCTGAAAAATGATAAAATGTTATATTTCACTGGATGTTAGGGAAAGAATAACGTTCCCTTAGGTATTGTTCAAACATGTGAGAAAAAAAAATCACATGCTAAGGACAGGTAGCCTGTGCAGCTTGATTCCTGTAGCTATGTTACTGTGACAGTTAGTCTGACAAGGCGTGAGGTAATGAGGCAATACAGATATAAATGTGAATTTCTATTTCCAAAGAAGTGTAACCCACACCACTTACGTGCCTTCAGAAGCTTTTCTTTTCCATTTCTCTCCAGGTTTTTGCACTGTGAGGGTTAGTCGTGCTGGCAGCGATTACGCAGGTAGAAAGCTAGTTTTCAGGTAGGGATGGAAATCTCGGAACGTCCTGATGGCAGTGAGTACTTCCTCCACTGTTAGTGCAGAATAGCATGAAATTGGAGCTTTTGAGGTGTGGTGCATAGGTAATAAGGTGAACAATGGAGAATTATATTAGATAATGCACCAGAACTTGTGGAGAGAACCCTCTATGAAACTCCCTGAAATTGACACTTAGCCAAATTTTGGTAAAATCGAATCTGATGTGTTTATTAGTGCTTAGGTTTCAAAGCAATTTTGCTAAAGAAAGCAACTTGTTCATTTACAAAACCTTCGAAGTATTGTATAATGGGAAAAATATAATTTAAAACATATTTATTCCCATCTCCTCGCGTTATCTTTTAAAATTATTTTGGCAAGGAGTTACTAATGACATAATAAGAAGAACCAACGGGAGCTCGCAAGGAGTTGCATGGTATCGGTGCCACCTTGAATCCAAAAACACGGACAATAATGGTCAACAACTTGAGACAATGGAATTATCATTGGTCAAATTCAGCCTGGAAGTACTTGTCATATCTATTATGTCATTGAAGGGCTACAAAGCTGTAACTTTAGGAGTGTATTTGCTGCCTTGCTATTGTATGCTAAAAATTGTTGCTCTGAGGTAGCGGCTCCTGTGCACAATTGCTGATGCCATGCATTAGAGTTGTTGAGTTTATTAATGACAGATTCTTAAGTGGGGGAAACACTTACTTCAAGGCAACTGTGATACATTGCTAATCCTTCTTTGAAACAGTACTGCTGTAGGAGATCAATGTGTTTGCCTGACTTTTTACTAATACATGAGCTGCTAAGTACTTGAGCTGAAGCTTACACTTTTTGGATGCTATGGGGATTAGATTCAGCAGGGATCATTTACAACCTCCCTGGCTGAGCAGTAGAATTGTGAAACTATTTTCATGTCAAACTCATGCATGAGCCAAAAATTGGGAGGATTCTACAATGATGTGCCTGGCTACAGTCTAGGTGGTGAGCTGAGAGTTAACCACCAGTTTAACAAAATGTCAGTAAGATAGGGAAAGGCACTGTAAAATATTTGGACATAATATAGACATATGATTAATTCATGCTGGTAGCTGATACATATGGACGCTGATATTAGGGCATCTGTGCACAGTCTTATCAGCAAGATATACAGACAAGGCCAACATTTCTGTCACTAATGGCTATCAAAGGAAGAACAGTTTTCAATGTTTTTTTTATCCATCTGACTCATTCCAGAGTAAGATTAGGAACAGTCGTAGGCTACAATTCACACAGAGAACACTAAAGCAGGATAAAAACAATTCCTTGGGTCTTGTGATGCAATGCTCATTATGCCTGCTTCTGGGCCAGAAGGTTCAAGTCTCACCTATCATGGAGGGACATCATAAAACATCAGATCAGGTTGATTAAAAAACAATTTAAAAATATCTCATAATTTCTCTAAGTATCAGCTTGGCGGTGACCTAGAAACAAGCGTACACAAAATTAGGAAGCTTTCTGCTCGCATCCAACACCATTGATTGGAGGATCTGAGAAGGAAAGGAAGAAAAACCATGAGGCTAAATTATAGGTTGTTGAAGCTAAGCACTATAGGTATTAATTGAGGAATGGATGGTGCAGTGATTTAAATATTCACAATTTGATTTCTGGAATTTGCATTCAAATTCCAGTTTAAATTGATGAGGTAACTCTTTTTGAGATTAATACAAAATAAATTTGCTAAATCTCAATTCAGTTCCAATTATTCATGCACCCACAGCATAAAATTGTTTATACATTGGTAATCTCATTCAGAGGGGCTGGTGATGTTATCTTTCAAATGATTCCAGAAGATCTTAAACAGTACCTTCCTTTCTAGCATCCAACAAAAAAGAGCAAAACAATAAGATCCAGAAAGAATAAATAAAAACCAAAAAATTCAAAGAATGTACAGTCAAGAGACAAGGTCTAAAAACAACTATTTCAGGGGGAGAGGCTTTTGACAGAAAATGGGTAAAACAAGAAGAGCCTCCCCAAAGAAAAACTATCCTCTCACAAAGTAATGAATTTGAGAGGAGTATTAGCTGTTTAAATTGAGGTAATATTATGCAATTACAAGGTGCAGCTGTTAGGTAGTTGAAGTTGAATGCTATTCTGTGCACCATTTGACTATCGTATTGCCCTTGCATTCTTATACTTGTTCCCTCATCCCATTGTAATATTATTGTGTCATAAATCATCAAAGTGCAGTCCTTCTGCTGTTGCTTCCTGCACTTTCCTCTTTGACTTTAAGAGCCATATGGAACTGTGTTTCTTGTGGGGTATAACAGGAAAAGTGCTTCATCAGCTTTTATTGAATTCAAAGGCACACAGTTCTTCAGATTCCCTTTGTTAAAAGTAAGAATTTTTGAATTTCCTGATTTGCCATGTCAGAGGGAATTGTCTGACTTTTTTAATAATAACATATGAAAGACAGATTCCAGACATTAAACCTTCCTTTTCATACCCTAGGGATGGTACAGGAAGATTTTACTGAGTTGCAAGAGAATTAGTTAGCAGTTTTGTATGATTCATACTGAGGTTTCTTTCCAAGCTAAATACAGTATGAGATTTCACAATGACATATTTGACTTTTTATGAGGCTTTAGATTTTTTTGACGGTAAGGGAGTCATCATCTGAACATTAGTTAGCCTAGATTGCATTGCAGTAAAAGTTCTCTTGTGAATGCATCCAATGACATTGCAACTACCTTTGGGTTACTTACTGTTTGATGAAAGGTTTACCTGTAGAGAGAGGTGGTAATTAATCTTACAGAATTAATGTGTGAATATAGTTGACCTTGAGAATTATTACCATCTATTTAGTTGTAGAATCTGTGTATTCATCTACTTCTAGTCTATTGTGCTCCAGATGTCCGTCACACTTCAAGTGTTACAGACAAATGCAAATTTCTGGTTTTCCCTTGACCAAGACACAAATAAACAAGCATAGTTATTTGCAATCTACAGAGAAATTAAGCAGGAGACACAACATACTGGAGCCAGCATGTCTGCACCTTCCCACCATCATAGCCGGGGTTTGATCTCATGTCCGAATAACAATTTCCTTTTGAATGAACTCAAGTTGCTGTTTACTGAACACCAATTAGATTTTTAGCCCTAAGGGAAAACATACCTACATCTTAGCTGAACAATAATACGCAGGCTGGGAGCTTCCTCTCCCATGATAGGCTGCCAGAGGTATGTTGTCTAGGGGTTCTACTGACCTGCCAAATTATAACTAAAGCTGAAGATAGGGCTTTAAAATAATTAAAGGATGGGCAGTGTTCTAGAGAGAGGAGGCTTACAAAGCAAAAGGATATGGCAGCACTGCATGGCAGCAATTTAAGTAATGACACCAGTGTGGGACAGGAAGTGATAGTGTGTACAAACATATAAAAATAAACAGTGTGTAGGGTCAAGCAGGGAAAGAAATAGCAGACAAGCAAAATTACTGTTTCTTTATTTAAAATCATGCAGTAGTCTGAACAAAATAAATGAACTAATACAAGTAGATGCTAATAAGTTTGATCTTATCACCATTACAGGAAAATGGCTCCAAAGAAATCAAACCAAAATATTCAGGGGAATGGGATTTTTTGTTAAAAGTACAGTCAGCAAAGAAAGGATGATGGGTAGCTTTGTTAGTATGGGATGCAATAGGCATGGTAGCAAGAGTCCATATGGGTAGAGGGAAGAAATAACAAAACCTATACGTCCTCTAAGCAAAGAAAATATATCATGAGATAATGGGGTCAAGTAAAGAAGTCAGTGCATTAACTTTGGGTGACTCTAATCTTCATGTAGATAGGGAAAATTAAATTGTTAGAGGTAGCCACAAATATATACTCAATAGAATATACTTTGGGACAGCTTCAGAGAGCAATATATTGTGGATCCCTCCAGGAATCAGGTTATTTTGGATCTGGTAATATGTAATGAGACAGATTTAATAAATGATGTCAAAGTAAAAGCTCCCCTAGGAAACAGTGATCATAACGTGGTACAATTTAGCATTCAGCTTGAGAAGGATACACTTGGGTTGGAAATGTCTGTGCCAAACTTAAATAAGGGCAATTACAAATGAATGATGACAGAGCTGGCTGGAGTAGATTTGAAAAGCTTGGGTAATGAACAATGGTAGACATTTTAAGAAATGATATATTCCAGTGAGGAAGGAGGATCCCAGGAAGAGGATAAGCCAACCATGGTTACCCAAATAAGTTAAAGACAGTATCAAACTAAAAGAAAAAACACATACAATGTTGCAAAGACTACTCATAAGCCAATGGATTGGAAAAGTTGTAGAAACCAAAAAAGATTCTCAAAATAATACAGCAGATAAACTATGAGGATAAATTAACTAGTAATATAGAAACAAACAGAGCTTCTTTAAATACATAGAAAAGGAAGAGAGAGGTTAAAGTGAAAATAGGTTTCCTAGAGAGTAAGGCTGTGGAAATAATAATGGGAAGCATGGAATTGCAGAGGAATTGAATAAATACTTTGCATCAGTCTTTATGGTAGAGGACATTGATAGCATTCCAAAAATATTAAATATAAGGGGCAAAAGACAGGAAGGAAATAAATACAAAATGTATCACTGGAGAGAAACTAATGTGGCTAAAGGTTGATAAGTCCCTTGGACCAGATGGGTTACACCCTTGGATTTTAAAGGAAGTAGCTCCACAGATAGTGTTTGCACTGGTGGTAATCTTCCAGGAATCCTTAGACATTGGAAAATTCCCAGAAGATTCATAAGCAGTCAATGTAATACCTTCATTCAAAAACAAGGGGAAACAAACAAAACAAGTAATGATGTAAAGGTTTATAACGTCATGAGGGGCATGGATAGGGTGAATAAGCAAGGTCTTTACCTGGGGTGGGAACTAGAACACATAGGTTTAAGGTAAGAGGAGAAGATTTAAGAGGTACTTAAATGCAAATTTTTCACACAGAAAGTGGTGCGTGTATAGAATGATCTACCAGAGGAAGTGGTGGAGGCCGGTACAATTACAACATTTAAAAGGCACCTGGATGGGTATATGAATATATGAATTGGAAGTGTTTAGAGGGATATGGGCCAAATGCTGGCAGATGGCACTGGATTAATTTAGGATGCCTGGTCAGCATGGATGAGTTGGACCGAAAGATCTGTTTCTGTGCTGTACATCTCTAGAAATCTATAAGCCAGTTAACTTATGTCATTGGGAAAATATTTGAGACTTCTATAAAGGATGTAATAGCAAAGCATTTAGAAACAAAATAATACTATCAGTAGAGTCAGCATGGCTTCACGAAGGGGCAATCACGTCTGACAAATTTATTAGAATTCTTTGAGGTAGTAACAAATCAGATAAATAAAATGATTTGCAAAAGACATTCTATAAGATACCACGTATAAGGTTACTTAATAAGATAAAAGTCCATGGTGTTGGAGGTGGTATGTTCTCATGGATAGAGGATTAACTAAGTAATAGAAGACAGAGTTGGGGTAAAGGGGCATTTTCAGGATTACAAGCCATCACTAGTGGACTGCCACAATTCTTTACAAAATATATTAATAACTTGGATGATGGAAGTGATGGTATTATCATCAAATTTGCAAATGACACAAAAATAGATGGAAAGGAAAGTGATAAGGGTGATGTAGAGTCTGTAGGTGGTTTGAGACATGATAAGTGAGTGGGCAAAAGTTTGGCAGATGGAATATAATGTGGGAAAATTGTGAGGTTGTGCACTTTGTCAGGAGGAAAGGAGAAAGATTGCAGAAAGCTGCAGCACAAATTGATTTGGGAGTTGTCCACCATGAATCACAACAAACCAGCACTCAAGCTTAACAGGTAAATGGGAGGGCAAGTCGATATGTTGGCAATTATTTCAAAGGGAATGGAATACAAAAATGGGGATGTCTTGTTAAATCTAAACAAAATACTAGTCAGACCACACATAGAATATTGTGACAGCTTTAGTCCCTTATCTCAGGGAAAGATAAACAGGCATTGAAGGCAGTCCAGAGAAAGTTCACTAGGTGGATCCAGGAAACAGAGGGATTTCCTTCTGAGGACAGGTTGAGTAAATTGAGTCTGCACTCATTGGAGTTTAAAAAGAATGAAAGACAACCTTAATGAAATATTAAATTCTTAAAGGGTTTGACAGGGCAGATTCTGAGAAGTTGTTTCTCCTCATGGGACAGTCTAAGAGCTGAGGATATAGTTTGAGACTAAGAGACCACCCATTTAAGACAGAGATGAGGAGGAATTTTCTTCTCTTGGGTGTAGTGAATCTGTGGAACTAGTTATCGCAAACAGCTGTCAAAGCTGGGTCATTACGTAAATTCAATACTGAAATACAGATTTTACCTATAAGGGATTCAAAGCACATGGGAGGGGGCAGGAATGTGGAGTTAAAAATTGTCAGATCTGTTCTGATCTTATTGAAGGTGGAGCAGACCCAGTGGGGTGAATGATCTACTGCTGCTTCTATATTTTACAGTCTTACTGTCCAATCAGGAACTCATTCTGGCAGACACCCATGGCTGGACTTTCTGAAGCCTGTTGTTCACTTCAGATGTGAGTCAGAAGCCCAGCATGTCCAGGAAATAGTTACTCAGTGTGATTTTTCCTCAAAGCAATGAAGCTGTGGCCAGACTACAGGCTCATAATCCAATTAAGAATGGCTGGTGAACACCAGAAGATTTAGGGCCAGTCAGAGGCTAGGACACTGCTGCAGGATGTCATGGCAGATGTATAAAGAAGACCATACTTGAAAATGGTCAGGTCGTCTCTGAAACTTTGAACATTTTACAAAGCATCTTCACTACTTGGCCAACAGGGAGGTGGGCAGCGTTGGTCGTAATGTGTCACATCCCAGGGAGGACCTCTAGGTCTGCCTGGATTGTGGACAGCCCAGGTCCAACCTAGCACCTGCCACACATAGAAACCTGGAAAACCTCCATTGTCCGCAGTTAAGCATGGCAAGAAAATCACAGCTCTTGCTCCAAATGATGGTTGCTTGAATTTTAATGAGGAAAACAATGAGGTTCTGGGTGCTGGTTTTGGTCTTAAAGGCCATACTGACAGCGACATTCCTGGTGTCCATTTCAAGGTGGTGAAATTAGCCAATTTATCTCTGCTGACTCTGTACAAAGGCAAGAAGGATAGATCAATATCTTAAAATTTCAGTATATTAACAAAGAGAAAAATAAGCCATTTTAAAAATGGGGGTAAAAACCTGGGTTTAATAGCCTCTTCATAGGTTTAATTAGGCAGCATTGTTGCTCCTGTCCCCTCCATCCCAACTCTGGGAAGATGGACTGGGGTTCGAATAGCAGTGTTGATCTTTCAACTCCTGCTCATCTCCATTCTGAGCCCCAAGTGAGGCAGTGTTTGCAGTGTCCTGAGGTACCCATCATGGTGGGATCTGTGTGCAGGGAAAGGAGAATTGGAGGTTCAGGTAGCTAATTCACTCCAAAGCCTGTTGGTGAAATAGGAAACCAGATGCCGATCTTTTACATAACATGAGATTTATTAACAGAATGCAACCTTACAATGGTCTGCCTCTTCCCCAGCCCACACTCAGTCTTCCAGAAGTCTCTCTTTGTCTGTGCTCAAGAGACTTAAATCAATGTCTTCCTTCTGTATGTCCTTAACCTTAATAATACAATTAGTTTACCATGAAGAGATTCTGCTCTTTTCTTTAAAAGAAAAATACCTTTACAACACACAAACAAGCTTTCAAAAACAAATCACTGAGAAAAAATTCTAAAATTATTTTCAATTTTCTGTACTCCAGATCATAAAACAAAATATCCCTCATCTGGGACCCCCACCAGTTTCTTTGTGCAAGCATTCATTTTTGTAATGCAATCTGACAATTGAGGAGTTCCGTTGACCCATTTTAATTTGGAGATTTCTTTCCAACATCTTTTACACTAGCAAGGTTAGTCCTTAACTTTTTTACCGTTTACATTTTTTGTCAAATGTGCATTAACTAACAGGGAATGGTTAATGAAATTGCATTTAAAAGGAAAATCATTCTCAGAACACCTGTCGTTAAATATTTTAAGGGCAATCTTACACAAGTAAAACCCCATATCTTTTTCTTCTATGGTTTTTATTCACTTGTGGGATGTGGGCATCACTGTCTGAACGTCATTTATTGTTCATCCCTTGTTGCCATTGAGAAGGTGCTGGTGAGTTGCTTTCTTGAATCACAGCAATCTGTGTGTTCAAGGTAGACCCACAACTTCATCAGGGAGCAAATTTCAGGGTTTTGACCCAGTGACATTGAAGGAACAGCAGCGATATATGTCTAAATCAGAATGGTGAGTGGCTTGAAGGGGAACCTACACGTGTTGGTGTTGATTTGAGTTGATTTGATTTGTTACTGGCACATGTACAAAGAATACAGTGAAAAGTATTGTTTTGTGTGCTAACCTTACATAAATACATCAGGGTAATAGAACAGAATGCAGAATCTAGTGCTACAGCTGCAGAGAAAAACCAACTTGAATATATGAGAGGTCCGTTCATAAGTCTGATAACAGCAGAGAAGAAGCTTTATTAAATCTGTTGGTAAGTGTTTTCAAACTTTTGTAGTTTCTACTTGATGGAAGAAGGTGGAAGAGAGTAATACCGGCGCGGGAGGGGTCTTTGATTATGTTGGCTGCTTTCCCGAAGCAGCAGGAAGTATAGACGGAGTCAATAGAAGGAAGGCTGGTTTTCATGATGGACTGGGCTGCATTCACAACTGTCTGTAATTTCTTGCAGTCTTGGGCAGAGCAGTTGCCATACTAAGCTGTGATGCGTCTGGACAGGATGCTTTCTATGTTGCATCTATAAAAATTGGTAAGAGTCATTGTGGACATACCGAATTTCCTTAGCCTTCTGAGGAAGTAGAGGCATTAGTGTGCTTTCTTGACTGTTACATTGACATGTATGAATAAGGATAAATTGTTGGTGATATTTTTTCCTAGAAACTTGAAGCTCTCGACTACATCCACCTCAGCACCATTGATACAGACAGGGGTGTGTGCTCCACTCTGCTTCCTGAAGTTGATGACCAGCTCCTTCATTTTGCTGACATTGAGAGAGAGATTGTTATCTTTCCACCATGCCACTAAGCTGTCTATTTCTTTCCTGTACTCTGAGATCCAACCCACTACAGTGGTGTCATCAGCAAATTTGTAAATGGAGATAGAGCTGAAATTGGCCACACAGTCGTGGGTGTAGAAGGAATATAGTGAGAGGCTGAGTTCACCACCTTGTGGGGCACTGGTGTTGAGGATCATTGTGGAGGAAGTATTGTCAACTAAACTTAATGATTATAGTCTGCGGGTCAGGAAGTCGAGATACAGTTGCAAAGGGGAGAGCAGAGTCTGAGGTCTCGGAGTTTGACAATGTGTTTGGTTGGAATTGTGGTGCTGAAGGCAGAGCTAAAGTCAATAAGGAGAAGTCTGATGTAGGTGTCCTTGTCATCCAGATGTTACAGGGATGAGTGTAGGGCCAGGAGATGGCATTTGTCGTGGAACCATGTTCCCGTGTATCTGATGCCTTATCCTTTTCAATGGAGGTGGTCATTTGGAGGTGCTATCTGAAGATCTTTGATAAATTTCTGCAGTGCATCTTGTAGATGGTACACATTGATGCTACTGAGCATCAGTGGTGGTAGGAATGGATATTGGTGATTGTGGTGCCAATCAAGCCAGCTGCTTTGTCTTGAATGGTGTCAAGCTTCTTGAGTGTTGTAGAACCTGCACTTAGAGAGGCAAATTGGGTGTATTCCATCACATTGCTGATTTATGGCATGTAAATGGGAGGCAGGCTTGGGGAGTCAGGAGTTGAGTTACTCACTGCACTATTCCTAGCCTCTGACGTGCTCTTGTAGCCACAGTATTTATTTGACTAGTTAAGTTCAGTTTCTGTCAATTGTAGCCCCCAATGCATTGATAGGGGGATGGCAGTGCCATTGAATATCTAAGGGCAATGGCTAGATTGTCTCTAGTTGGAGATGGTCATTGCTTGGCTTTTGCGTGGCACAAATGTTCCTTGCACTTTTCAGCCCAAGCCTGAATATTGTCCAGGTCTTTCTACATTTGAACACAGACTGCTTTAGTATCTGAGGAGTTGCAAATAGTGTTGAACATTGTGCAGTTATCAGTGAAATCTCCACTTCTGATGTCATGATGGAGGTCATTGATGAAGCAACTAAATATGTTTGGTCCTAGGACATTACCCTGAGGAACTCCTGTAGAGATGTCCTGGAGTTGAGATGACTGATCTCTAACAACCACAACCATCTTCCTATGTGCCAGGTACGACTCCAACCAGTGGAAAGTTTTCCCTGATACCCATTGACTCAGTTTGCTAGGGCTCCTTGATTCCAAACTTAGTCAAATATGGTCTTGATGGACCTAGTATTTGCATAGATAAAATGTTTTTAATCACCCTTCCAATTTTCTTAGCCTTCCGACACATTTGGGTCAACATTTTCTGTTCTCATCCACCAAAAATATTATAAAACGAGACATACTCTAATGCCAAGTGGAAGACTGGCAGGGGAAGCATCGCTCAAAAATTATTACTTTCATGTCCTTTGAATGACCTACGGCTGGAAACTTGAGCACACATTTCTCTATTGTTTATTTTCTTTAATGTTCTGTTTGTCCTTAAAATATCTTCAATTGTGGTATGTTTCACCATCATACCTATTTCCCATAAATTTAAAATGTGGCATTGGATCTTGTTTGAGCAATTTGACTGTCCAATTAAAATTCATCACTGCTCTGTTTCTTATTTAGATGCAAGATCATCCTTCCATGAGAACCTCACATTAAATTTTAGGATGTGAATAACATTTCCTAGGTAATATTATTGATTCAAGGTTACTCCTTGCTTATTCTGCTTAATGCCTGAGTGTAGGTATTTAAAGGCCACCCCATGCTTGATTTCCAATTTCAATCCATCTCAGTTTTATTTCTAAAATGGTTGTTCAAATTCCACAGAATCTTTATAGAAAATCATTGTGGTACAACATAAAGATGCCCACCAAGAGTTTTGAGAGAAAGAAACATACTCAAGCTTGGCACTTCTGAGTAGACACCAAATTGCTCCCAACTAGCCAATTCTTCTACCCTATTAATTATCTTTTAATTTGTTGGAAGGTGCCATAACCTCCTGAATGGAAAAGGTTTATGAAATAACTCTACAGAGGCCGGTATCCTGTCATCAAGTCACCCTTTATTTGCACATAGAGAGTCCTTGACACTGATCCAGCTTCCTCAGAGCCAGCACTCAGAGTGTGAGGATATCTGGCATTCCTATTTATATCTGTCTGGCAGGGTACCCTGATTGGACCAGATTAACAACCGCAATCAGGGAACTCATATTCTATGAGGTCCACCTGGTTGACCTTGTTACAATTACTACAGTTTCTACTTACAGGTGTATTCCCATATTTCATTGTAGCCTTTATTCTATTGCATAAATTATTAATGCTATGGCCATAACTTTCCCTCCTTTGTCTTTCTGGAATCCTGTACAGGATCCTACTCTTTAATGACCAGAGATTCTGTTGCAAGTATTTGATCATTTTCAAATGCAAGAGTCATTTAGAGATCTACCGCAAAAACTCACTGCCTTTTTCTTACCACTGATACATGTCATTTTGCCAGACCATAGATCTGACACCTTGTCCATCATCTTGGGCATTCTCATCTCTCCCTACAATAGGCACATCTCTTCATTTACTGGAGCCTTCAGGTATCTGTCTTGCTAATGCCAGTATTCTAGGTTGTTTACCTTCATTGGATACAATAGTTCTTCATTACCATCTGCTTATAGTCATCCAACCGATTATGATGACTTCTGTTCCTTCTAATTCTTCAATGTATGAAGTATATGAAGTAGAGGATGCCTTACCATCTTCTTTTAATTCCTCAGATTCTGAAAGCTGCAGGCAATCCTAATTAACTAAGATGAATGGGCCTTAATAGTTTGTTGGAGAAACACTCTTTCCATCACACCCTATCACCTCATCCAAACCTCTCCACTCTTCTTAACATACAAAATTATAATAGACTCTTCTCCCTGCTTGTAGAGCATTAAAATGTGCAGAGAAAAGTTAAATTAATTCTAATCTCTTCTTGAGCATATCAGAAGTTATTTTGGGATTCTCTCAATTGATAAGATCTGCAGATAGCGCCCAACATTTGAAATGAATACTTTGCATGAATTGCTTATGCCAGGGTCATCGTCATTTTGCAGTTTGGTTGATCAACTAAGATCAGACAGAGCATCACATCAATGCACATGATTTATTTTATAGCTGAAACTTCCAGCTGTGGTGCGAACCACCATAATATTTATATTTTCACAAACATCTCTGAACTTATCATTCATAAATTCCACCTGCACATTCCATGCAATTTTTAGTCAGGAATACACCTGATTCTCCCAATCTGGTATATCCATTTTCCCATCATTTTAACTACAATCATTCATTTGTCTTTACCATGTATGACTGTAAAAATACTGAATCTGATTGTAAAATGAAAAATGTTTCTGTTTTTGTCACATACTTTTAAATCTGTAACTCTTACTTCATTAAAGTCTCAAACCAATGGAAGGTTTACAACAGGCCATGTCAGCATCCTCTGATACTTTTTTCCTATTATATGCTCCACTAGGCTGGTCACCAACATCCAGTACAAACCTACACACCCCAACAGTTATCTTTTATGTATCTGTCAAAATTCATGATATATTCCTCTGTGGAATGAATTTCCATATTATAAAATTTCGCTGAGTCTGACTGCGCCTTGTTGACATCTAATAAGTTATCTTTTCTGTAAATTTCATTCATGTAGCTTAATAGAAAATCCAAACATTCAAAGGTATCCAACTGATTGGCACCCAGCTCACAAAATACTTTGATTTTGATTTTACTTTGTTGGGAAGTGACAATTCCAAATTTATTTTCTCTTAAATAAGGGCATAATTCACTTTTAAATATCCTCTTCATTTTCACACGTTGATTAGGTTCAGATTCAGAGAACTTTGATGGGTAATCACATGTTGACAATTTACTCTTGCTTTCAGCTACTCTTCACAAAACTAACTCAGATTTCAATCTCTGTATGAAAATGTTTTTTCTTAGTTTCCAACCATTACCTTTAGGCAATCATTCTCTGCTACCATGTTAATTCACTCCATTGCCAATTGTTGAATATGCCCATTTGTATTGGGGATCTAGATCTAGAAAGTCAGGTAACTGGAGGCCAGAAGAAGGGAGGAAAGACAGAGGATAGGCTACTTTTGGTTGCTTCAACTACAAGAGGACTTTAAACCTTTGCCATTACTAATTTGATGCTTAAGGCACATCTCATTTTTATAATGGTATTAACCATGAACAGAATTTGATGTCAAAATTATTGCAGTTGCTGAAACAGGTAAGCATACTAATATATATTAGATGATTTTAAGTTACAAATACATTTTACCTGTTTTCTACTTTTGCCTTATAGCAAATGTTTAAAAAACACAATTAAAGCATTTATAATTTTGCCTCAGATAGCACACAGGGGAGTTTCCCTGAGAGGTCTTTGCCACAAGATGCCAATCATTGGTACAAGATCATCCTCTATTGATGCACTATCATCATCAGCATGCAGACATGTGACTAATGAGCCCATTATTCATAAAGATCTTCCTTTGTTTTCGTTAGTAGTGCAGAAATTGATATGTACTTTGGGCACAAACAAATTTCCAAGCCCATTTCTCTTGGTTTGAGGTTCCTTCAGCTACTACCAAGAATATCAATGTTTGATGGTTTCAAGTAGGAGCAGAGATTTAGGATTTTTGAGGATTTGGGAGTTGATTTGGGATGTCAATGAGTGACTTTTCGTAACTCATTCATGGGTTGTTGGTGTCACTGGCTAGACTAGCATCTTTCTTGCCTTTTCCTAATTGCCCAGAGCCCAGTTCAGAATTAACCACACTGTTGTGGGTACGTAGGCCAGACCATGTAAGGATGGCAGGTTTCCTTCCTTAAAGGACATTAGTGAACCTGATGGACTTTCACAAAAATCCACAGTGGTTGTATGGTTACAATCAGGCCAGTTTATTAATTCCAGATTAATTTTAAAAAATTGAATTCAAATTTCACCACCTGCTGAGATGGACTTTAAACCCATGTCACCATAATGTTAACCTAGGCCTCTGGATTACTAGGCCAGTGACAATGCCACTAGGTCACAGTCAGCCCAATTTGGAGCTCTACGTTGGTGTCAACTTTTTGAAGCTTTTTGAACTGAGAGAAGCAAGGATATGTCCTCCAATAATCCTCTAAACAAAAGAACATCTGTAAAATGCCAATAGGCTGTTCATGAACTTGTTTACATTTTGACACACTTTGGGTTAAAGTTCTGCCTTCCTTTTCTACGTCATTGGATGGCACGAGAACAACAAAACAAAAACTTGAATTTTTAATTGCCCCAGGGAGCTTAAAATAAGCATTTTTTTAAATTAAAAGCTCCTACTATTGTTGCTGTGGAACCACAGTGAAGCGTTGTTGTTCTTTTGAAAGCATGACAACTCAGTGCAGGTAGAAGCATCTGGACAATCTGAAATACCAACATGTTTACAGAGAAGAATGTTTGATCACTTTGTGGGAGAATATTCTATGACTTGCATGGATATCCGTGGAATGCAGAAGCATTGGAAAGTCTGGATTATTGCGTAGTCTGAGTATCATTTAAAAAGCACTTCTGCACAAAATCTATTTTTAATCTACTTTTGAAGTCCTTCACTTCTTGGCTGACAGACTCTATTGAGCGGATTGCCATACCAGATACCATCTTTGGAAACGTGGGCATTAGGTTTTTATCTGCGGAAGGCCCCACTGTAAATGTGTTCTGGAAATGTCAGGCAAATATTTGGTGAACCTAGTGAGGCAAGTAACAAGTAAAAAATTTACTCAATTGATTTTAACTTCCATACTTCCCAATTTCTGATAAACAGAGAAAGAAAGTGTCTCTGTGAATTTTTTTTTAAACAATTGAATTGTTTTCAAACTAGAGCATTTCTCTGAATTGGCTTGCTTTCAGATTTGATGTGCAGTAACTCAATTTTGATCTATTTGTTTTTGTGCTCATCCCCACAAGCATTTGCTACTACTAGACCCTTGTTTATGAGATACTTAAGTGTGCATAATGCTGACACAAACAGCAGAATTTGAGCCATAAATGAAATGTATCAGATAAAATGTAGTTTAATTTGGCAAAAATAAATATACCTTTGTCCCCAGCAACAGCACAAAAAAATAATTTTGTTACCATAGGCATTTAGAAAGATTACAAATTTATTACTCCTCAGTGAATACAGTGGGTTTGTATGAGTGCTGTGTTCCAAACAAAACATAGGGAATTAATGACCTAATCAAAATAATATGCACCGAAGCCCTTTCACTCTCTGGCCTGGAATTGACTGCGTAGGCGAATTCCAGAGGTTAGATTTGACAATGTTCTCATTCTCGTGCCTATTTTCCTGATCTCAAAATGTATCACAATTCTCTGGCAAACTAATTAGAATAAAACCAAATGTAAAAATGGATGGAAATCAACATAAGCAATCAGATCCCAAGGAAAGTGACAGTACACACCATACAGTTCTTCTTTAAATGACAGTTCAAATTGTAACTCATTGAACCATTGTCTACACATGTTTAACATAGCATGTTTAAGGATCTCCAACTGGGGCACATTTTAATATGACTTATGTCATAAACATCCATCCAAGGAAAGAGCAAATCTCGAGCTTGCTTTAGTGAGGATAATGTGAGGAAAAGCACAATAAAACAGCAGAATATGCCTTTTTCCTGCTACCCCTGAAAATCTGGTTGTAATTTGAGGAGGGCTTCTGAGTAAATGCAATTGCAGGTAATTCATACATGAAGCTCTGTAAATTTGGGGTGGGGTCAAATTTATGGTTTAGACCAAAGAAAACTTGGGCGCGCTGTGGTTATGAAAGCAACCCACTTATGCCCAAAATTCGGCAATCATTTAAGGTACATAATTGATTTGCACTCACATTATACATGTCTTTAGGTACAAAAATAGAGGAAATACAAGGCCTGAATAACAATTGTAATGCTGGAAAAGGTCACATGCAGTAGATTGTGTACTACTGGGCAGGAGTGCCAATTAAAACAAGCATTTTTGCTTTTCAGAGGTTGTATACGTGGAGAATGATAACGAAAATCCTTGGCACAAAAACAGAAGTTGCTGGAAAAGCTCAGCAGGTCTGGCAGCATCTGTGAAGGAAAAAACAGAGTTAAAGTTTCGGGTCTGGTGACCCTTCCTCAGAACTGTTTGTTCCTGATTTACAGCATGCGCAGTTCTTTCAGTTTTTATGAAAATCCTTGGTATCTCTATTAAAGTTTTGTGAACCTGTTACCTTTAAAATGGAAACATGATGAACAAAATGATTGTTGATGAAGAAAATAATTTTCAGATATTTCAACTGATAACCTGGCATTGAACAGTTCATCAGTGACTATTTGATTTATTGAAAAGGAAAACACTTTGACAAGTTTTCATGAAGGTGTACACAAAATGAAAAGCACCCACTCGAAACTAATTATACCGAATAATTATTTTTCAAAACACAATACATTGTGGTATTATGTTGATGTTCAAGTCGCCAGTAATAAGATGAAAGCCAAAAGCAAAATACTGCAGACATTGGAACGTATAAAGAAAAACAGATAATATGAGAACGGCTCGGCAGCAGAGAAAAAAACCAGATTTAATGTTGTAAGACATTGAAATGTAGAAAATAGGCACAGAAATGGGCTAATTGGCCTTTCGAGCCTGCTCAGTCATTCAATAAGATCAAGGCTGATCATCCAACTGAGTACCCTGTTCCCACTTTTGTCCCTTTGATACCTTTAGCTGTAAGAACTATATCTAATTCCTTCCTGAAACCTCTTTCAGGAAAAGAACATTGTCAGTGCTGTTCTTCACAACGGCAGCCTTGCATTGCCAACAATATTTTACATTTATTTTGATGGGACTTAGGCAATGCTGGTCTAAAATTAACCTTTCACTGAGTGGCTTATGAGGCCATTTCAAAAGGCAGCCACCTAGATATAGATCTGGAGATCACAGGCAGATAGATTTCCTTTCTAAATGCCTTTGAATTAGATTTTTTCTTGAAAATCAATGATTATTTTTGGGTCTCAGTAACTGAGCCCATCTTTCAGTTCTGGATTTTATTAATTGAAATAGAATTTCACCAGCTGCCATAGTAGGATTTGGACTGTGTCTCCATAGTATTAGCCTAGACCTCTTGATTACTGAACCAGTAACATTACACCACTACAACACTTTCTCCCCTCGGCAGATCTGATGGGATGTGGAGAAATTGGGGTTAATGAATGTAAGATGCACAAAAGCATGAATTATTATACGAACCTGACAGCACCTGATGCCAATTGTTTATGTTGTTTTATGTCACCAAATGTGTGTTGGACCAGAATTTGCACTTTTTTTTTGGTGAGGCTGGATTGGCAGTTCTCTATTCAACTGTATAATTAAAGCTATCTTAATCAGACAGTTATTTCCATGGTTTGTAGCTCAGTTATGATTCTTCTTAAAGTTCACAACTAAGCTCTGTGGCAGCTGGGAGGAATAAGGAGGTCTATGGAATAACAATTCATTACCTTCTAAAAATCATGAGGTTTATTGCACTGTCCAAGAAATGTGCTCTGAATATTATTTTTAAGCCATGATGGAAGGGTTCAATATTTGTTGTATTATGTGGAAGGAGGCAAGACCTTGTCAAACCTGTTCACCATTCAATGAGACCAGGGTTAATTTAGAAGATAACTCGAGATATCTGCCTTTGCCCTCTATCCTTTAATAATTTTGTTAAATACAAAAATTACCCTGTAGCATTCATTCTATATGGTGGAGTGAGTTTCAGCCTTCTATCATTCTTTGTGCGTAGAAATATTATCTAAAAGGAGCCTGCTACTGCCAGCGGATGACTGTCAGAGTCCTGTGTGGACCCATGGACCGTCAGACTTGTATAAATGTCAAACAGAAACATAAAAAGGAAGGCGATAATGAGAGGCTTCTATCCCCCCACACCTCCTCCCCTACACTCTCAGGAAGAAGACAATTTCTGTGGGCATGTTTATGTTTTACCCTTTGGGGATATACAGAAAAATGGAGTTATAAATCAACTGCAACCCCTGGTCTGTGTATGTCAGTGACCTGACATCCCAACGTATAGTCTAGCATGCCGTGGAAGTCACTATTTGAGACCAACCATTAAACAGCCCTGTACTGGTACAGAAGAAAGAGAAAAATACAATCTTTCAGCCTTGGTGCTACCAGTCAGTAAACTTTAAAAGGAGCCAAAAGAAAAAAAAATAAATTGGTGAACTTTGCAAACAAGTTAAGGATCTTGAAATTGACACTTCAATGACCAACCTCAGTGTTACTAGTACCATCCAATGCAAAGGCCACATTATTCTATCTTTTTCAATCTTTTTATCTCCTTTTTCTTTGGACGCACTTCTTATTTCTAATCTGTGTACGTATGTTGTGCTAAAACTCACTCTTTTGTAAACTCAAAAAGTCTGGCTAAATTGCTTCCTTTTAAAACACAATTTATTTGAGTCCAGTGAAAGGTATCCACAAGGGAAGTGATCCTTCTTAATTAAGCTCATTGCAAAGACTAAGTTTGCAGGTGTCATGAAACTGGTGGAGTTGTGGATAGTGAGAAAGTTTGTCAAAGGATACAGCAGGATATTTATCAGTTAGAAAGTTGGGCAGAAAAATGGCGCATGGAATTTAATCTGGACAAGTGTGATGTGGTAAGTCCTGGGAGGTCAAATACAAGAGACCATAAGACCATAAGATATAGGAGCAGCATTAGGCCATTCGGCCCATCGTGTCTTCACCATTCAATTATGGTTTATATGTTTCTCAATCTCATTTTTTTGCCTTCTCTCATAATCTTTGATCCTCTTATTAATCAAGAACCTATCTATCTCTGTCTTCAATACATTCAATGACTTGGCCTCCTCAGCCATCTACAACAATGAGTTCCACAGATTCACACCCTCCAGCTGAAGAAATTCCTCCTCATTTCAGTTCTAAACGTCAAGCCTTATCTCTGAGGCTGTGCCCTTGTGTTCTAGTCTCTCCTAATAGTGGAAACATCTTTTTCATGTTCACTCTATCTAGGCCTCTCAGTATTCTATAAGTTTCAATCAGATCTTCCCTCATCATTCTAAACTCCATTGAGTACAAGAGTCCTCAACTGTTCCTCATTGACAAGCCCTTCATCTGCAGGATCATTCTTGTAAACGTCCTCTGGATCTTCTCCAATGCCAGCATGTCTTTTCTTAGATACGTGGCCCAAAACTGTTCACAACATTCCAAATGTGGTCTGATCAGAGAATCATAGAGTCTCAGCAATATATCTCTGCTCTTTATTCTAGTCCTCTTGAAATAAATGCTAATTTTGCATTTGCCTTCCTAACTGCCAACATGTTAACCTATATGATAACATTAAGAGAATCCTGAACTAGGACTCCTAATTCCCTTTGTGCTTCAGATTTCTGAAGCTTTTCCCCGTTGTGATGATGCTGTGGCTTTAAGAGATGTATTTTGTACTGTCCTTGTTTTTTTCTCAACCATTTGATCAAACATAGTCTCTGGTAAATGAACTTCAACTTCCTTGCCTTTATTTTTGATTTCTCATCCTGCTTCGACCTGTGGCTTTGTGACCTTGTTACCGCACAGTCAGGAAATATCTCAGGATATACTTCCTGTAATAACTCACTTGCTTGATTCTCCACTGGATTTTCAACCACAGTAGGCATCACTCCCACCTGTGATCCAGGTATATTATTACCAAGGACAAATTGTATTCCTGGAACCGAGAGTTTCTCTTGTACTCCCACCACCACTTCTCCACTTTCCACTGGACTTTCCAACCTCACTTTATTCTGGTCTAGGAGTTTTGTCAGGAGTTGACTCCTTTGCTGTTTACCTTCCTTACGCCTTCCTTACCTTTCCAGATCATGCCTTTCCAAAGTTTGTGTCCATGTTTGGCATTGAAGTTCTTGAAGAGAATCAGCCTGTCTCTCTTTGGATGACAGGACAGCGAGTGATCAAAGGTAGAATAGCATCCCTGGAGGTGGATAGGTTTTTGAAATATTGTGGAGTTGATGGCTATGAGGAGCTGATAGGAGGTGGGGTGGAGTTGAGGCCTGAAGCAGATTACCTATGATCCTATAGAATGGGGGTGGGGGGGTGTGGCCAGTGTTGAGAGAATGAGTGTTCTAACACATGTAAAGGCATATGCTTCAAACTAAAGGAAATCAAAGTTTACTTGAAAATTGCAGTTGACACAAATAAGCAGGGTGGGTAAAGAACAGGCAGCTCCAAGGGAACATTGTTTACGGAACTGCGTGGATTTGAAGAGATATCGTCCTGGATTGAGGGTGTGCTCCCTACCCCTTGGTGTAAATTGCAAGAATCAGCCTCTGCTTCACAGGGTGCCCCATATTAGTTTTTTGGGTGATGTCCATTTAATGAATGTGGAGTAGGATTTTCGTCTGCCTCCAGGACCAAACCCAACCTCATAGACTGGCCTTCAATTGGAGGCCAGCAACTGTGTTTCACACCAGGATCAGTGGTAACTGCTGATATTAGGCAGCATAGGATTGTGGAGGGAGTTCTTGACTCAGGGGGACAAAACTGTGGTGGGGGGAATCTCTGACTGGCACTGGAAAGACTCAGGAAAGCGCCATTGCCAGCACCCCTTTGTACCCATTGGATTAAACATGACAACCTACATGTTGGTGCAGATCTCTCCCTTTGCCCATGAAGTCAAAATGATGGTGAGATGATTTGCTGTTAATTGCCTATTTAAGGGCCACAATTGGGTCACCAGTATGGCCCATCTGACATCTCCTTCCCCACTTCCCTAAAACTGTGGGAGAGGCAGGGGAGGTTAGGCATTGCATGGTGCCCTAACTTAAAGGACCACTCGCCTGAATTCCTAGTCACGGAGGGGCCCATTACTTGTCAAATACCAAGTCAAAGTCCACCTATGATGACAGGAAATAAAATGCATGTAATAATAACCAGCAAATCTTTCAACTATAATTGTGATTGATAATTAATTTTCTATTAAAGCCCAATTGCCATGCTAATTATACATAATGTTACCATCTGGCAGACAGAAGTTCTGGAAAGAATAATAGCCATAAATTATTGCTGAGAGTTGTTTCCTCCTATGCTGTGGAGGAGGGGGTCAAGTTTCTACAGTAGAAGTTCCCTAAGCTTTATTCTCACTTGTTGGAAATAAAGCCATCCTTAGAGATGATCTTGGTTTCACATTTACATCAAGCCCAAATTTGCCTGAAGATACCAGTGACAGAGCCAAAGGAAACTAGGCTGCTGAAATCATTAGTACATGATTAGCAAGCTATGGGCACCAGTTGGAAGACCTTAAGAATTGGAACTTGGCTAAGCTATTTGGCTCTTTAAACCCTGTCCACCATTGAACACTTTCACCTCAGCCCCACCTTTACTATCACCATATCCCTTAATTTCTTTAAACATTCATCAACCTCTGTAGTGACCATACTCAAGTACTGAGCATGCACACATGTCTTGAGTAGAAAATACCAAAGATTTACATTCTTTTGAGTGCAGACTCATCTCAGGCCAAAGTGACTGACCCTTTACTCTAAGAGTTTATTCTAAAAGTATTGTGGATTTTCTGATTAGGGAAGTACTTTTTAAAAATTTGTTTGTTAATGGCCAGGCCTGCAGCTATTGCCCATAGTGCATTTAAAAATCAACCATGTTATTTTGGGTCTGCAGTCACATGTAGGTTAGATCAGGTAAGGATGACAGTTTCCTTCCCTAAAGGACATTAGTGAACCACATTGGGGTTTTCCCCTGACAATTGAAGGTTTTAAGGTCATCATTAGATTCTTAATTCCATATTTGTTAATTGTATTCAAATTCCACCTTGACAGGAATTGATTCAGAGATAGTAGCAACTGCAGATGCTGGAGAATTTGAGATAACAAGGTGTAGAGCTGGATGAACACAGGAGGCCAAGCAGCATCAGAGAAGCAGGAAGGCTGACATTTCGGGCCTAGACCCTTCTTCAGAAAAATTGGCAGGAGTTGAACCTGGGCACCCAGAACATTAACCTGGATCTCTGGATTAATAGTTTAGTGATAATACCAGTAGACCATTGCTTCCCCTTTCTACTTTCCAAGCATCTGTAATCTTGACCCCTTAAGAATGTTATATGTTCTAATTAGATTCTTCCAAACAGCTGAGGACAAAGACCTGGTCTTTCAATTTATTTTACTAAGACAATCCCCTCAGACCAAGAACCAGTGAAGTCTTGTTGTGCTCCCTCTAGGGTAGTCAATCCTTAGGCAAAATTGTATACAGCGCTTCATGTGTGGCCTCACCAATGCCCTGTGTAATTTAATAAGGTTTCTTTACTTTTACTCCAATCCCTTTGTAACAAAAACTAACCTACCATTTGCTTTACTCATTACTTGTTGTACTTACATGCTGATTTTCTGTAATTCATATTCAAGTACTCCCAGGTCCTTCTGAATGCATACATTCCGGGTCTCTTGCCATTCAAAAAAAATTCTGTTTTTATCTTAATTTTCCCTGAAATATCAATAATTTCTAATTTTAACACATTATATTCGATCTGTCATGTTCACAGTTACTCTTTCAACCTGACTGCATCTCTCTGAGATAGTAGGAACTGCAGATGCTGGAGAATCCGAGACAACAAGGTGCAGGGCTGGATGAACACAGCAGGCCAAGCAGCATCATAGGAGCAGAGAGGCTGACGTTTCGGGCCTAGACCCTTCATCAGAAAAGGGGGAGGGGAAGGGGGTTTTGAAATAAATAGGGAGAGAGTGGGAGGCGGATAGAAGAGGGATAGAGGAGAGGATAGGTGGAGAGGAAACAAACAGGTCGAAGAGGCGGGGATGGAGCCAGTAAAGGTGAGTGTAGGTAGGGAGTTAGGAAGGGGATAGGTCAGTCCAGGGAGGATGGACAGGTCAAGGAGGCGGGATGAGGTTGGTCGGTAGGAGATGGAGGTGCGGCTTGAGGTGGGAGGAGGGGATAGGTGGGAGGAAGAACAGGTTAGGGAGGCAGGGACGAGCTGGACTGGTTTTGGGATGCGGTAGGGGGAGGGGAGATTTTGAAACTTGTGAAATCCACATTGATACCATTGGGCTGCAGGGTTCCCAAGCGGAATATGAGTTGCTGTTCCTGCAACCTTCGGGTGGCATCGTTGGGGCACTGCAGGAGGCCCAGGATGGACATGTCGTCTGAGGAATGGGAGGGGGAGTTGAAATGGTTCGCAACTGGGAGGTGCAGTTGTTTGTTGCGAACCGAGCGTAGGTGTTCTGCAAAGCGGTCCCCGAGTCTCCGCTTGGTTTCCCCGATGTAGAGGGAGCCACACCGGGTACAGCGGATGCAGTATACCACATTGGCAGATGTGCAGGTGAACATCTGCTTGATGTGGAAAGTCTTCTTGGGGCCTGGGATGGAGATGAGGGAGGAGGTATGGGGGCAGGTGTAGCACTTCCTGCGGTTGCAGGGAAAAGTGCCGGGTGTGGTGGAGCTGGAGGGGAGTGTGGAGCGGACAAGGGAGTCACGGAGAGAGTTGTCCCTCCGGAAAGCAGATAAGGGTGGGGAGGGAAAGATGTCTTTGGTGGTGGGGTCGGATTGCAGATGGCGGAAGTGTCGGAGGATGATGCGTTGGATCCGGAGGTTGGTGGGGTGGTACGTGAGGACGAGGGGGATTCTTTTTTGGTTCTTATTGCGTGGACGGGGTGTGAGGGATGAGGTGCGGGAGATGTGGGAGACACGGTTGAGGGCGTTCTCGACCACCGAGGAGGGGAAGTTACGGTCCTTGAAAAACGAGGACAACTGAGATGTACGGGAGTGGAATGCCTCATCCTGGGAGCAGATGCGGCTGAGGCGAAGGAATTGGGAATAGGGGATAGCATTTTTGCAGGAAGGTGGGTGGGAGGAGGAGTATTCTAGGTAGCTGTGGGAGTCGGTGGGCTTGAAACAAATATCGGTTTCTAGGTGGTTGCCCGATATGGAGACAGAGAGGTCCAGGAAGGGGAGAGAGGTGTTAGAGATGGTCCAGGTAAACTTAAGGTTGGGGTGGAAGGTGTTAGTGAAGTGTATGAACTGTTCGAGCTTCTCGTGGGAGCACGAGGCGGCGCTGATACAGTCATCAATGTAACGGAGGAAGAGGTGGGGTTTAGGGCCGTCTCTCTGAGCCTCTGCACTGACATCGCTGTTAAATTTCCCATCTAACCTTGTATTATCAACGAACACTACTGTCAGTCTTCTCCTCTAAATCATCAATATAGATTACAAATCACTGAAATTCAAAAATACTGATACTTTCAGAAGTTAATTACAACTTGCCAACTCGAAAATGTCAATCATTCCTAATTTCAGTTGTTTCTCCATTAACCAAACTTTAATCCATGTCATCGTGTGACAAAATGTGCCTTTAAGAGAGTCTTGTCTGTCCTAGTTCTCTTGAAGGGCTGTGTTTTAAACCTGATCTGAGGTGTCTGCTCCATGAAAAGAAGAGTTAATAGTTTTGGATTTTTTGTTAGATAAGACCAAAGAAGCATGATTTGGCGACGTCAGGCTCACACATAACCAAGGTTTTAGCTTTTGCTTTCAGTTGCTGAAGTTGGGGTTTTGGAATTGAAGCTGCTAGAAACAGCTCTCTCTCTCTGCTGCTGCAAACAGCTTAAGTTCTGACTCTGCTGCTAGACTTACTCTTTCGATTCTTTTCCCATTCTCCTGGTCTGGAGATAGCAAGTGAAGAAATCTGTTTTGCTGAATTTGCCTTTGCCAAGAGTGCGTTTGTGGGATGCTGCTATCCTGGAACAGTTAATGGGTAGTAGTTAAAATATATATTATTTGGTTAAGTATAAAATTATGGCAATTCTTCTTTTTTTGTTTGTATTTTAACTGTGGTGTAAGAGTAAAGTGTGTTTTGCTTAAAGTCTAGTAGTTTAACCAATCAAATTACTTCTGGAATCTACACTTGCTTTTGGCTGTCTCCTTGATATGTTGGAGGGGGTTTGGTCTGGCCGATAACAGTTGTCCCAGAAGTAGATCACTCTTTATTGAGAGTGTGAGGCCAAATGTGACGACCAGCTGGGGCACTGGTTAGGAGTAACAGTTAACTCCAAGGGGAGATATGGTGCATGAGATAATCAAGATAGTTCAGGAGTTTCTTGGCAACAACTGGCTGTTGTTGAAAATAAAAATAACAATGTGGTACTTGGTGAAGGAATGCTCTTGGTGCTCAGGTAAGTTGCAAAGGCTGGGTTTTAAGGAGGCCTTGCAGTTTGGTGTGGTTAGTTTGGGGAAAGTCTGAGGCAGGGAATATTTAGATTTTCATTCTGTAGCCCATATAAGCACTCCTGATCCTTCTGGTTCGGCAAGACCAGTTTAAAAGAAACACACTTAACTCACATTGCTCCGACTCTTTTTCCCACTAGCTGCATCTGATGGGCCTCGGGTTTAAGATTAAAATTGTCATCAATCCTTGATCAAGACAGCAACAACTCATTGACCAATTTAAAGAAGAAGGATTAACCCTCTGGTGGGTTCTCTCCTCACTTGCTTGGAAATAAACAGGTTAAAATCATAAACTGTGGGAATTTGGGAGCAAGACCATTGGTAAGACCGATGCCTTATTTTAACTGGCTGCCAACTGGACTGCCTCTTTGCATTCAAGAACACTCCTGAAAGTGTCATTTTTATTATGATGGAAAATACAGGTCCTGCATATCCTTGGAATTGGTGGTGTTGGTGATTGGAAGGGAGTAAGTGTTAGTGAAAGTGCAGAACAGTTCTAATCTCCATCCCTAACCTTAGCAGCATATGATGTGGAGTGAGACTCCAAAAGCTTGTGTCTTCAAATAAACTATAATCTGGTGTCGTTTGATTTTTGACCTTGGCAGCATATCACATGTACATTACCAAGACTGGAAGGTTTAAGTTGTAAAGTAAAGCTAGATAGGCTGGGACTTATTTCCCTGGAGTATAGGATGTTGAGGATGACCTTAGAGGTATAGATAAGGTTAATTGCCAAGGTCTTTTCCCCAGGGTAAGGGAGTCCAAAGGTATAGGGCATATTTTTAAGGTGAAGGGGATAAGATTTGATAGGGTCCTGAGGGGCAACGTTTTCACGCAGAGAGTGGTGCGTATATGTAACGAGCTGCCAGAGGAATTGGTAGAAGTGGGTACAATTGCAACATTTAAAGAACATTTGGTCAGGTACATGGATCTGAAGGATTTGGAGGGAAATGAGCCAAACGCAGGCAAATGTGACTAGTTCAGTTTAGGAAATTTGGTGGGTATGGATAAGTTTCCATGCTCTATGACTCTGTGAATCTGTCACTAAATGGTGCATTAAAACAGTGTGGAAAGGCACTTAAAACAACACACAACAAATTTTCAAATGTCTCTGCAATCTCCCTGGAGCAGTGTTTGAAAAAAAAATTGAGAAAGAAAGCCAATTATTGACCTGCAGTTGAATGCATTCACTACTGCCTTCTGCTGGACCTCAGCAGTTTATATCCATTTATAAATATCTTGATTTATCGATTAAGGCTGCCCTTTTTCAGTGAGTGCACATCATCACAAAAGTGTTTATCTAAATAATAAGGACTCTCTAACCCTGGAGCAAATAGAGTGTTGAGTCTAGTTAGCTGCTTAATATTATAACCCCACTGCAGATATCAGTCAACTCATGAGCAATGCCACAGAAGGACCAAGTGATTATCTATTAAATTAGTGAACTGAACAGTGATATAACTAGTATGTTTGGGGAAAATGTTTAGAAACTATAGTATTTTGTTCCTTTTTGCTGCTTATAGTTTGCTGACACTCCATAGATGCAACAGATTCCTTTAAGGGCACAAGCTGTCAAAAGAGTTTTAATTCTATGTTGAGGATTAAAGAATTGAGGTTTTTAAAGTGTCTAGGAGTGAAAAAAGACTGAGCATATGTTTGTACTCAATGTGCTTTACATGCACATGTGGGCTACAGCATACTGACATGTCCTAAATCACAAGCCCTAGGGCAAACAAGCTGAAGAGTTGAAATGAGTAAATGGTTGAGATAAATCTTCTGTTTAGACTTACTTAACAGCAATAAAATTATCATAATTTGAAAATAGAAAACACGACTTGAAGCTTTTCAAAAACTTAATTAAAAACATCAACAGCTAGTTAAAACTTAAATGATATTGCCCACAGTGATGTAAATTGAAATGATTTAATTCAAACATTTTAAAAGATTATTTTTATTGCTAGTTATTAATGATTAATTCTCTTTTGCTGATCTGAAATGTTCTGTTAGAATATTACTGTGAATATAAAAAATCATTCCCTTATTATTTGTTTATTTGGGTGTTTAACAGATTCTTTGTTGAATTATACAATGGAGCAGTATTGCAGAATTGGGAAGTGATGTCGATGACTTGGTTGCTCACTTTGTTGGTATCTGTTATTTGTTATATAAGGTGATTTGCCTTGAAAGGGGTAATGATCAGGTTATTTAGACTGCACCCATTCTACTATTGTCACATACAGTGTGCGGGTACAGACAAGGAAACTAGCCTTCGTAGGAAGCAGGGATTTGCTGAGAGCTCCCGAGAGTCTTGGTAGTTTTACTTATGCATGATTAATACTGTATTTATCCTGATTAATATCATACAATAAACTGTCTTGTTAACTAAGACAAGAACCTCTTCTGAAAAGACTCAACAGTGGTGTATCCTCTACCACTGATCATCAGACAGACCCTCGACAAAGTACAGAGAAAAGAGGATCAGTGGCAGTGATCTGCCTTGAAAAATCTTTACTCTGCACCACGTACTGGCAGAGGTGGCAGATGCCACAAGGTACAAGTAGTGGTCATTAGGGTAATATCACATCATTGGAGTCTGTTAGATTGTTAGTATTTCATCCCTTGTTGAACTGCAACCATCATTTATTTACTTGAGCTGTGAGGCCTCAGAGATAGTCAGGAGTAAGTGGACGATTTGTAAGCAGTTTATTTTCATTATGTGGGACACCTTGGGAAACTTGTGATTTTAAACAGATTGTTATAAATTTGGGAAAGAAATCAAGAGCTGAATTTTCACTGCCGAGGCTGTTACATTTGTTTCTTCCCATTGTCGACTGATTCAGAACCCCTGGTCCAACTCTATATCCAATAACATTCATTAGAAGTTAGGAAGTTCTCCAGAGGTCAATAAACCCACGACAAAGGATATTAACTTGTCCCGGCATATTCTTTGCCTAGTAGCAGTTGCTACAGGCACAGTTGTCAGCTTCATCCACATCCAGTTTTCCTTTATTGCCAGGATGTGTCTTGCTTACAGAAGAATCGTTCATATTTCATCTTTCAATCTGCCATATTAAAAACAGGTGTATTAAATAAATTCCAGGCTATAGCAATGTATGGTGAAAGAAAAACTCCAGAATGCTAACACTCACAATGTAAAGGCAAAATTGGCCAATATGATCAGTTTTGTTTACAATGAGCAGGCTTTGTTGTCAAAGAAACAAAATAGAAAATAATGCGACCATTTTGTGTTCTTGTAGAAAACTCTCAACCTGTGTTTTGATGCCTGGAGCTCACCTGTTAATTTTCACAGTGTCAATAGACAGAAAGATGGGAGATATACATAATTTTGGTTTTTAACTTAGGTATTTAGACATTTCTCCTGAAGGATCAACTTTGCACAGGAAAAACGGGCAGTTTTCATGTTGCAGATATATTTCCTCTTCCTTGAATTACCGTTCTGCACCATAAGGCAAAATAGATTTTTTCATGACCTCCTGTTGGGTTTTCATGAGGACTATATATTAATATTTGAGGGCTACGTTTTGATTTTCCCTTTTTGTGGCTCCTTTTGTGTCCTCACTAACTCATTTTTACATGGTACAATCATGTAATACATTACCTTCTGTATTTGTGTCAATGGATCAGGTATTTGGATGCATACAAAATCTGAATTAGAAGAATTAATCAATAGCCTCAATAGTTATCATCCATCCATTAAATTTAAAGCCATAGCAGTGAAGAAAATCATTAATTCCCGAGACATCACAGTATTTAAATTGGCACAAAACCACAAGCATAATTAGCAACAGAAGATTTTTATTTTAAAATAATTGACGCACAATTCTAAACTCAAAAAACCTGAAACTCACCTTCCAGACTGGTAAGGTGAGACCTAATGCATTTCTATCACATTTTCACCATGCTGGAATACTTTATTCAGCCAATTACTATCCTTCTTACTACATCTCAGACCTCAATCTCAGATTTAAATTTAAAAATTGACGCAGTGTTCATTGCAATACCATGCACTGCATTTTTTCCTTCTTGTAATTCTTAAACATATCCAACTTTAAAGTGGTGCAACTTAAAACCGGGACTTACTTTAAAAGATCATATTGAGTGGCGCATCAAGACTTCTTTCTTGGTACCTTCAAAACCTATGACCTCCATCACCTGGAAGGACAAGTATAGAAAATACATGGGGGTATCACCATCTACAGGTCCTCCTCCAAACCACACACCACCCTGACTTGGAGCTATACTGCCATTCCTGTTCTATATGGTTACTGGGTCACAATCCCGGAACTCCATTTCCAGTAGCTAGTTGTACCTACTTGACATGACTGCAATGGTACGAGAGGATGGCTCACCACCACCTTCTCCAGGGCAATGGGAAAATGCAACAGGTTCTAGCCTTAATAGCTTCATCCACATCCTGTGAAAGAATAAAAAAAACACAGCAGGATCATAGAGTAAAAAACCAAGAACATTATGACAAACTTGTAAATCACACTTGGTTAAGCCTCAATGAGAATATTGTGTCCAGTTCTGGCCTCCACACTTCAGGAGGCAAAAAGAATTCTGAGATTATTTCGCGGGATAAGTAATTCAGTTGCATGGGTACACTGGAGAAACTGAGGCTGTCCTCTTTGAATTAGTGAGAATTAAGGGGAGGTTTGTTAGAGATGTTCAAAATAATGAGGAACTGTGACAAAGTAAATAGAAAGAAAGATTGTTTCCATTGGTGAATGTCTCAATGTTCAAAGGACACTGATTTAAGATGAGAAAAGCATCATCAATGTAAGGGAAACCTTTTGGTTATGCAGTTCACAGTTAAGATCTGGAACACATTACTTTTTTTTCCTTTATTCACAGGATGAGGGCATCATTGGCTAGGCAGCATTTATTGCCTATCTTTATTAGCCCAGAGGACAGTTAAGAGTCAACCACGTTGCTGTGGGTCTGGAGTCACATGTAAGGATGGTAGTTTCCTTCCTGAAAGGACATTTGTGAACCAGAGGGGTTTTTCCCCCAACAATCGATTCACAGTCATCATTAGGTCCTTAACTCCAGATATTTATTGAATTCAAATTCCACCATCTGCCACAGTGAGATTTGAACCCTGGTCCCCAGAACGTTATGTAGGTCTCTAGATTAACAATCCGCCGATAATACCACTATGCCATCACCTCCCCCTATTACTTGAGAGTGTCGTAAAGACAGATTCAATCATAGATTCCAAAAGGAAACTGAAAGTTGTCTGCAGAGAAAATATTTGCAGGGCTGAGAGGAACAGCAGAGAGAATGGGATTAGTTCTTGCAGAGATCTGGCACTGACACAATGAGCTAAAACTCTCCTTCTGTACTGTAACTGTTGTATTTCTATGAACTGTGTAACTCCAATCAAAATAAAAGTTGCATTCATATCATAGTCATAATGTGTTTTGACTCTGAATATGGAATTTTACTTCATGTGTGTCTTTATAAGTAACACTGTATATATTAATTACATTTTTCATAGAGACATGATAATTATATACCATAAAATGACCACATAATAATCCCTTAAAGTAATCTGATGATGAAATTAATTTTCATAGAATCCCTACAGTGTGGAAATAGGCCCTTCAGCCCAACAAGTCCACACTGACCCTCAGAGCATCCCACACTGACCCATCCCCGAACTCTACAGGAAATTTATCATGGCTAATCCACCTCGCCTACACATCTTTGGACTGTGGGAGGAAACTGGGGCACCAGGAGGAAGCCCACACAGACATGGGGAGAATATGCAACTCCACACAGTCACCCAAGGGTGGAATCAAACTTGAGTCCCTGACGCTGTGAGGCAGCAGTGCTAACCATTGAGCTAGCTTACTGACAGTTTTTTTCAGTGTCCCAAAAAGAACATCCATTTCTTGATACCTTTGAAGGATCATTTTACTGTACATTTTAAACAATGAAAGTATTTCAAGGCAATAATAATCATTTTTAAATATTACCTTGTCAGTAATCCAGCTACAGTCGAGGACACACTTATTTATATACTGCTTGTGAATAGAGCACTAATCATTACAGACTGACAAGACAGAAAAGGAATGGGGAAAAGACAGGGTCATGTAAAAGTGTTACAGCTTGATGTGTTAGACAATAGCTCCAGCTCAACCAATTATTGCAACTATAAATGTGCTCATTTGAAACTTTAAAAGAGCTGCTATGATATATGACACACCTTTAGAGCTACTTTTTATTGTTCTTGAAATAAATTCCAGCACTGCAGGAGGTGTGGTTTAACTCTGATCTGAACCCTCCATGGAGTTGGGTTCAGAGATTTCCCGTCATTGCTTAATCAAAGAATTATGTGAAAGTCAACATCTTCAAGGTTATTGAAGGAATAAAAGATGTGTTTTCCAGATGTACACCTTGAAAATGATCAGGTTTCAGTTCTACAGTTAAATAAAACACAATATTCCTTTGGTTTTACAGCAGAATTTGATAGTGCACTTTGTAATTCTTACACGGTTAAAATTTAAATTGAAAAGAGAATTCTGTTTGCATATTAATTTGTAGAAGAATGATACTATTGTTGTGTTATGTCCCAAGATGAAAATAAAGTTATGAAACATGCTTGTGATATTCTCGCAGCATCATAGCATGTGCTGAGAGTATGAAGACCTCATACTCCATTTTACCTCAGATTATTTCAAGTATGAAACCTCTACTGAATGTATGCTCCTCTGTTCAAATATCACAGCTTAATGTTAGTTCAGACGCTTATGTGCCTGAGGAATATAATGTTTGCACACTAGTTGTTAGTTGGTTAGTTCTAACAAATGTCTGTTAAATTCTTCAATACCACAACAGCCTCACCCAGTTTTGTTTTATTTCGGGAGCTAGCTTTATTATTGCTGCTTTAGGTAAAACACTCAGCTGGAGGCAAATTCTCATCAATTGTAATAGTCAATATAATGAAGTCAAAGATTTATATTTTATTCAAGAAATATAGATAAGGTAAATTTAAGATTCTGCTTTTTTTTCTCCTGGAGATCGTTTTTAAATAAAATTCAAATGATTGCCTTTGTTTTGAATGCTGCTATTACTATATAAAATAAAATGGCAATTCTGCAATGCTTTTTTACTGCCTCACGAAGATTGTAATTTAAAAAAAAGCTGTTGCAGTTTCTTATCTCTGCACTTCTTTTTGGTTTATTAGGTGTTGTGGCCATCAAATGGACTGATTTACAGCAGAGAAGGCAAATGTCTCCACCATGTAAAAGTGCTGACAAAATCTTTGTCAAGGATTACAGGAACGTTGCGACTTGTATAGTTCATTCAGCCGTTCAAACTTGTTTTGCTATTCTCTTAGATCAATAATTCTCAAACTTTTTGTCCTTAAACCATTAATGCAGGTCCAAAGTCCCCACAGACCATCTACTGGCCCTACCCTATCCACTTTTGCTTGTCATCAGAGTTATGGGGGCTTAAGAAAATTATAAATACTTTGCTGCTCCTCATTATTAAAGCTAAATACATTTATATGCTTTTTCTTAGTTTAAATATTATCGGTAAATTCATGTCATAGAAAAAGTACAGATATTTTCTGATTATAAACATTAACATTACAAGAGAATACATTTATTTGAATCATTCTAATGTGTTATAAAATCATCACAATAGCTTTCTTCAGAGCAACTAATACTTAAATTACATCAACATTAATTAAATAAAATAAACAAGAACATGAACTTGCTTATAATGCTATAGTGATGTTGCTGGCACTTATGATAGCATGTGCCATGCACATTGGTCTAGTTTTGTGACATTCCGTGTATGATGATGGGGATGAAGGTTCTGCTTTATTCACTCATATGGTCTTAACTATAAAACCAACTGGAGGATCTTCAGGTACAGCCAATGTTCTGACAAGAGTCATGGATGATTTACACCTCAACTCCATCTACCAGCATTAGTGGGATGTCTAACTAAACAACTTATTGTCTCAAATTTCAAAATATCAAGTGACCCGTTATTCACATCCTTTGGAGGACAAATTGCAGATTTTTATCATCTTTGATGTTAAAATATCCTTCCCAAAATTACACTTACATGGCTTAGTTTTAATTTTAAGATTATGGCCCCTTAGTCTGGATTCATCGCCAAAGGATACAGAGATAGAAATTGGTTTCAATGAATATCAATACAATTGTTGACATAACTAGGTATCCTTTGATTTTTTTTCAACTAATACCTTCAAGGCTCCCTCAAAGCAGTGAAATCCATAATGATGCATTTCTGATGCCGGTTGTGAAATCCCAATGATTAGCCCATTGTTCCCAAAGGATACATACTCCAGTACCACACAACTTTGTAAAAAGAAACAGTAAAATGAGGTTGTAGACATGTTCGCCAAGCCGATGGGTTTGATTGCAAACGTTTCGTCACCCTGCTAGGTAACATTGTCAGTGCACCTTTGGTGAAGCATTGGCATTCTGTCCCGCTGGTTATTTATATGCCTCGGTTTGTTGGGCTAATTGGTATTACTTCCGGTTTTGTTTCTCAGCAGTTTGTACACATTGTCTAATTCAATGTGTTTGTTGATGGAGTTCCGGTTGGAATACCAGGCCTCCAGGAATTCCCTGGTGTGTCTCTGTTTGGTTTGTGCGATTATGGATATGTTGTCCCAGTCGAATTCGTGTCCCTCGTTGTCCGTGTGTAGTGAGACAAGTAAGAATTGGTCGTGTCTCTTGGTGGCTAGTTGGTGTTCATGTCTCTGTATCGACAATTTTCTTCCGGTTTGGGCTATGTAGTTTTTCCTCACAGTCCTTGCATGGTATATCGAAATACCCCAACCACCCCAGCAAACCGAGGCATGTAAATAACAAGCGGGACATAACACCGAAGCTTCATTGAAGGTACACCGACACTGTTACCTAGCAGGGTGACGAAACATTTACAATCAAATCTATCAGCTCAGCGAGCATGTCTACAACCTTATCCTCAACTCGAGCTACAAATCCTCTCGAAAACTTTAAACAGTAGAATGCTTTCAAGAATTCTTGTTAAAGACAAGCTGAAGTTACCCCTTATGTTATAATGCTATCTAACATATCAAGAAAGAAAACATTAAATGAGGTGTATGCTTTTACCACATTCCTTCCTTGCGAAGAAGGGCTTTTGTCATCTCACACCTATCCTGAAGTTAGTGTTGGAGCTGGAGTTCACAACTAGATCAAAATTCAAGGTCCACTTCTAAAGCTTCCCGCTACATGTCTGTTGGTTTAGAATCCTGTCTTCTGATGCAAAAGATCATGGGTTTAACCACCCCTTCAGGATTTGATTACATGTTCTAGGCTGATACTACAATACACCGCTGAAGGAGTGTCAGAAATCGATGAGATGTTACTTTGAAACCTCAGTTGCCAGTTCAGCTGACTGTGAATGGTAACATGCCACTAATCTAAGTATTGCAAAGTTAGCTGACAATTGAAGCCTGAGGTGGGGACAATTTTGGGGAAGGGATGCTCACAGGATTTAACAGTGTTTTTGCAGACTTGTTCTGGTCCCACAAAAATAATAGTTAAAAATATTTGCTCATCTTTTGAATGACTTTCAGTGATTTATTTGAGGGCTATTGGTTAGGTTGATCAATGCCAACATGAAAGATTGGCATGTTGCCTGTGTCAATCGGTAACCCCAAATTTCAACAGAGGCCATTCATTCTTAACCTCATCCAAGGTGATTGCAGATACAATCCCAGCAAGAGATAACAGGCTGTAAGTGGGCTAATGTCATTTTCATACTGCTACTATCCTGTTTCTGCCTAGTATAAGAACTTAAAATTGGCTCCAATTTATGTAAGGTGTTTAACAATTACTGAGACAGGCTAATGAACTAATTACACTTATGTATCTTTGGTGCAACAGCTTTGATGCTTGCACATACTTTAGCTTGGATGTTGCGACCAGCGACAAAGCAATGGTGTTCTCTGCTAAACTCTAAAAAAGTGATCTAGTGACTGACTTTTGTGTGGATTTCCACATTCCCAACATTAATTTGAATCAAGTCAAAGGCTTTTCTTCACGCTCAGCAACAGTGATGTCATCAATCTGAGCAATCAACAAATCACATTGAAGAATTCATATCAGGGCATTGCAGGAACTAAAATATATTGCTCATTCACTATTTATGCAATTTTACAATAAAGATTGTGGCATGCATATTAGAAGTTGAAATCAATGAAATTTACCATCATTACAGCAAAATGCATACCTTTAATATGCTAACTATCTTAACTTCAGTTTTTTTTTAAAGTTGTGTGAGTACATAGTGCTTTAAAACTCCAGCATTGATTGTAATTCTTTTTCTGAGTCCTTCTGAGTATGGCAAAATGGCCAGATATCCCAAAGTCTAAGAACCAGACCAAAAGATCTCAGCTAAAGGAATTGATCTGACCCAGTCAGGTAACATGAATGCTACATTTGGTCTCATAGCCTCCGGATTTGGAGGAAAAATGTCACCTAGTACTATACCTCCTGATTGATTAACATTGACTTGCTAGGAAGCCGAGTGTGTGGATACTGGTTGAGTACCAGATTAGAAATGACTGCAATGCCCTCCTGCAAACAGCTAGCCTTTGATAAATGAAGAATTATCATTAACACCATTGCCTAGAAGGACAGCAATGCTTTCAGGAGACAATGAAAAGAAGAAAAGAAATTGTTGGCTCCTGTTAGTGTCACAGCTGCAGGGTGTGCAATGAAGATGAAAGCTGGGGACCATAGGTTGGTGTATAACTGATGTCACATGGTACATCTCAGTACAGCCACTGTGAAAAGAGCTCTTTTCTCCATGGTCTCCTTCTGCCCATGAATTGTCTTTGATCCTTGAGTCTCCTGCTACCAAAATTAATAATTTACTCTCATAAAATATTGGCGCATTTCCTGCACTACAAATGTGACTACATTTCAAAGCACTTCAGTGGCTGTAAAATGCTTTGAGACACCCTGAGGTCATGAAAGGTTCAGTATAAATGTACGCTCATTCTTTTACTTAATCGTGTGAGTAAAAGAGCCAGTGTATATTGGTGCAATTAACCAACATGATTGGTAATGTAGTAAAGTATAATGTTATTCAGGCTGCATTGTCCTTGTATATACTGAGAGTGAATAGCCTCATCCGTCATCAGTGCTTGTGATAGATTACAGGCAGTGTGGCTGAACTTTTCCAAGTTGCTGCTGCATTTTTGAAATTTTTAAGCTTTAATGAGCAAATTGGCTGGTTTCTTTCTGAATCAGTGACGCAACCAGTAGTCTGGTCATATTTTATACTGTGTTTAATTTATTATTAGCCATGTGAATGTATATTAATGCTACCAGTAGTGTTACTGCCAAACAGATGTATTGCAAGAAATGGTAACTAAATGTCTACATGACAGTAGATAGAACAATTTCATTAGTAAGATTCACAATTGGTTAACATAGCACTCAGTAGATTTGAGGCCCACAAATAGAACTGGCATGGAGGCTTAGCCCCCAATATAAAATCAGACGACAAGGTGTAGAGCTGGATGAACACAGCAGGTACCATTTCTT
>NC_063340.1:59915051-60053123 GCF_021869965.1 Rhincodon typus
CCTTAAACGTCAGCCTTCCTGCTCCTCTGATGCTGCTTGGCCTGCTGTGTTCATCCAGCTCTACACCTTGTTATCTCAGTTTCTCCAGCATCTGCAGTTCCTGCTATCTATAAAATCAGACTATTTTGCATTTCCATTTGAATCAATTATTTTTATGCCCAGACAAACTGCCTTTGTTTGCTGATATGAAAAGGGCACATGCGTCTCTACAATCTGCACCATAATTTTGGAGTAAAAGTAACAAGACTGAGTCCTTTCAAACCTTGTTACATCATCTAACACTGCTTTTGCTTTAGATGGCTTGTTGTACAACTGCAATATAGACAAACAAAACTTCAACAAGCTACAGTGCAGATTGAACTTCTGAGAGAATTTTAAAGTTGATTTGAGATCTTCTTAATGTTAGGAGACAGCAATATGTGTCAGTGGCTCTCATATACATAGAGATTTTAACTGGCATTTGGATACTTTGGAAACAGATGTTAAATTTAGTGAAAATATGCAGGTTTGGAGTTTTGTTTTTTTGGGTAGGGACATGAAGTGTTGCAGATCAACGGTGCTAATATCACTTTAAGAAACCATGGTCCATAAACTATTGTGTATGCGGGGGTCCAAAATTAGAGGGCATACATTTAAGATGAGAAGGGAAAGATCTAAAAGGGCTTTAAGAGGCATTTTTTTCATGCAGAGGGTGGTGCGTGTATGGAATGAGCTGCCAGAGGAAGTAATGCAGGCTGGTACAATAACAACATTTAAAAGGCATCTGGATGGATATATGAATAAGAAAGGTTTTGAGGCATATGGGCCAAATGTTGGCAAATGAGACTAGATTAATTTAGGATATCTGGTCAGCAAGGATGAGTTGGACTAAAGGGTCTATTTCCATGCTACGTTTCTCTACGACTCTATGACTCTAATTGGTGTATCTCTGCTGTTTCAACTTTCCAAAACCTATCTTGATTTTGGCAAAGTTTGATCTGCTTTGCCAAAATGATACTCGAACACCAAGAGCCAGACTTAAAGGAGTTGGTGGTGTAGTGATAAAGTCACTGGAACTAATAATCCAGAAGCCAATGTTCTGGGGACAAGACTTCAAATCCTAGCATGGCAGATAGTGAAAGTTGAATCCAATAAAAATAAGGAGTTGAGAGCTAGCATAATGGTAGCAATGTTACCACTTATAGTGATCGTAATGACCCATCTAGCCCTCTCATATCCTTCAGGGAAGGAAAGCTGATATCCTCACCTGTTCTGGTGGATATGTGGCTCCAGATCCACAGCAATGTGGTTGATTCTTGACTGGCCTCAGGGCAATAAATGCTGGCCTAGCCAGCAACCCCCATATCCTATGAATAAATTAAAAAAAAGATTCTCACTACCAAAGTATGATGCTGGTGTTAAGAAATTTCTTGACTTAACTGGTGTACCTCGACATATTGAGCCCTACTAAATGCACCATGACAGGGGCAGGATCAAATTAGGCCTACTAAACCCAGAATCAGATCAAAGGTAAGAATGGGGGAGAATAAGACAGTTTAGAGAAACAGATACAAATTGTTATTGTTGATACAATTCACAGATGGTTTCATTATGATTACTTGTTTGCGCTCCAAGACTCAGAAATGGATTAGCTTAGTATTGGAAGTGGAATGATGGATTTTGATTGACATTGTAACGGAGTTATAGTAAGTTATTGGATGGAACCTTACAGGGCCTAAGCAACACGGGCTGTAGCAAGATATGCGGCATATTCAGTGGAGAGTTCCAGTTTTGTGTATCTCACCGTCGAAATCATCTCACTTTATCTTTTAAGCTTCTCACAAGTAGCGTGCTAAGATTCTCACCAGGCAGTGGTGAGTTGCCAATTGGAAGCAACTAGCACTTGTTAAGCTCCTTGTTGATGGCCCAACTCGTCTCATTAATATCCTGGTTGTGACCTTACCAAACCGTGACATTGTGCCTGTTTCTGCATCATATCTCTCAGACCTCTGGAAGACTCCACAGGTGGAAACCAGAGCAGGTGCTTGGAGGGTTTAGCTCACCTCCTGCTCTAAATAACCTCCACATTGGACACTGGCCACCAATATCTCAGGCCATGCTCTGTGGCTACTAGCCAGATGCACCAAACATCCAGAGACTTTGGCATCTGGCATGTGCCAGCCTCCGAGAACCCTCATAGCACGTTCCTGCTCCACTTGCAGACCATTTCTGCACTTCAATGCTGCACTTTGAGCTGCTCTGGCATCTATCATTGTAATGCTCCTGCAGAGATCCTGTGAACACATGAACATACTCCAGCTCATAGACTGGGCCAGGGTGCATCTTCAGCTTGTTTGTTTGCTATCATAGCACTTACTCACTCAGAGCCTCCCTGGATCCTCACATCATTTGTGCCATCTGTGCCTTTTTCCACTTTGCCTCCTTAGCCAGAGGTACTAGACTCATATAACTACAACAACAACAAAAACAGGAAAAGTTCAGCAGGTCTGGCAACATCTGTGGAGAGAAAGCAGAGTTAACATTTCAGATTGAGTGACCCTTCCTCAGAACTGATGGTAGCTAGGAACAAGTGTTTTTTTGAAGAAGAGGATAAGGTTGGGGGAGGGGGTAAGGAATAAATGATATGTGGGATCGAGCCAAAGAGAGAAAGAGCAGTTGGACAGACAAAGGAGTGGATAACAATCCTGGTAGGAGGGTGAATAGCTGTTAATGGGGACTGTTAGTGGCTAACAATGGGTTGTGTGTAATAGCAGACCATGTGTTAACAAGGCCTAGTGTGTGGGGTTTGGGGTAAGGACATGGGAGAGCTCAAACCGTAAAGGTGTTGAACTTGATATTGAGTCCAGAAGGCTGCAGGTTTCCTAAGTAAAAACTGACGTATCGTTCTTCCAGCTTGTGCTGCATTGCAGCAAGCCTGAGACAGAGATGTTGGGAACAGGATGGTGTGATAGACTGGCAGACAACTGGAAGCTCAAGGTCATTTTTTAGGATGGAACGTTGGTGTTCTATGAAGTGGTCACCCAGTCTACGCTTAGTTTCCCCAGTGTAGAGGAGGCCATATTATGAGCTGCAAATGCAGTAGACTAGATTGTGGGAAGTGCAGATAAAGTGCTGCTTCACCTGGAAGGTGTGTTGGGGCCTTGGGTACTGAAGAGATCTGTTGTTATACACAACCCATTGTTAGCCACTAACAGTCCCTGTTAACAGCTCTTTACCCTCCTACCAGGATTGTTATCCCCTTCTTTTTCTATCCAACTGTTCTTTTCTCTCTTTGGCTGTATCCCCACCTATCATTTATTAATTACCGCCCCCCTCACCACCTTACCTTCTGCAAAAAAAAGCTTTTTCCTAGCTACCATCAGTTCTGAGGAAGGGTCATTCATTCTGAAACGTGAACTCTGATTGCCTCCACAGACGCTGCCAGACCTGCTGAGCTTTTCCAGAAATTTCTGTTTTTATTTTGATTTACAGCATCAGTAGTTCTTTCAGTTTTTCTTCATATTACTGCAATCTTGCTGAGCTGTTTAACACAGACACAAAGTTTGGAAGCTTGTCATAGCTATCAGCAGGCTTCATGGCTCCATCTGACTGACATATTTTTAACTTTGTATGAACAGCAGCTTTTTCAAAGCAGATTTCTGAAAGGATGTTGATTTCCTCAGTATTTCAGGACTTATCATTGTTTTTTTTCTGAATTCAGTTGTGGGATGTGGGCGTTGCAAGCTGGCCAGCATTTATTGCATGCCACAATATTATAGGTTTCATTGATTCTGTGCATGGTGCATTGGGGTTTGATGAGCATGGAAGGGGCATGGAAGGTCCATGGAGAGCACAGTTAGGTCATGGAAGTGTCATGGGTGTGATGTATTAAGCACAGGGCTGTACAATAGGCAGAGAGGAGAATTTGAGGATTTGAGGCATGGATAAGACCTTTTAAACTTAACTTTCAAAAGGTTGCCAAACTCAGAATGTGGGTGATTAGTCCTCTGAGGAGCCAGCTAAGAAATTTGTGGGGTGGTATTAGATGTCTATGGGTGCTCTGGAGCTGGCCTGGTTGGGAGTGTAGGATGTGAGCTACCAACAGCATCTTTGTCACGTAGGTAAAAACTCTCAGCACTGGAAATGGGGCAGGAACCCCAGAATCAGATTCCGTTTGCCATTTTTATATCCCCTGCTTCCATTCTGACATGAACAGAGGCATGAAATCTGGACCTAAGCTTTAAATTATCAGGCGAGATTATGTGATCTTGGGTTGTCCCTCTTAGAATTTAGAAAAGTAATAATGTTTTTGGAATATTAAGTAGAACATATGAGGTAGATAGAGAGAAACTATTTCTGCTGCTTGGCGTCTAATACAACATTAAAAAGACATTCGAACAGGTACAGGGATAGGAAAGTTTTGGAGGGCTATTGGCCAAATGCAGGCTATCATAGAAGCCCTACAGTGTGGAAGCAGGCCATTCAACCCATACCACCCCCTTGAAGAGAATCCCACCCAGACCCATTCCATTACCCCATATTTCCCATGGCTAACCCACACATCCCTAGACACTATAGGCAATTTAGCATGGCCAATCCACCTAATCTGCATATCTTTGGACTGTGGGAGGAAACCAGAGCACCCTGAGGAAAGCCACACAAAGAATGTGCAAACTCCACACAGACAGTCACCCAAGGCTAGGGTTGCACCTGGGTCCCTGGCACTGCGAGACAGCAATGCTAACCACTGTGCCACCCAGGCAAATAGGACTAGTTCAGTTTAGGAAACCTGGTTGGCATGGGCCGAAGGCACCACTTCTGTGATGTATGCTTTATGACTCTCTGACTAGGTGGCACGTTTTAAAATTAGAGGCAGAACTTTGAGCAGTGAAATCAGGGAAATGTCTTACATACAAAGGATGGTAGGAGTTTGGAACTGCCTTCGACAAATGACAATTAATGCTAGATCACTTGTTGATTTTAAATCTAATATTGTAGATTCTTGTCAGTCAAGGGTATTAAATGATATGGGTTAGCTGGCAGATTAGCCATGATGTCATTGAATGATAGAGCAGGTTTGAGAGCTAAATGGTCACTCTCCTCCTGTGAGTTTCTTGGTAGTTTATGACATTATTTTTTCATTGAACTAGGCTCAAAAAGAAGGTACATTCTGGAAAAGTTTCACCAAAAACACTCTTGTACCTTACAAGATTATCAGCTACCTATCATTGGAGCATGCTAAAATACCACAATTCTTAGAGAAAAGATCCCGGAATCAGATTAAGTAAAGGGATGTGTATGCTTTGCTTTACAACAGCCATAACCATACCAATTTTAACAAGATCACAGCAATGTCAGATAAATAAAGGGAAAATTTGCCTGCTTTTCTTAGAAGAAAGTGGGGAAAAAGAAGAAATAATTGAAGACAGATACAGATATGACTAAGGAGAAAATGTGTGGGCGTTTCAGATTTATAAAATTGGGAAGATGATTGAAGAAGAGTAACAAAGATAGATAGAAAACATTGAAGGCAAACAAAAAAAAACAGGGGTGTGCAAATAGAAGAAGGAATTAGTAGGTGTAAACAGCAGGGAGACAGTTGCAGAGAAAGAGAAAGACGCTTGTTTGCTTTTGTCAATCAGCAAAACCATATGAGATTATCTAGTTTATTAAAACTATTACTATGAGTAGGAGGTACAGCTTAATAATATAAATCATTCACAAGAAGGTTTCTGCAGAAGTTACATATGGAAACAGGCATCAATATACTGTCAGAAGTTTCCTGGCAGTTTTCAGTACTTGAACAAACCATTCATTGTATTCATATTGCAGGTGCAAGGTGATGGAGTGCCAACCTTATACATTTAATCTTAGATCATGATCAATAAAACTGAAATCAATAGATTGTATTCTTGCTGCAAATGCAAAAATCAATCACTGTCACCATTGCGCCCTGTGAAACTGATTTGACTGTTCCTCTGTTTAATTATGAATGTTTTACATTGTGATCAAGGTCAGAAATCACACAACACCAGGTTATAGTCCGACAGGTTTATTTGAAAACACAAGTGACTTATTTCACCTGATGAAGGGGCTATGCTCTGAAAGCTTGTGTTTTCAAATAAACCTGTTGGACTATAACCTGGTGTTGTGCGATTTCTGACCTTGCCCACTCCAGTCCAACACTGGCATCTTCACAATCATTACATTTTGATGTTTAGAATCAATAAAAAAAAGTTGAAATATGGAAGAATTGCACTAGAAACTTAAGTTTATTGTTAAGGTATGGCTCTCAACAATCTTGGGGACACCAATGATAATGGTGGTGTTCCTGCTATTTCTAACCTGTCTGTTATATTAAAAGGAGATGTGAAAGTTGTTTATCAGGCAAACATTGATAAGGAACTGGCTTAGTCTAGACATGGTGTAACTCAGGAGCTGAACAAGTCGACTGAGTTGAACTGCACCCAAAGCCACACAGACAGCATTGGACTCCACTAGGGGAGTCAAGACCCGGCCTGGATAATTGGATGGGGGTACATTTAGGAAAAAAACTCAATTGCTTCCCTTACAAGGGGATGAGAGGGTCATGTTTGCAGTCACAAAACAGAAATCCCAAAATCTAACTGTGGGAACATAGGAACATAGGAATCAGGAATGGGAGTAGGCATTCCACCCCTTTGAGCCTGCTCCACCATTTAACATGGTCATGGCTGATCATGTTCTGGTCTCATCTCCACTCTCCTGCCTGCTCCCCATATCCCTTTATCCCAGTTTGCATCAGAAACCTACCTATTTCTTTCTTGAACCTGCTGATTGATTCTGCGTCCACTGCACTCTGAATTCCACAAATTCATAACCCTCCAAGAGAAGTAGTTTCTCCTCATCTCAGTTTTGAACCTACCTGCTCTCACTCTGTGTCTTTGACCTCTTGATTGAGATTGTCCCACAAGGGGGATCATCTGTTAAAAGTCCACCTTATTAATCTCCTTTGGTATCTTATATGCCATTCTTTCCAGCTGTGTGAGATAAATGGGTATGGAGATCTTTATGCCACCCTTTAAGGCCCCTCCAACCAAATTTGTGAAGACTGTGGGTGAGAACTATGTGCGTCAGGATTTCAGTACTAAGGTATTTGCAGGTAGGAAGGTTCAGCAGATAGTCATCATGTGTATTATTCTGCATCAGGGGCTCAGGTAAACCAACGGCAGACAAAACCACAGTCTTTGATGTCTCACATTTTCTGAAAATAGTGTTGATACTACACAACAGTAATGACAGCTTTCAAAACCCACAACACAGAATTTAGAAATTGCAGGCTAATGATAATTTAAGAGTGGTTAGTAAGTCAATGCAAGATTTTGTACAATATGTATGTTATAAGGTGGGTTTGATAGCTGTCAACTAAAGGAAGGAAAGCACATCTGGGATTACAGTGAGTACACATGCTGACTGGCGTGAATGAACAAGTGTGTGTGTCAAATATTATGAAATGTCAAAAAATTCAGTTGTTTCTTATTATTTTTCAATGTTGTCGAGAGCAAAGCTTTACCATCTTGGGAATTCCAAAGAGCTTTGATACATAAAAAAATAATTGATCTTGATCTTTCGGAAACTACAGTAACTGGGGCCCCTTGCAGGAACATTGGAGAGGTTATAAGGACAAGGACTCATGTGAGACCATTCCATTTTCTAGTTATTAATTTTCATTAGGTTTCCCCATTCCTTAACTGAAAGCTTTTGTAGAAAATTCATGTTAACTCTTTAACTTCTGGAGTTTTGTTTTATCATTATATCCGTATAGAAGGATGAATAAAGGACATTCAAAGTGGATTAGTGATTACAAACTGCACATACAAAAATCTGATAAACATTTGACATAAAAAGTTGATATAGGAAAATGCTCCATATGCTTTTTAACCACATAATTGTAAACAAAGTTCGTAAACTAGTTGCGAATGCTGTTAAAGCTGGCAGATAGGGAAGTTACTTTTTCTTGGGGTGTAAAACGAATGCTAGAAAAAAAAACCTTTTGTTTATTCTACTGTTCAGTTTGATGTCAAAATTGGATTCTAAAGTGGCCCAAGGGCAACAGATGGGTGACTGCAGTCCCCCATTGCACAACTTCCAATATTAAATAAAATGAATAAGGAAGCTAAACTAGGTAGCTCCGAAAATGAGTGTGACAATTACAGTGTGCAATTGCCCTGTGCCCATTTGATGCAATTAGTGACATATTTGTGTGGAGCCAGAATTATATGTCATGTTGACTGGCAGCATGCATTGCAGGTTAATGAACCTGTGGGATTGGATTGCAAGAGACCTGTCAATATGCTAGCTGGAGCCTGTGGAAGGAAGTGACCCAGACAGTGGAAGACATTGTCCTAAGGAATTTGGAAACATCTTTGCTGCAGAACAAGACTTGATGACCTCACAAGGCCAGCAAAGATAAGTCAGAGAACCGTAAGTTGCCATTAATACCTGTTTTGAATATCTTTGTTAATTAATTCACATGATGAGCATATCTCTGGCTGGGTCAGCATTTATTTCTCATCTCTAGTTGTATTTAAGAAGATGGCGATGAGCTGCCTTTTTGAAGTGCTGCATTCCATTTGCTGTAGATAAACCTATAATGCCATTAGACAGGGGGTTCCAGGATTATAATCCACAACACTGAAGGAATGGTGATATATTTTCAAGTTGGGATGGTGGCGAGTTTGGAGAGGAACTTGCAAAAGGTGGTATTCATATGTATCTGCTGCTCATGTCCTTCCAGATGGGTTTGAACATGCTATCTAAGAAGCCTAGAATGTTTCTGCAGTGCATCTTGTAGATGGTATACACAATTCCGCTACTGAGTGTCAGTAGTAGATGGCCTGTATGCTTGCGGATAAGTTGCCAATCAACAGGCTGCTTTGTCCTATCTCAAGCTTCTTAAGTGTTGTTGGAGATGCCCTCATTCAGGCAAGTGAAGAGTATTCCATCACAACCTCACTTGTGTCTTGGAGATGGTGGACAGACTTTAGGGAGTCAGGAGGTGAATTACTCACTAAAGGATTCCTAACCTCTGACTTCCCCCTGTCGCTACAATAGTTATATGGCTAGTCCAGTTCAGCGTCTGATCAATGATAACCATTAGGTTGTTGATAGTGGGGGATTCAGTGATGGTGATGTCATTGTATCTTAGGGATGATGGTTAGATTCCCTCTTGTTGGAGATGGTCATTACCTGGCATTTGCATGGCATGAATCTTACATGCCACTTGTCAGCCCAAGCCTAGATATTGTCCAGGTCTCGCTACATTTGGACACGACAGCTTCAGAATCTAAGGAATCATGAATAGTACTAAACATTGTGCGATCATCGGTGAACATCCCCACTACTGACTTTATGATGGAGGGAAGCTCATTGATGAAGCAGCTGAAACTGAGGACCTCCTGCAGAGATGAGTGACCTCCAACTACCACAAATATTTTCCTTTGTGCCAGTTATGGCTCCGTGCATTTTCCCCTAATTCCCATTGCCTCAGGTTTGCTTGAACTCCTTGATGCCACACCCATTCAAATGCAGCTTTGATGTCAAGGACTGTCACTGTCACACTCACCTTTAGAATTTGGCTCTTTTGTCCATGATTGAACCAAGACTGTAATGAGGTCAGGAGCTGAGTGGCCCTAACAGGAACCAAACTGGGCCTTACGAAGCAGGTTATTGCTGAGCAGGTACTGCTTGATAGTACTGTTGATGTCACCTTCCCCCACTTTACTGATGATCGAAAGTAGACTGGTGAGGCGTTAATTGGTCGGGTTAGATTTGTCCTGCTTTTTGTGTATAGGACATAACTGGGCAATTTTCCACACACTCCAATAGACATTGTATCTGTATCTATACTACAAGAGCTTAGCTCGGGATGCAGCAAATTCTGGAGCACAAGTCTTCAGTACTGTTGCTAGAATGTTGTCAGGCCTCATTGCCTTTGCAAAATTCAGTGTCTCCATTCGTTTCTTTATATAGAGTCATAAAGTTATACAGCATGGAAAAGATCCTTTGGTCCAATTCGTCCGTGCTGACCAGGTTTCTGAACTAGACTAATCCGATTTGCTTGTGTTTGGCGCTATCACTCTAAACCTTTCCTAATCATATTCTTGTCCAAATGTCTTTTAAATGTTGTGACTGTACCTGCATCTACCGCTTCTTCTGGTAGTTCATTCCACAAGTGAACCATTCGCTGTGTGAAAAAAAAACTTTCCCCTCTCACCCTAAACCTATGCCTGCTAGTTTTGAACTCCCCTACCCTGAGGAAAAGACCTTTGCAATTCACCTTATCTATGCTGGTCATGATTTTATAAACCTCGAAAATGTCACCCCTCAACCTCCTATGGGAAAAAAGGTCCCAGCCTATCAAATGGCTGAAGACTGGCATCTGTGACGCTGGGATCTTTTGGAGAATGCCGAGATGGATCATCCACATAGCACTTCTGAATAATTCAGGTTTATCTTTTTCACTGATGTGTGCTGGGCTCCCCCATCATTGAGTCTGTTTACGGATTCTCCTTCTCCAGTGAGTTGTTTAATTATCCACCACCATTCATGATTAGAGATAGTAGGAACTGCAGATGCTGGAGATTTCTGAGATAACAAGGTGTAGAGCGGGATGAACACAGCAGGCCAAGCAGCATCAGAGGAGCAGGAAAGCTGACGTTTCAGGCCTAGACCATTCTTCAGAAAGCGTTAGGGTTATCATCGCATTCATGACTAGATGTGGCAGGTCTGCGGAGCTTAAATCTTATCTGCTTGTTGTGAACTCACTTACCTCTGTCTATCACTTGCTGCTTATACTGTTTGGCATACAAGTAGTTCTGTTTTGTAGCTTCACCAGGTTGACACTTCATTATTAGGAATGCCTGACACTGCTCTTAACATCTTTCCTGCACTCTTTATTGAATTAGGTTTGATCTTCTGACTTGATGGTAATGGTAGAGTGAGGGACATGCTAGACCTTGAGGTTGCAGATTGTGCTGGAGTACTGTTCTGCTGCTATTGATGGCCCATAGTGCCTAACGGATGCCCAGTCTTGAGTTGCTATACCTTTTGAACTCTATTCCATTTAGCAAAGTATTTCTGACAATTGTACCCTAAAATGCATTCAGACATCCTGGGGTATGTCCTACATATCATATGATCTGTCAGGACACCTACACATGGAAGGTTTCTATTAAATAGATACAGTAACTTGTAACCTTGCAACTTCATTAGGAATTTAAGAACAATTGATAAAATTCTCAAATGGTTGTTAAACTGGATAGTCTGTGGCTGACATTAAGGAATTGTGTAATGCAGGGCAGCATTCTGTAATAATCCCAGGTGGAGAAATCAATGAGAGAAAGAAACATTGAAAATATTGCAAATTCACTAAGTCAATATTGCAGAAGATGGAAGGATCTGCATCAACAGATGGTGCCAGATCTGCTGAGCTTTTCCAGCAATTTCTGCTTATATTGGGCTAGACGATACCTTGTCTGAATAAGGAATTATCAGAATGGTACAGAATTCACGATGAAGCCCAAGAATGAGTTGTTGGAAATGGAGCATGAAGTGGAAGCTAAGGTGATGTCAGATTCTTATTGTTCAGCATTAAAATGATGACCTCAGGAGTTAACTCATAACATAACAATTTCTTATAGAACACCAGAACTATATAAGTGCACATTAAAGATTTTCCAATGTTATGCCCCACATCACAAGTGTGGCAGTGCTCAGTGCACTTCTGTGCACCAGTATCAGGGAAGAATTTGTAATTAAGCATCTTGGAGCAAACGCTAACACCAGGAACCCCTACTTACAATTCACGAAATAAAGAAACCTCTTTTATAGATATTTGACCCAAATTAAAGATAGTCTCAAGGAAGATTTCAAAATGAAAAGCAAGAGTTTTTAATTAAAAAAATAAAATATTGTAATGAAAGTGCAATCTAAGAAAGCAGGGAAACAGGGTGGCATGGTGGCTCAGTGGTTAGCACTGCTGCCTCACAGCACCAGGGACCCAGATTCAATTCCAGCCTCAGGCAATTGTCTGTGTGGAGTTTGCATGTTCTCTCCAAATCTGTGTGGGTTTCCTCCCACAATCCAAAGATGTGCAGGCTAGGTGGATTGGCCATGCTAAATTGCCCGTAGATTAGGTGGGTCATAAGGTGATGGGTCTGGGTGGGATGCTCTGAGGGTCAGTGTGGACTTGTTGGGCCAGAGGGCCTGTTTCCACACTGTAGGGATTCTATGAAGTGAAATGTTAGTGTGGGCAAGATTAGCAGTGAGCTCAATGGGGGAAAAAGTCCTGGGGTGTTGGGAAACCAGTACTAACATGACAATTTTCTGAGGAGGTACCATTAGGGTGGGGAACCAGCTCAATTCCAGAAGGTGGTTTGGAATTTTAAATACGTTAATGAGACTAGTAGACTGAGATTTAACCTGCTTTGCAGTATTAACTGTGACAGGCTAGGTTTCTGAGGGAAACATCTATAGCTGCAACAAAGCCAGGATCGTATTGAAGAGAAACAAGTGCCATCACAGCAACTGTGATGAGCTAGAAGGTGCAGGACTACTTCCTCTCAGCACCTCCACCATCCCTATCAAAGATTACTACCATCAGAAACACTTCTGAAAGTTTCCCACTCCTCTCTGATTTAATGTCACAGGGTTCAGAACTCAGATTGGTCTGGTTTCCTCCCCCTCCCATAACTCCCCTGATCCTTGGGATCAAAGCCCTATTGAGTTGCAGATCAAGGCCCATTCTGCCATTGGGATTTGACCTGTCCAGCCTTGCGATCCAATCTGGCGTGTTCACTGCCAGATAAGAAGCTAACTCTACCAATCAAGCTAATTGATGGCTGACGAAAGTTTAGGACCACACTTCAGGACCAAAGTGGTCTATCCATTCCTCCCCCTTTTCCCAGCATATTGGTAAGGAAAATCCTCTCTTGTGAAATCTGACATGCGATAAAGCACAGTAATTCACCGTCATGTCCTCTGCAGATACTGAGATAAGGATCCTAGGGATTAGCAGACATGGGCAGCAAAATAAAGAATGCGCAGCTATCTTTTAATTCAGACAATAAAAAGTAAAATATTTTGAGAATGAATCGTGTTTAGAACAGAACTTTTCTCATGGGTCATGTTAGCTTCTTTAGCTCTGACCTCGACACACAGTATTGTGATTATGGGTGCTCCAGCTTTAACCTTTGAACCCCTCGATGAATTCTTAAGCAGCTTCCCCACTTTGCTGCACTCAATACCACTGTAGCGCATTCTATTTCTCACACAACATTGTAATAATTAGCATAGTGCTTGAGGACGGGTGGGTATGGGGTAGAAGGTGATACAAGGTTTAAAAAAGGCATTGGGTAGTAACAGAGGATCTTTCAGAGAATTTCTAAGCAAAAATGCTGATGTAAATTCCTTTTTAATTCATGTCTTGTATCTGGCTGTGTGAACTGACCCAGAGAAGCTGTTCTTTTCAGAACAGAAGATTCTCCTGGTTTTGAGAGCCCATGTGTTTCAGCTCACTGTTATTTTTAAATTAGCTGTGGGATAAATTAGAGGGTTAAGAATAAAACAAAACCATCTGATGAGGAGGCAGGAAACAGATGTGGTTTGTGCTGTGAAAGAATAGTATCAGTTCACTGGCTTTTACAAAGCCACATTTTGAATTCCATTTTGTTGGTCACAAGGAAAATTTATGAGCTGTATTAACTTTTCCACCACCACTTAATGGTTTAAGAACATAACTTTCGACTCTTTGAACTCTTCTAAGAGCATTCCAGAAAAAATATACTAAATATGGGAAAGTTTAGAAGTATTGATTTTTATAATCTGTATTCAAGAGAAATAACTGGCTGTGGGGGTCATTGTCGCTGGTGAAAATATCATGGATGCACAATGGAGGAAGTTTTTTTTCCATGAGGAAGAACTCATGAATGGCAAACTAAGAATGTAAAATGTTCAAATGTAAATATTCAAAGTGGAATAGAAAGGTGTACCAGTATAAACCTCATGCATTCTTTTTTCATCATGTCTGAACAGTTCAAAACACAGAAGAGGTGCTGAAAAAAAGAGACAGTAAAAGCTATTCAGTTTTATTTTTAATATTACGAAGAAACAATTGTGATATCCAGAGACTGTTAGAACAAAATGAAGTGTTATTTCCAAAGTGAAGTTATTTTATAAAAGTCACACAGCAAGTGGAGTTATATAGAGTTATGCAGAGACCTGTGCAAACTGGGAAGACTGTGAAGTATGTAAATTATTTCCATGAATGCACTGGCCATGAAAGAACCAAATCAAATTGGATTGGTTTGACAGAAACCATGATTTTGTTTAATAATAAGAAAACATTATATATGTGTCCAATTTCTATAAATTAAATGACTTGTGGAAACTGGATAATATGTTTTTACTGTGGGACTCAAATACCATGCTTTATACTCAGTCAGTTCACCTATTCCCAAAAACCATCATCCACATCTGCTTCAGCCCCTCCTATTACAGATGTGCTGTTCTCCAGTTAATAGTCAGAGTCAAAACAAGTTTAACAAGCTCCTCAATATGATGAATGTAGCTTATTAAAAGAACATAACAATGAAGTGACTCCAAATCAGTGCACAGCATAGAAAAGTTATCCTTGACATGAGAAACTCTCGACTATAAATAGAGGGAAAAGTTGAACTTGGGACATAAAGAAAGACTTTCTGATATTTGATGACAGAATGGATTGGTTTGCATTGGTCAGATATATACAGTACATGGGTTAGACGATATGTATAATGTTGCTCAAATTGAGGTGAAGTATGTAAAGGTTAATCAAGTGTATCACTTTCACAGTTGCAAATTCCTGGAGTGATAATTTTACTGAAATTTTCTCTTTTGTTTCAAAAATTAGTAAGGTTCAATAAGCAAAAAAATACCATTTTTGAAGTAACTTGGGACATTAAGGATGCTGTATTAGTGCAAAAATTTTGTATTAAAAGTGATGACATGATAATGTTTGTCCATAGATTTTAAACCTCTCTGCATTGTATAAAACATTTGAAATGCTGGCTCTTTTAAGAGGGGCCATTATCAGAATGGCTTCTAGCACTGTTGCTGAATTATTTGATACAATTTATTCAGCTCTTCTGGTGAATTTGAAATTGATTAATCTGTTGTCTACCAACAGACATATGTCAGTAATTTCCAGAGATCTTCTGCCAAGTTACAGTGAATTTCCATCAAAATGTTGCCCATAGTATCAGACGACAGCCATGATGAAAGTGCTTGGATAAATCATATCATCAAATATTTAATGTATGTCATAGTCTATTTTGGACAATTTGATGTAGCTAAACCTCATTGAATATGATCAAACCCTACAGTTTGTCTTCAAAAACCTCTTGTATGGATAAATATTTTGTGATTCATTGTGGAAGTAATTGCCTTATCCTAGCAGATTACTCTGTCAAAAGCCAAGCTCTATTTGCGAGTGTATGAGGCATAAACTTTGAACAGATATAATAAATCTTAGATTTCAAATGAACCATTATTGATGTGTACGCAAGAAATTGGACATATCTTGGACATATTGCATACTTTAATTTCCTTACACATTTTAGCCCCTAGGTTATCCTCCACTTCTGCCATATAACTTGTGCTATCCACCCTGAAGACAGACACAAAATATTTATTCACTGTCTCTGCCATTTCCTTATTCCCCATGATAATTTCTCCCATCTCTGCCTCTAAAGGTTCAACAATAACTTCATTTCTTTTCCTCCTTTTATGTGCTTGCAGAGCTCTTACAATCTGTTTTTATATTCCTGGCGAGTTTGCACTCATTCTATTTTTCCCCTTTTTGCCAACTTTTTCGCAGATTTTTGGATGTTTTTTTTAAAATGCCCCCAATCCTCAGACTCATTCACATTCTTTGCAACATTATAAGCCACTTATTTTAACCTCATGCTATCCTTAACCTTCTTGCTAAGCATAAGACGGATCTTTCTCAGTTTTTGTTTCTCAATGGAATGTAGTTTTTCTGAAGATCTCACCTCATTCCTATGTAATTGGCTTTAAATTTAAGATGCTAATCTGTAGTTAGAGGATGTCATTTTGAAATTTAACATGGACATAAAGTATACTATGATCACTATTTCTCAGTGGATCTTTTAGTATGGTAGTACTAAATTTGCGCAATACTAGATCTAAAATTGCGTCACTCCTAATTGGTTGTACAAAATATAACTCTGAGAAATTGTCACAAAACCATTCCATGGACTTGTCTTCCAGACCAACATTATAAGTTGATTGATCCTGACTATATGAAGATTAAATTATTACAAGTGATTATTATAAGCTGCAATAGATTCTTAATTAATGCTTTGTACAATGATATTATCATTGTTAGGAGGCATATAAACTTTTTCCAACAACATTTGCTGACTTGTTATTCCTAATCTCCGTGCAGATGTATTCTACTTCCTGATTTTCTAAGTCAAGATCCTTGTCCAGAAATCACCTAATGTCATCCTTTTAATTAGGGCTCTCTCCTACTTCTATACTTGCCTGTCTTTTCAAAACTATATTCTGGAATATTTGTTTTTAAATCTTGCTCATTTTGTACTCATGTCTCTGCAATGGCATTCATATCCAAACCATTTATCTCCATTTGTGCCACTCGTTTATCTAATTTGTGCTCTTACTATATTTATAAACGGTTATGTTTGTATGTTCTGTCCCTTCTTGTTACACTCTGGTTAGCATTACACACGTCATTATCCTGTGCTATTGCCCTGTCCTTTCTCTTTAACATTTCAAAACTCAACCTTATGTGATCCCTCCTCTGCTATTTATTTCAAAGCTCTTATCCCTAGCTACATGATCCTCCAAGAAACTGGTCCAACCTGGTTCAGATGTAGATAATCCCAAATGTACATCTTCCCTTTTCGCCAGTGCTAGTGAATTAAATTGAAACCCATTTCTGTCAGGTTAGTCTTTGAGCTGAAAATTCAATCTGATTTTATTTAACTGATGCCTCTTTGGCCATGGCTCAGAGATCTTTGTGGCTCTGCTTTTCAGCTTAGCAGCTCACTGCTCAGTTTTGCTCTTACCTGTATCACTGGTACCCTTATGCACCATAACAACTCGATCCTTCCCCTTCCACTGCAAGGTCCTCTCTAGTCCTGAGCAGACAATGCAGCACTTGCGATTCATACTCACAGTGGTAGGTAAAATACAGATGCAGGTACAATTCTCCCATTCTGCTAGTCTAAACTAGGCACAGTACACTTCGTAATTGACAGGCACTACTTGAACTCTATACAATACTGATGAATTCTATATATCAAAGTGATAGAATGCAAATTTTGCACTGCATAACTTCATTTATGATAATACTTTGAAATGTATATATCAAATCACTTTCAGTTGCAAGCTTATTTAACTTGCATCACAAAACACAGGCCAGAAATTTTTGTAACAACTGAAAATTAATTCACATTGGTGGTATTAATTGTTCGTGATCAGGATGTATGATAAGTTTAGGTAGGTGACCTTGGCAATTGGGAGCAGGTGGGTGGGCATTAAGGAAGCAGTAGGATAGCTACTTCTGTTGGACAAAGACATGAACAGAAATCATGGACCTCAGTGTTGCTCTTGTTCCTGACTCCTGGAGCCCCTGGCCTAGCCCTCGCCTATGACCAATGTCTGGGCCCTGCTGAAGGGCAGTTTCTCTCTATGTTTCTAAAGGAGGATGATCCCCTTCAGAGACATTTGGGTGGACAGCAGGTTTCACTGGGAAGTCTCCTCACACCTGGTTTCACTGGCCACTCATCCCATTCAGTAGTGAGCTATATCTGTGTGAACAAAATGCCATAGAATTGAGAGGCCATCCTTCATTGACCACACAAGTGACTATCATCAGATGGTCACAGTACTAACTTGTCGAGCAGTAGCAAAATGAGGGGAAGCATTAGTGTCAAGCATCCCCTGGCATCTTCCCACTTCCCAGACTATCCCCAGAGAGCTGATAAAATTTAGCTCTAGGACTTAACTTTCTGTTACTTCATCCAATTTTTACCCAGATCTTCAAAGCTTTGGAAATCTTCATTTTTCCCAGACTTTAATTTGTCTTATAATTGACGGACTTTAAAAACCAAAACTTGAAATGCCCTATCTGCTGCCAGTAAAATTGATTTCATTTAGTTATTTCAACCTTTGGGCAGTCACAGGATGGATTTTCAATCTTGACTTTGGCTTTTTTTTAACTATAGTATTATACATGACTCAGAGATTTTACAAGTTAAAAGAAGAATTATATTTGCTTTCCTTTGATTTTTTTTGTATGGTCATTATTTAGGAACATGGGTGTAGGAACATTTGGCCCTTGAATCTGTCCTTCCATTCTAGGTCATTGCTGATCAGCTACCAATTTCAAAGGTTCAATACCCTCTATGTGATGATGTCCCTCTTCATCTCAGGCCTAAATAGCTTGTCTTCTATTCCGAAACTCAAACCCCTGATTCTAGATCCGATGGCCAAGGGAATATCCTTTCTGCATCTCGGTGTATCCAAGTATGACTTTTCTAAGAGAATGCTTCAGCTTTTACAAATTTGACAGAATACAGGCCCAATCCTCTAAGTGAACAGTCTCACCATCCCAGGAGTCAGTCTGGTAAACCTTCACTGCATTTCCTCTGTGGTAAATGTATCTTTGCTCAAGCAACATGGCCAGAAATGTACACGATTCTTCAGGTGTCATCTCACCAGTGTTCTTCATAGTTGATGCAAGACTTCTTTGCTCTTGTAAATCAAAAACGAAGTTTGTAAGTTCACAGTATAATTTTCTTTCCAAAAGTTTCATGCATTAGTGAAACAAAAGGTAGCTGACATTAGTGGAACCTGATGCTAAAAACTAATATCATCAGTTTCATGTTTTGCAAGTGAAAGGGAAAAATAAACAACCTTGCTTCCTATTCCAGTTCACTATCCAATGAGTACTTCCAGAAGTTACATGTTGTGGAAACGTTGGGGCCCTGCATTTATACTGATTGAGCTCTAACTCCATTCACCAACAGCCATTCACTTTCCCCAATAATACAGAAATAAACAGTTCAATGCCTGTGTTTAACTACGTACAGATTCTACCGACATACAGGCAATAACAGGGCCACTGACCAGAAAGGTGAAGGCCAACTGATGTGTTTTGTTTGAAGACCACTCAGCTTGTGACCACATTACAACCTTGGTTCAAACATGAACAAAAGAGCTAAATTCCAAAGGCAAGTTGAGAGTGACAGCCTTTGATATCAAGGCCACATTTGACTGAGTGTGATATCAAGGAGCCAGAGAAAAAACTGGAATCAATTGGAATCAGGATGCAAACTCTCCACTAGTTGGAGTCGGTCTTGGCACGTAGGAAGATGCATGTGGTTGAAATGGGGCATAATCCATAAAATATAAGAGCAGAACTAGGTCATTCTGTCCATTGATTATGTTCCATCATTCAATCATGTCTGATATATTTCTCAATCCCATTCTCCTGCCTTCTTCCCGTAACCCTTGATCCCACACTAATTAAGAATTTATCTATCGCGTCTTAAATATGCTTAATGACCTGGCCTCTACAGCCTTCTGTGGCAATCACTTCCACACATTCACAATCCTCTAGTGGAAGAAATTCCTCCTCATCTCAGTTCTAAAGAGTTGTTCCTTCACTCTCAGACTGTGCACTCGGGTCCTCGTCTCTCCTACTAGTGGAAACATCTTCTCCATGTCCACTCTATCCAGGCATATCAGTATTCTGTAAGTTTCAATGAGTTCCTCCCTCATCCTTCTAAACTCCATTGAGTACGGACCCAGAGACCTCACCTGTTCCTCATATGACAAGCCCTTCCCAGGATCATTCTCATAAACATCCTCTGGACTCTCCTTAATGGCAGCAATCATTCCTTCAGTACAGGGCCCAACATGGCTCACAATATTCCAAATGCGGTCTGACCAGAGCATTACATAGCCTCAGCAGTACATCACTTTTCTTGTATTCTAGCCCTCTCAAAATTAATGCTAACATTGCATTTGCCTTCCCAATTGCCAACATGTTAATCTGAAGAGAATTCTGAACTAGTACTCCCAAGTTCCTTTATGCTTTAAATTTCTGAAGTCTTTTCCCATTCAAAAATAGTATACAACTCTATTCTTCCTAACAAAGTGCATAATCTCACATTTTCCCATATTGTATTCCATCTGTTACTTCTTTGCCCACTCTCCGAGCATGTCCAAGTCCTTCTGCAGCCTTCCCACTTCCTCAACACTGCCTGTGCCTCCACCCACCTTTGTGTCATCTGCAAACTTAGCAACAGTCATCTCATCTCTGCAGGAGTTCCTCAGGATAGGGTCCTGAGCCCAACCATCTTCAGCTGCTTTATTATTGACCTTACCTCCATCATAAAGGTCAGAAGTGGGGATGATCACCGATGATTGCACAATATTCAGCACCATTCGCAACTCCTCAGATACTAAAGCAGTCCATGTTGAAATGCATGAAGATCTGGACAATATCCAGTGCTGACAAGTGGCAAGTAACATTTGCACAATACAAGTGACAGGCAATGACCATCTACAATAAGAGATGATCTAACTACTATTCTTTGACATTCAATGGCGTTGCCATCATGGAGTGCTTCAGTATAAACATCAACCTGGGCAGTTACCGTTAACTAGAAACTCAATTGGACTCACTACATAAATATAATGGCTACAGGGCAGGTCTGGGATAGATCCTATCAGACCCTGGGGAATAATCTAACTTAAAGTTTTCCAAGGCAACCAAAACTTTCTAAATATTGACATGCCCCAGCACATCAACATAGCCCTTCCCAATCTTACCATTGTCCATGTCCTTCTCTTTGGTGAGTACTGATAAAAAGTACCCACCAACTTTTTCTGGATCCATGCATAAATTCCCTCCTTTGTTCTTGAGTGGACTCCTCACCCTTTTCCTACCTACCCTTTTTCTCAAAATAACAAGCCTTTTATCTGACGAAAGATATACTGGCATTGTACACAGTCAAGAGAATGTTCATTTGGCTGATATCAGGAATGGAGAGTTTGTTGTTTGAAGACAAGTTGAGTAGATTGGGCTGTACTCATTGGAATTTAGAACAATGAGAGGCAATTTTATTAAAACATACTAGATACTTTGGGGGACTGGACAGGATAGACGCAGAAAAGTTGTTTCCCCTTCGTAGGAGAAATCGAGGAAGGGAGGGTGTAATCTCAGAATAAGAGGTCATGCATCTAAGACAGAAATGAGAAAGAATTTCTTCTCTTAGAAGATAGTGAATCTGTGGAATTCTTTATCACCGAGAAATGTTGAGGATGAGTTGTTAAGTACCTTCAAGGCCAAGATAGATAGATTTTTAATCAGTAGGTTATAGACAAAAGCCAGGAAAATGGAGTTGACTATTATCAGATCATCCATGATCTCATTTAATGATGGAGCAGACTTGATGAGCTAATAGGTCTAAGGTCTTTATTATATTAAAAATCACGCCTACTGCACAACTTTAATGACAGCAGCTTCAATTGTCAAAATGAGAGTTTAGTTTAATTTTTACACGAATCTGAGGTATATACAGGTAGTTCTCCTAAAACATGATAGTTGCATTCTTGCGTGACCTTGTGCTACAGAAAATTGTGCTTTAGAAAATCGCGTTATAGGGAAATTGCTATAGAAAATCATTGTACCTGTACAGCACAAAGTTTGAGTTATCCAAACAGCGTCCACTATTCATCAATCGCATTGCAGCCAATTCATGTTAATGAAACATGCGTCATAGCAAAACTACATGTACTTCAGCAACTCAGTTCCAGAATCCAATGGATATTCATTACGTGTGGACTGAAATCTCAACTGGACCTTTGTCTGAATTTCTGGAAATTGAGCAATTTAAAGACTGTGCTATCAAGATGTCATTTTTTAGTCTGTCCTAATGAACAAAAATAATTATATATCTTCCATGTTAGAATGTGTTAGAAAACTGCATGTACTTCTTGGAATGTGTGCTGTTAATGTAGGCAACAAGAGAACCATTCTGTGTCAGCAGGATCCCACAAATAGCATTGAAATCATTGAACTGATAAGAAGGTCCACTCTTACATAGTCTCACTAAAAGAAAAATCCTTGAGCTATTTAAACACTGCTACATGAGGTGTAAAAACTAGGTTTTAAAGAACATCTAAATTCACAGTTACTGCTAAACAGTCTTATTATCCCTGAAAGAGTAATTTTATATTGATTTATTGTCAAACTTCTCCACTATATAAGAAATATATAATATATGTTACTTTATATCCTTTTTGATTTCATGAATGTGTCTTAATCTTTCATCATCTATTTGTAAAGGTTAAAAATTAAAAACGACATGTTCAGTGGATTTTAGTTGCTGTCTGTGAGAATACTTCAATGTGATTGATTGCTTACTCTGCCTGATGTCATGTAGGTCATCGCTGTTGATAGATAACTGGAGATTCCCTTGGCTTTGCACAAGAAATAAATTGACATTAAGAAAGGGGAGATCTGCATCACAGAATGCACGAGGTCTTGGTGGACTACTTTCTTCTAGGCCAGTGACATGTCACTTCATAAAGCTGACTGCAAAATACAACCAATTGAAAACTTTAACAGCCAATAAATTGATTTCAAAAGGCATTAAACTAGTGGAAAATGAAGCGCAGCATTTCCAAGGATACATAGAAATTGTACTGTAAATATTAAGCAATGAGGAATGAAAAATGAGCAAATTAATAGAAATGTAACACATTTTCAGTTGGCACAATGGTATCATTTTCTGCGAAAAAATGCTATCCTTTAAATATGTAAAACTATTAAATAGCAAGAAAACATTTGTAACAAAATATTCCTGGCATTAATGCTACTTTTGTTAGGACGTATAACGATCATCAATCTTTTGACCAATTATTTTGGTTTATTTTTTCCATTGAGTTTGGCTGTATATTTCCCAATTAGATTCCAAAGGCAATTAAAAACATGTTTTGCGATTGATTACCAAATGAAGGCTCACTAAATCTCACACTTCACTGCATACAAACCACTACCTGAGAAACTGTCATTACTCGTTTCATAATTATTCACTGCAAATGAAAACACACTTTCAAAACAATGAAACCGTGATAAATTCCCATGATGTGGAATGGCAATATATCTTTACAGGCTTAAATTGGATTGCAAAAACAGTACAAGCATTTTATTCTTTACTCTTAGATCAGTGCTGGAGCAGGAAGGGGGCATGGGAGGTGAAACATCAGAATGTCTTGTTGGTACAATCCCACTGCTGGAGAACATTCCCAGAGTGGGCTGGATGAAGCACTCGCCCTCCCCTCTACTGAGGCAGACAGGCAACTGACATAATTAAGGAGCCAGTCAGTGTTGATACTCACTGGCGTTTTGCCATTGACAATGTGGCCCCCAGCCACATGGGACACTGCAAGCTCACTGGAGGTGGCATTCCTGTGGCAAGCTTGGGGAGAGGCTCCTCTCCTCATTAATGAGGTCTGAGGAAGGACAGGCAGTCCTTACAGTTCTAATAATGCTCCTGAACGACTTACCTGCTATTCTGAGGACCTTTCTTCCCACCTCTAAAATCTTTATACAAAAAACCCCAAAGAACTGCGGATGCTGGGAATCAGAAACAGAATCAGAAATTGCTGGAAAAACTCAGCAGGTGTGGCAGCATCTGTGGACAGAAAGCAGAATTAATGGTGCGGGTCCATTGACCCTTCTTCAGAAGGGTCTAAAAGGTTCTGAAGAAGACTCTCTGCACTTGAAACGCTAACTCTGCTTTCTCTCCACAGATGCTGTCAGAAATTTTTCCAGCAATTTCCGATTTTGTTTCTGGAAACTTTAATTATTTTATCCCTCCTAGGGCACCTTCATTTTGAGATTCCCTCATGTTGTCAAACTTTTCTCAGGAGGCGGCTGCCAAAGCTTTAGAGTAAGGAGCACTGAGTCCAACTCAATGCGATACAGATTCAACAGAGCATTTATGGTAATTTGGGAACTTGATGAAGTAGAGAATTCTACAAATGTCTTTTAAAAATCTAGTGAAGTTTTGCATTTAGCATAAAATTTAACTGTAATCTTAACTTGTAGTTTCTCTTATAATGTTAGCCAATGGTAGATAAACCGTCTGCTGGTGGTAGCTGTGCACTTAATTAGGTGACTAGTAGAACTAGTTACCTGGTCAACAGTGGTAGACTTACTAGTATAAATAAAGGAGACTTTTGCTAATACAGAGGATGAGTAGCTTGGAGTCAAGCTCAACAGGGTAAGGTTCAGAGAAAGTACTTAGATCAGGAACAACATCCGCAGTTCTTTTGGTCTTTACTTAGATCAGGAATTTGGTGAGTGAGATGTATCATGGCAAGAGATGTTGTTTCTGATCTTTACAAAATAAGAGCTGCCTGGGAGAGGAATGAGAGACAGTGAGACACTGAGAGGTCTTGAGGGATTAATTCAATGAACAGGTCGTAATTGGTGAGCTTTTTTGTCCTTTCCAGAATGGGTTAGTAGTTTAAACTAGGATTAGAAAAAAAACTATAAATACAGTATTAAATTTAAAGCATAACTAGATAAACTACCTATTATAACCACAATTAACAACTGAGAGATACTTTAAAATGTGTAACCCTAATTAGTTCAACATAATACAACAGAGATGGTAGGATCTGCTGCAGCTTGTATTGATGAGAGCAATGATTACAGGGTGGACGAGCAATCTGAAAGGTCCATGGCTTAGAGGATGTTCAAGTTTGGGTGTTAAAAAGGGATGTAGCTGTAGGTAAAAGGGGTCATTTAAATTGGAGAGAATTGGAAGGTGCAGTATAGTCAGTGGAGTAGATACTGTTCTCTATATCCAGGAATGTGACTCCAGAAGGCTGAGTTTCATGTCTTGTTCCAGGGCAAATGACATCTCTTCAGGACTTGGAAAAGAACTTGGAATGTAAGGGGAAGGATCCATTTGCCACAGTCTATTTGGTTACCATTTGTATAGATGGAAATATAGAAACATAGAAGATAGGAGCACGAGGAAGCTATTTCGCCCTTGGAACTTGCTCCACCATTCTTCACGATCATGGCTGATCATCCAACTCAATAGCCTAATCCTACTTTCTCCCCATAACTTTTGAGCCCCTTCACCCCACGTGCTATATTTAGCTGCCTCTTGACTACATTCAATGTTTTGGCATCAATTACTTCCTGCGGTAATGACTTCCACAGGCTCAACACTCTTTGGGTGAAGAAATGTCTTCTTAACTCCATCCTAAATCGTCGACCCCAAATCCTCAGATTGTGGCCCCTAGTTTTGGACACACCCTCCATCGGGAACATCTTCCTTGCATCTTACCCTGTCCAGTCCTGTTAGAATTTTATAAGTCTCTATAAGATCCCCCTTCCTCATCTAAACTCCAGTGAAAACAATCCCAACCCAGTCAATCTCTCCTAATATGTCAGTCCCGCCATCTCTGGAATCAGCCTGGTAAACCTTCGCTGCACTCCCTCGAGAGCAGGAGAATCCTTCCTCAGAAAAGGAAACCAAAACTGCACACAAATTCTAGGTGTGGCCTCAGCAAAGCCCTGTATAATTGCAACAACATATCCCTGCTCCTGTACTCAAAACCTCTCACAATGAAGGCCAACATACCATTTGCCTTCTTTACCACCTGCTGCACCTGCATGCTTACCTTCAGTGACTGGTGCACAAGGACACCCAGGTCGAGCTGCATACTCCCCTCTCCCAATTTACAGCCTTTCAGATAGTAATTTGCCTTCTTGTTTTTGCTTCTGAAGTGAATAACCTCACATTTATCCAAATTGTACTGCATCTGCCATTGATTTGCCCACTCACCCAACCTGTCGAGATCATGCTGAAGGATCTCTGCATCCTTGTTACAGTTCATGCTCCCATCCAAATTGGTATCATCTGCAAACTTTGAGATGTTACATTTTGTTCCCTCATCCAAATCATTAATAAATATTGTGAATAGCTGGGGTCCCAGCGCCGATCCCTGTGGCACCCCACTAGTTACTGCCTGCCAATTTGAAAAGGACCCATTAATTCTTATTCTTTGTTTCCTCTCTGCCAACCAATTCCTATCCATCTCAATATATTTCCCCCAAGCCCATGCGCTTTAATTTTGCACGATAATCTCTTACACGGGATTTTGTCAAATGCTTTCTGAAAGTCCAAATATACCACATTGACTGACACTCCCTTGTCAACTCTATGAGTTTCATCTTCATAGAATTCCAACAGATTTATCAAGTATGATTTCCCCTTCATAAATCCATGCTGATTCTGTCTGATCCTGCCACTGCTTTCTAAATGCTCTGCTATAAAGTCCTTGATAATGGATTTGAGAATTTTCCCCACTACTGATGTTAGGCTTATTGGTATATAATTCCCCATTTTCTTTCCACCTCCCTTTTTGAATACTGGAGTAACATCAGCTACCGTCCAATTCTCAGGGATTGTTCCAGAGTCTATAGAATCCTGGAAGATAACCACCAATGCATCCATTATTTCTACAGCCACTTCCTTAATTATTCTGGGATGTAGATTATCAGGCCCTAGGGATTTATCTGCTTTCAATCCCATCAATTTTCCCAGCACCATTTCTCTACTAATATCGATCTCCCTCAATTCTTGCCTCTCACTAAATCTTGCATCTTGCAACATTTCTGGTATCTGATTTGTGTCCTCTTTTGTGAAGACAGAACCAAAGTATGGTATTCAGTTGCTCAGCCATTTCTTTGTCTGCTAATATACATTCCCCCCTTTCTGTCTGTAGGGGACCTACATTTGTCTTCACCAATCTCTTTCTCTTCACGTACCTGTAGGAACTTAGTGTCGGTCTTTATGTTCCCTTCAAGCTTAATTTTGTACTGTATTCTCCCCTTCTTAATCAATCCCTTGGTCCTTCTTTGCTTAATTCTAAGCTGCTCCTAATCCTCAGTCTTATTATTTTTCTTGGCCAATCTGTATGCTTCTTCCTTGCATTGGATAATATCTCTAATTTCCTTTGTAAGCCATGGATTGGCCCTCTTACCCATTTTGCTTTTGTGTCCTACAGGAATAAAGAGTTGTTGCAGGTCCCCCTTGCATTCCTTGAATGTTTGCCATTGCTTATCCACTGTTATTCCTTTAAGTAGCTCTCCCTAATCTATCAAGGCCAACTCACACCTCATATCCTCGTAGATTCCTTTATTAAGATTCAGCACCCTAGTCTCTGAATCAGCGACCTCACTCTCCATCTTGATAAAAAAATTTTATCATATTTTGTTCGTTCATCCCCAAGGGGTCTCACACAGCTAGATTGGCGATGATTCCCTTCCCATTACACAGTACCCAGTCTAAGATGGCCTGCTCTCTAGTTGGTTCCTCCACATGTTGGTCAAGAAAACCATCCCATATACATTCCAGGAATTCCTCCTCTACAGAGTTGTGGCTAATTTGATTTGCCCCATCTATGTGCAGATTAAAATTACCCATGATCACTGATATTCCCTTATCACATGCATCTCTAATTTCCTGTTTAATGCCATTCCCAACATCACTTGTGCAATTTGGGGATCTATACACTCAATAATGTTTTTTTCCCCTTGATATTTCTCAACTCTACCCAGACAGATGCCATATTGTCAGAGCTAATAACATTTCTCACTATTGTGTTAATTTCCTCTTTAACCAGCAAATGCCACTCCACCACCTTTACCTTTTTGCATGTCATTCCCAAATATTGAATACCCTGGGACATTTAGTTCCCATCCCTGGTCACCCTGCAGCCATGTCTCTGTACTCCCAATTATATCGTAACCGTTTACCTATATGTGCACAATTAGTTCATTCAGTTTATTGCAAATGCTCCGTGCATTAAGGCACAAACTTGTCTTTTTAACATTATTTGTCTCACTTTTATTTTTCTCAATAGTCCTGTCTGAATTTTGTCCTTGGTTTCTCTGCCTATCACTTTTCTTATTCTCTTTTCTACCTTTTGTTTTTGTCCTTGCTTCCTCCTTCCCTGATTGCTTATGGGGGTTCCCAACCCCCAGCATATTAGTTTAAACCCTCTCCCACCGCTGTAGCAAACACCCTGCCTAGGACATCAGTCCCAGTCCTGCCCAGGTGTAACCTGTCCAGTTTGTACAGGTTCCATCTCCCCTAGAACCGGTCCCAGGAATCTGAAACCCTCCCCATGACACCACTTTTTCAGCCACATTTTCATCCGATATATCCTATCATTTTTACTCTGACTAGCACATGGCACCGGAAGTAATCCTGCGATCACTACCTTTGAGGCCTGTTTTCTGAATTTTCTTCCTGCATCCTGTTTTTATGACCACTTCCGTTTTTTTACCTATGTCGTTTGTATCGATGTATACCACGACTACTGGCAGTTCACTGTCCCCCTCCCGAATGTCCTGTACCTGCTCCAAAATATCCTTGACCCTAGCACCAGGGAGGCAACACACCATCCTGGAGTCTTGTTTGCGGCCACAAAAACACCTGTCTATTCCCCTTACATTTGAGTCCCCTATAACTATTGCCCTGACACACCTTATATCCCTCCCCTCTGCAGCAGAACCAACTGTGATGCAACGAGTTTGGCTACTGCTGCTTTCCCCTGAGACGCCATTCCCCTCAACAGTATCCAAAACAGCAGATCTGTTTTGCCTGGGAATGGCCACAAGAGATTCCTGCACTACCTGCCTATCGCTCTTGCTCTGTCTGGTGGTCACCCATTCCTTTCCTGCCTGCAGAGTCTGAGCCTGCGGTGTGACCACCTCTCTATACGTGCTATCCATGATACTGTCTGCCTCGCGGATGCTCCACAGTGTCCCCAGCTGCTGTTCCGGCTCTGAAACGCGAGATTCCAGGAGCTGTAGCTGGAGACACTTGTAGAACACTTGCTGATCCGAGGGACTGGAACTGTCCCCAGCCTGCCACATGGAGCAAGAGGAGCAAACCAAGACTTTGCGCTCTCCTGCCATGGCTTAACTCTTTAAATTGTACCTTGGAGAGTACTTTATATTAGACTAAATCAAATCCAGTTATGTATGGCCCTTCTTTCCTGGTCTGTGTGCTACCCTTACAAATTAAAAGCCAAAAAAAACTATAAGCAGTAAAAGTTGTAAGGACTTAACTGCCTTACCTGATACTCACCAATCAGCTCTCTCCCTTGTAGTCACCTGCAATAGGGCAAGACCATTCACTTTCATTTGCTTGTGGCCCTCACAGTGACTTTGTTCTTGGTTGGCGGGGGAGGGAGGGAGGGAAACGCTGAAGTAGTGTTTGAGGTTTAACTGTCCCTTGACAACATTCCCACCACAAACCACTGTTTGGTCATGGTGACTATAGGAATATGAAAGAGATTCTGTTGAGGGAGAAAGAGCAGCCAGGGCTAAATTAAGTAGGTGAATCATCAAAGGTGTAATTTCTGGATTGCTCCCTGAATCGCAAGCCAATTGGCATGGGGTATATATGATCAGAGAGTTGAATGCATGCCTCAAAGATTGATGTCAGAGAAATAGGATTAAATTCATGGGGCACTGGCTCTGTGACTGGGGAAATGTGGTGCAGTCTCAGTGGGATGGGGTTCACCTGGACTGTGCTGGGATGAATATCATGATGATTCAGAAAACTAAACCTAGAGAGTTTAAACCTAGAGAATATTTGGGTATTTATGGAGGGTGCTGCGTTGTATAATGTTGTGATGAAAATTCAGGAAGTCACAGAAAGAGCAATGTTAGAATGCAGGGTAAAAATACAGGCATGGTGACCAGAGCATGACAGGAAAAGAATAGAATGCTAATATGGTCAGAGTTGGGAAAAAATGTAAAAGGACAGAAGTAAAAGTTCTTTATTTGAATGCAGGCAGCATTTGTAACAACAATCACACATTACCTATTGTGCGACATCAATGTAACAACCTCAGTTTCCATCTGTTGTGTAGCTATCAAGGGTAGGTGGGTCTTGAAGCCTGGCAACCTAGGAACAATAGCATTGCTTCTGTATATGTGAGCCCAGCTGAGTCCCCTATTAGAGCCCACCACCTGACACCAGTAAAACTCCGATTGACACACAGATAACATTGTGGTTCTTGTTGTCCACTGGTAGTGTTTCACATCCACCATGCTTCAGAGGTAAGTCTGAACAGGTTGATTAAAAAAATACAGGCAACATGACATATTTAACTTTTGCAATTTACAAAATGATTGGATCTATCATTTAATGATTCAGAATGTATGGGCTCGCAATTACCTACATTTTTGCATATATCTGCCTTGACGATTCTTACAATTTAAATGGAAAGATGTGTTAATCTTGATAAGCCTTGTAAGTTTATTTTTGTATTCCCACTTTCAGCTCTTACAATCTTATTTGTTTTCTTTTGTTTTTCTTTAAATCTCTCCCAATCCAATGGATCTATTTTTGAACTTTTGCATACTTCTTATCTCCAATGGTTCCAGTGAGAACAGTCAAGTCATCCTTTCGGAGACTTATAATTTGAATTTTTAGAAATTATTGAACAAACATAAAGCCACTAATTAGAAATATTTACCTTGAGGAAGAATATCATACCATTGAAATATCAATGAAATTGAATCATTGAAAATGTGCCACATATTGAGTAAAAATTGTCTGATTCTTCACGTTTACTGAGTTAACAATGAACAGGAATTAAAAGTCAAATCTTCATATTAAAACAGTTCAAGAAGCTGCTAAAATTGACACCAAATTATTTCTTTTAGGCTTGAATTACACTCAGCTGACCAATTGGTTGTTGACTTGTTTGACATGCAGATTATTAATAACTTGGTGAACCTTACCATCGTTCAATAAACATCTCTCGAGTCTACCAATGAACTGTGGTGACCTTGTGTAATACTATGAGCAATATGGAAAGCAGAGGAAAACCACTGAAGTAAGAGTCATTTTTCAACTCACGTTTAGTACTTGCTTGTAATGAGAGTGCAGATTCAGTTCTGAAATATATTAGACAGCAATTAATTAACTCCTGTTGAGTTTATTACTCAATGATATTGAAGGCACTGTTGTAAAATATTAATCACTAACATCAACCTAGGATCTAGCTTTGGTCAACTGAGAAAGAAAGTCACTTTTCATCCTATAAGTAATGTCAGTGGCTTTATCCTGTGATATTCAAGCCTGCAGTTTGTTACTCCATTTTTATTGTTTCATGTTCATCAGAGACATCAGTAAAGGATTCATATGATTATAGCAGAATTCACAAAATCTATAATAAGGGGGGAATATGACAAGATTGACCAAAATTATTGTAGCAAGACAATGTTATGTTGAGCTCAATACAGCAAGGATTGAAGGAAAGGGAAAGATAGGTGAGGTACATTTCTTTGTTTTATTTCCATATTCTAATGGGAAAGTTTAGTATTCTACACTCGCTTTTTGGTGATTTAGTTTCAAATGCACTCCCACCTATTGATAATCCAGCCAAGTGTAAAGAATTGTATAATCTAAGGAGACCCTGATTTTTTTGTCGCTACAAGTATTGTGTAGCATGTATTCTGTCATTCTGTGTTTAGTATGATCTGAGAAAACATGTAAGTTTTGGTAAAACTCATTAATCTCAATCTTAAAACATAATTTTCCTAAGGTTGAACAGTGAAAATAAAATGATGGTTCCAGTATAAGTTCATAGCTTGGTGTCTCCATTAGCTCAAAATGCTTTTTTCCGCAGTGTGGTCTGCTCATTCGCATGTTCTGGAAAACAGCCAAAGTCCAACTGTTTGAGAATTTGGAAAAAAAAGCAACATATCTGGATAACCTTTTCAAGTGAATTGAGATTTTTCTTGACTTCAGGGAGCACAGAAAGAAGCTGGGCTGAATCTTATCATATTTTGCCTGAGTGTCAATTTTGTGATTTTCACAGAGGACCTCTCTCCATGAGACCTAATGTGTTTGCTTCTGCTATTGTCTGAAACTCACCTCATTAGCTACCTACGAACCCTCCTATGATGTCCCTCTGATTCAGTAGTAGCTCGATTCTCCCACTTGCCATGGCCAAAAGTTCTCACCACTGCCAGACATATTGTGGAATAGACTGGGCATCACTGGCACTGGTGCCACATTCAAAAGGATCTATGGTTTGGAGGAACTTACAGCAGTACAGGAAGAAAATCAATCATCTTCTCTCCACTGCCAAAGTAAGTGTCACCATCTTCTCTCTGACATCTCACACGCGCCCCATCTCTGCTACTGCACCTATCTTCTATGAAGGTTCATACTCTACCACTCTTGCTGTGCTGTTACATTTTCCGTCACTTGCTCCGATCCATAACAACACCCACAGACAACTGACCCTGCATGTCCTCTGCACTGCTTAGTTTCTCACTCATTCAGGGCATCACCCTGCATTTCTCCCACCTCCACCTGACTCACAGCAATGCCACCAAATGCAATCACACTTAATTCCTCCTGTTCTCTATCACAGGAGGAAAGGGTCCACAATATTGCAGAAAGGGCAGGACGAGCAGTGGATTGCCTGACATTTGGCTCCCCATCCCCTACGAGGACAGAACCTTGGCCTTTGCTGGTGACAACTAGGACAGGTCCTGCAGAGACTTCCAGGCCCTGGCAACCGAGTAAGAATCATTGTTCATTGTACTGCAAATCATACTTTAACTCCACCCCATTGTCAATGAGTTTTCAGCTGCTACACCTTGTAACCCCTTAATCTCAATACCACAGAGGGCAGTGGGGGCCAAGTCATTGGATATACTTAAGGCAGAGGTAGATAGATTCTTGGTTACAAAGTTGAGCTTGTAAATATGTTTCACCTTCCCTATCTGGCTGCTTGTCTACTGGTGTGGCCCTTTGAAGGACACCACATAGCTGTAACTTGTAGACCCCTCCATCACAGAAAGCAGCATTCACCCCAACCCACTTCAGGCGTGATTGAGCCATTTTCATTTTCATTGCACTCTTGTGATTTACAGGATGATGGAAGGCAAGTGCAACCACTCTTCAGACCATGAGTTTCAGGCTGCTTTTTGCTGTGTGCCAGAATTTTTCCCAAACATGAACAGCCCCTCTTGGTATCCCCACCACTCTATCTGTGTCTGTACCTGGCCACCACCCATGCCCCAGGCAGATTAGTTGAACATGCCACATCTTGCGGTTCACTGACCCCCCTCCCTCACACCCATTGTAAGCCAGGGTGCAGCTCATCATTGATGATATACCACATCACCCCTTACCCACCCATGGCCTATTCTCTCTTACCTTTGCTATTGTAATCCCATTTGTATCCTAGCATTCTCCCCACTATTAAGTTCCCCAGTCTCTCTCCTGCAGTACCAGTCCCCTGGTTAACTCCTATCCCCTTCACATTTAAATTCCCCTGGACTGTCCATAGCTCACTTCCTTGAGCAATTTAGCATGGCAACTTTGAACAATGAGTGACCAAGCTCCTGACTAATACCTGTATAGCTCCCCAACTGTGTTTCTGCAACTCCGCTGAATGGCTGCACTGGACGGATGGGGCTAACCATGACCCATACCCAGGTTGTACAGTGTCCTGACCACATGCCTGGCAATGCCCAAGCCCTAAGACTCATATTATGGGCTGCAGTTGACTTACAGTGACAGGGTCCCCTGACTGACAGGTGCCTCCCTGGACATCAGTGAGGGCTACTTCCGTAAGACTTGGAGACGTGGCTGTTTGCTTGCAGCACATGCAGTGTGTTTGCTGTGTAGACTGACAGAGCGATGTCAACGGGCATGCCGCAACATGTCCACTCCCTTAGCTGCTGACTGCTAATGCTACCTGGCTTTGTTTCAGCATTAAACAGCGAGGCAATATAGCAGCACAATAAGCCTTTAAGCACTGGCTGAGGCAGCAAAGGGCAAAAAGACAAGACAAAGAGGGGAAGCTCTGATCATTCAGGCCCAGTGCTAACTAAGCGAATGCAAAGAGAACAAGTGAACAGTCAAGAGATACAGCCGGTGCCTGTCTCAGCACATAATGTCTCCTTGCAGCAGCATTCCATTGATAATTGCTGGTGTGCTCCATCATGCAGCATTACAGTGCAGGAGTATACTGTCAATGGATTGAGATGTGCCATGATAGCACAGAATGGCTGGCACATGTTGAATGCCCGCATCAGTGAATGTGCCCTGGAATGTGCACTGAGATGTTGGTGCTGGGTGGCAGTCCGAAGTAGCATGTGACGAGTTGGAGATGCCCAGATACTTGTCCAGACTGTCATGTCGAGAATTCTCAGCAGCTACAGGATGGTACAAAAGGAAGTTGCATACTAATGAGGTGAGATTTGCAGTTAATGAAGGTGATAACAGGAAATAATCCACAATAATAGGCATCTCAGTGTTATATATTGAGAATCTCGACTTGATGCCCAAAACACTGTTGAGAAATGCAACTGGTTGCACCCAGCATTGAGATAGGCCTCACTTGACTTTTCACCATAGCCCACGTGGTTCAGAACATATTGGGTTCCAATCGCTGTATTTTTCTCACAAAAGCAATTATAGCCACTGGAGATAAATAGGATTTGACAGTTCCGGCAGTGGACAATTATCTGTGGAAACAAGGCAGGGAGAGTTAAAATGGAGCAGCGGACTTACCAACTTTTTCCCTGCTCTGACTTCTCTGACTGTAATTTTAAATTGCAAGCAGCAAAAACAGATACTTCTAATTGCAGTGCAATTTAAATTTGCAGATCTGACTTAAATGATATGATCAATGTTTGAACGGCTATCTCAAGTGGAGTCCTGAGTGGGTGAGCAGTTTGAAGTTTGGCCACTTGAACAATTGCCTTTACTGGGGTATGTAATAACTCTCTCATCATCCTTTTTTAATGGCTGAGTACCATTGTGTTCAAAAAGTTAAACGGTTATATGCTAATGATCCCTGGCATCATTAAAATCAACCAACCACCTCCCTATTTTCTGTATATAAACTGACGTTTTCCTAGCCACCATCAGTTCTGAGGAAGGGTCACCAGACCCAAAATGTTAACTCTGTTTTCTCTTCCACAGATGCTGCCAGACCTGCTGAGCTTTTCCAGCAACTTTGTTTTTGTTCCTGATTAAAATCAACCAGACGAGCCAGCTTCCACACTGGGATGAATACATCTCTCACCTTTGCCCAGAACCCACCTACAGGTTTGACATTCTTTCTGTTTCCAAATACCATGTTTTTCCTCCTGTATTTTCTACTTGCCATTCTACAGTCAGAAGTCATATGAAGTCACCTGATGAAGGAGCATTGTTCTGAAAGCTTGTGATTTCAAACAAAACCTGTTGGACTATAACCTAGTGTCGTATGACTTCTGGCTTTGTCCACCCCAGTCCAATATCAGCACCTCCACATCATGACTTCCCATTCCAGGTTAATACAAATAATGTGTAAAAGTATTAATGGGCCTATATTTCAACCCGTTTAAAACCCACCCACCTACACAGATGTAAAATTAGGCTCAGTATTTCTGTTTGATTCACCCTGATGTTTGGTGAGAGAACTTTATTATGAGTAATGACTAACCCATCCTCTGCAAAACTATTCAGGAGTACGTATTAGGTGTTGTATTATTGTGTAGATCTCTGAAAGGCACAACAGGCCAGATTTTCCAATGCATAGATGGGAGTTTCTTATGAGCTCCCTTCAGAATCCTCACTGTAGCAATTGCAAAGGCATTATCCTGGATGTTGAAGATTCTACTGGGAATCTCCCTACACTTAGGGCCCTCTGAAAATATCCATTTAATTCCAAAAATTTGGAGAGTTCCAGTACAATCAAATAAATTGCTTTTCAGGAAAAGTTAGACTATTCAAAAATGCAGCCTACCTCCTCGGTAACTCTTAAATTGACCACCACCCCACAACCACAAATGGCCTCACCCCCTTCCCATTTACACTTCAATCCCGACTGTATATACCTCTCACCTCTGGCCCCAACCTGCCTCTCCCCACTGGCAGACTGACATCCCTCCTCTGAAACTGTGTGAATCCCTTTGAACCCAGGAATTGTCAATACCGCCATTTCCTCCCACAATCCACACCCATTCCCCCCATCACCCAATGCTGGCAGACTCCACTCCCCCTCTCCTGGCACATGACCCTTCTCCTGCGACTTGGCATCTCTCCTCCCACCGAATCTGATATCTCCAATCCACCCTAGGCTGTCCTAGACACGCAATAACTAACCTAGTCCCCCCTTTTACCATTTTATGCCCTGGCACCTACCTACCAGGCACCCTGAACCCCAACATTCTGACACACTCCTACCTGGCACTCTTATTTCAGTGCAATTTACCACTGGACAATTTAGCTGATGGATTCCTATGGTATGTTTTTCTACATGGGTGTTTGGCAAATGTAATGAGAGTGACACAAGGCACTACAAGACGTTGGTTGGTTCACCTATTTTTTTTTCAGGTTTACAATGATTTTCCTCATCTTTCAAATGTCTGAAAGCTCTTTACAACCAACGAAGTGTTGTTGGGAAAAGCAGAAGCTAATTTGTGCAGAACAAACTCCCACAAACAGCAACAAAATAAAAAGAAACAGCAAACTACAGCAGCTCAAGAATGTAGCTCACCACTATTTTCTCAAGGGCAATTAGGGATGGGCTTTAAAAGCTGATAATGCAGCAAAACTCATATCCCATGGATGAATACAACAAAGACTGGATTATCAGATCCCGACACTAGTGCACACATCAAAATCCCAGGTTTTGACAGTCTCTGCACTGATTTTAACCTCCAATGTCAAAAACAAGGGAATACAATTCCCAACATTAAATCCTTGTTGTTCATTTACCCTATTTTCCAGCCTATTGGAGGGTGGGTAAGGGATCATCCAATTTACAAATACAGTTGGCAAGAGGAATGTCAGAGAATGAAACAAGAGGAATAGCTCACAGTTGACACTAAAATAAAATGTCAATTAATTCTCGGGTTATCGAAAGTCAATACCATAACTGATGAAAAAAAATTCCATCACTTAGTTCTTAACCTCTCTAAACACAGGTATTAAAGTCAAAAATTGTTTCTTATTAAAATCAGTTATAGATTGGTGATTTTACCCCCTCCCTTAGTTAGTCTCGTTACCACTTGTAAAGCATTCTAATAGTGTTACTTGTGGTGATCTTCTGTCACCAGAGTATCTTCCTGCAGTAAACAGATTGTGTTTTCAGCTGTCAAATACATTCACAGCTGTTCATACGCTAGTGCTAGAACTGCTTGCTTGTCGTTCCAATCTGTGTAACATAATCACAATATGGCAAGGCATCTATATTGATTCCTGCTAAAGAAAAGCACATTCTGAACAGCTGAGACCAGTCTTTCACAATCCTGGGCCAGGCCTGCTTCACTGCTGAAATTAAATGGGGATTAAATCTTTGGAACAGCTGCCCCAAAACACCAGAGATGGGGAGAGAGAAAGGTAGAGTTAAAGCAGAGGTACATTACAGGTTTCCTCAGGTCAGCCAACTATAGCAGGCAGATTTACGGCAAGTGTTTAAATGTGATATTTTATGTTGAACAATAAACACCTTGTTACAAGTATTAAATGGGCTGCAAAGGCACAAAGGAAGCTATTCCAACATATTGGACTGGATTAAGTGTGGCCCATTGGATCAGGAACTGTGGCGGCCTGGCCCACTTAATCACAAGAGAGACCCTGGATCAAGTCTCCCTGTGGCAGCAGAACCTCCTTACAAAAGTTAAAAGGTGGAAGGGGCTGAAGTGGGATTCCCTGTTGCCAGTGGCAGGATACCAATTTGGATTGTTAATGAGCTAATCAATGTCTATTATCACTGAGCCCACTGCAATTTCCTGGTGGCTTGAGGACAAAGTGGAGCCCCCCTGCATCTCTAGCACCTAGTAAAATCTGTCGGACTCAAGAGAGGCCGTACCCTCAAAGGAGCGGTACTTTGTTGTCAGGAATTCTGTGCCTGTTTGGGGAACTCAGCATTGGGTGGATGCCATTGAGAGTCAAGCCCCTGCCTCAACACCATTTCCTGAGATGCTCCTACTTTGTGAACCCCAGGTAATTCACCTTTGACCTGGATCCCTGATATCCCATGCCATTCCGGGACACCTGGTAACTTTGCACTCTCATGGCCCTCTTAATAATGAATAGTTGCCAGTCTGTGATTAAGTGGGACTTCTGCTGTCAGAGATCTCAATTACGTGAAAGGCCTGTATAAAAACAATCTCCCAATCTCTCTCTTTGCTCTTTCGGTAATGATCATGAATTTATGGCCTCTAGTAATTGACTCACTGACCATGATGTTTCTATGGCAACAGTTTCACTTTGTCAGCCTCATAATTTTGAACAGTGTCTTGATAGTTAAAAAATATTTTTAAAAATTCACTTGTGGGATGTGGGCATCGCTGGCTGGCCAGCATTTATTGCCTGTCCCTAGCAGCCTTTGAACTGAATGGCTTGCTAGGCCATTTCAGAAGGCAGTTGAGTGACAACCACATTGCTGTGGGTCAAGAGTCAGATGTAGGCCAGACTAGGTGAGGATGGCAGATTTCCTTCTTGAAGGTCCGGATGGGTTTTTCGAACAATCCATAATGGTTTCACGGTCATCCATAGATTCTTAATTCCAGATATTTTATTGAATTCAAATTCCACCATCTGCCATGACAGGATTCAAGCTCAGGTCCCCAGAACAGTAGCTGGGTTTCTGAATTAATAGTCTAGCGGTAAGGCCACTAGGCCATCACGGAGTATAGACAATTTTCAACTTCCATCATCTAATTTTAATAATTGAGACCTGCCTTTGCTGAAATAGTTTTAACAAGGAAAAGACATGGACCCAAAGAACTGCAGTAATCACCTGACGACAGACGGTGGAAAGTTAAGGAAACCAACATGACATAAACAAAATCACCTGAACTGAGAGGTCCTTAATGAATACTTTTCTTCAGTATTCACAACTGAGAGGGACCTAGTTGTAGAGGAGGACAGTGTGAAACAGGCTGGTAGGCTAGAGGAGGTCGATGTTAATAAGGAAGATGTACTAGGAATTTTGAGGAACTTGAAGATAGATAAGTCCCCCGGGCCTGATGGGATTTATCCAAGGATTCTATGGGAAGCGAGGGAAGAGATTGCAGGGCCTTTGGCGATGATCTTTTCGTCCACACTGTCCACGGGTACAGTGCCGGAAGATTGGAGAGAGGCAAACATCATTCCCTTGTTCAAAAAAGGGATTAGGGATAACCCCGGAAATTACAGGCCAGTTAGTCTTACGTCAGTGGTGGGAAAATTATTGGAAAGGGCTCCGAGAGACAGGATTTATGATCAATTGGAAAGGCACAGTTTGATTCGTGATAGTCAGCATGAATTTGTGAGGCGTAGATCATACCTCACAAACCTTATTGAATTCTTTGAAGAGGTGACCAAATTCGTGGATGAAGGTAGAGCAGTGGATGTGGTATACATGGATTTAAGTAAGGCGTTTGATAAGGTTCCCCATGGTAGGCTCATGCAGAAGGTAAGGAGGCATGGGATAGGGGGAAATGTGGCAGATTGGATTCAGAAATGGCTGACCCTTAGAAGACAAAGGGTGGTAGTGGATGGAAAATATTCAACATGGTGCTCAGTTACGAGTGGTGTACCACAGGGATCTGTTCTGGGACCTCTTCTATTTATGATTTTTGTAAATGATTTGGATGTAGGAGTGGAAGTTTGGATTAGTAAGTTCGCGGATGATACGAAGGTGGGTCGCGTTGCGCACAGTGTGGAGGGCTGTTCTAGGTTACAAAGGGACATTGATAGGATGCAGAGCTGGGCTGAGAAGTGGCAGATGGAATTTAACCCTGAAAAGTGTGAGGTGATTCATTTTGGAAGGACAAACTTGAAAGCAGAATACAGTGTTAACGGAAAGATTCTTGGCAGTGTGGAGGAGCAGAGGGATCTTGGGGTTCATGTCCATAGTTCCCTGAAAGCTGCCACCCAGGAGGATAGAGTTGTTAAGAAGGCGTATGGTGTGTTAGCTTTCATTAATAGAGGGATTGAGTTCAAGAGCCGTGAAGTTATGCTCTAGCTATACAAAAGCCTGGTTCGGCCAACTCTGGAGTATTGTATCCAGTTCTGGTCGCCTCATTACAGGAAAGATGTGGAGGCATTGGAAAAGGTACAGAGGAGATTTACCAGGATGTTGCCTGGAATGGGGGGTAGGTCTTACGAGGAAAGGTTGAGAGAGCTAGGGCTTTTCTCTTTAGAACGACGAAGGATGAGAGGTGACTTGATAGAGGTGTACAAAATGATCAGAGGTATAGATAGAGTAGACAGCCAGAGAATTTTCCTAGGGTGGAGGTAGCTATTACGAGGGGGCATAGTTTTAAAGTGAGTGGCGGTAGATATAGGGGAGACGTCAGAGGTAGGTTCTTTACTCAGAGAGTGGTCGGGGCATGGAATGCATTGCCGGAGAGTGTAGTGGAGTCAGCCTTATTAGGGGCATTTTCGCAGCTGTTAGATAGGCATATGAATGATAGTGTAAGATAGGGGTGGAGGTTAGATAGACCTTAGGATTATGGTAAAAGTTTGGCACAACATTGTGGGCCGAAGGGCCTGTACTGTGCTGTACTGTTCTATGTTCTATGTTCTATGATATTATCATATTTACTTGGGGACTGCCAACTGAGTCAGACATTAATAAACTGGCAATCCCTGTTTTAATTTAAACTTACTTGATAAGTTATACATATTGGTCATGAAAGAGTTACTCGCAAATTTCCAGCTTAAAAAGACAATGGAAGCAGGCTCAGAAATACACAATTGAGCCAATGTCTGGTGTGTGGAACTGGGGGAAAGCATGGGGAAAGGTGCTCAAGCCTAAATTGTTGAACTCAATACTTAGTCCAGAAGGCTGTAGGGTTCTCAAATGGAAAATAAAGTCCTGTTTTTCTAGTTAGTGCTATGCTTCGCTGGAGCACTGCAGCAAGCCTGAGACAGAGATGTTGACCAGGGAACAAGGTGGTGTGTTGAAGTGGCCAAAACAGGAAGCTCAAGGTCATTGTTGTGGACAGTATGAAAGTGCTCTGTGAAGTGGTCACCCAGACTGCGCTTCATTTCTCCGATTTGGAGGAGACCACATCGTGAGTAGTGAATACAATAGACTAGATTGAGTGAAGTGCAGGTAAGTTGCTGCTTCACTTGGGAAGCGTGTCTAGATGGTGAGGAGGGAGGAAGTAAACTGGCAGGTGTCAGTCCTTCTGTGGTTGCAGTGGAAGGTGACATTGGGCTATGGGGGCTGTTGGGAGTGAATAAAGAGTAGATCAGTGTGTCTGGTGGGAACGGTTCTTGCAGAATGCTGACAAGGGAGGGGAGTGGAATATGTTTGTGGTGGTGGCATCCTGCTGGAGGTGGCAGAAATGGCAGCTAATAATCGTCTGAATGTGGATGCTGGTGGGATGGCAGGTGAAGACAAGGGGGACCTTGCGGCTGTTGTGGGAGGGAAAAGAGGGGATGAGGGGTGATTTTCAGGAGATGGGTCAGAGCTGGCTGAGGGCCCTGCCAATTATGGGATTTCTTGGTTGAAGAAGGAGGTGGACATTTTGAAGCCCCTATTGTCGAATTTGGCATAATCAGAGCAGATGCGACGGAGATGGAGGAGCTGGGTGAATGGAATAGAGTCTTTACAGGAAGTAGGATGTGAGAATGTAGAGTCAAGGTCATTGTGGGAGTCAGTCAGTGGATATTGGTGGCCAGCGTAACCCCAGAAATTGAGACAGAAATGTCGAGGAAGGGAAGGGATGAGTCAGAGATGGATCAGGTGAAGGTGAGAGTTGGATGGAAATTGGAAGGGAAATTGATAAATGTTTCCAATTCTGCAAATGAAAGGGAAGCAACACCAATGATATGTCTAGAGAAGCAGTTGTGGGTGGGGGCCAGAGTCGGACTGGAACAAGGAATGTTCCACATACCGCACAAAGAGACAGGCATAACTGGGACCCATGCGGGTAACCATGGCCAACCCTTTGACCTGAAGAAAGTGAGAGAAATTAAAAGAGAAATTGTTCAGGGTGAGGGTGACGGTTCAGGAAACAGAGACCTTGGTGATGAATGAACGTGTAAAGGGATTGCACATCCATGGTAAAGAAGAGGTGGCTGGAACCCGCGAACTGGAAATTTTGAAACTGACGTAAAGTGTCAGAGGAATCGTAGATGTAAATGGTAGGGACTGGACCAGGGGAGGAAAAGCCGAGTTGAGGTAGGAAGATATGAGTTCTGTGGGGTAGGAGGAGGCAGAAACAATGGGTATGCCCGGGCAGTCATGTTTGTGGATTTTGGGAGGGCGATAGAAATGAATTCTGTGGGTTTGGGAGACTGAGATTGGATGCAATGTGTGGGAGATCACTGTCTTTTTGTGCGGTATGTGGAACATTCCTTGATCCAGTCCGACTCTGGCCCCCACCTACAACTGCTTCTCTAGACATATCATTGGTGTTGCTTCCCTTTCATTTCCAGAATTGGAAACATTTATCAATTTCCCTTCCAATTTCCATCCAGCTCTCACCTTCACCTGGTCCATCTCTGACTCATCCCTTCCCTTCCTCGACATTTCTGTCTCAATTTCTGGGGTTACGCTGGAAACCAATATCCACTGACTGACTCCCACAATTACCTTGACTCTACATTCTCACATCCTACTTCCTGTAAAGACTCTATTCCATTCACCCAGCTCCTCCATCTCCGTCGCATCTGCTCTGATTGTGCCAAAATAAAAATGTTAGTGACCGTTGCAAACACAATAGTCTGGTGTTCAATGTCAACTTCTCTACTCCTCTGCTGCTGCCTGGCCTGCTGCGCTCCTCCAGCTCCATACTGTGTTATCTCTGACTCCAGCATTGGCAGTTCTTACTATCTCTGAGTATTTTCTGCTAAACTCCTTCTGCAGTCTAACCCTGCCAAGTCTGCCCTCATTCCTTTGTAATTACCCTTATTTAAATTTAACACAGTTGTTTCCAACCCAAAGTCCTCCCTGCCAAATGAAATGCTCAATTGTCACTGTTTCCAAAGGATCTTTAGCTCTGACATCATGTATTAAACATGCCTCATTATACAACCCAGATCCAAATTAGCTTGATCCCCATCGCTAGATCCACAACATATTGTTTTAAGAAACTGTCCCAAATACACTCTATGAATTCTTTCTCATGATTACCTATGCTGTTCTGAATATCCCAATCTACATGAAGTTTAAAGTCACCCGTGAATAATTTACTGTTTTTGCTACATGCCTTCATAATCTCCTGGTTTATTCTCTGTCTTACTGTACAGCTACAGTTAGGGGGCCTACACACTATTCCAATCAGTGTCTTCCTCCCTTTTTTATTTCGTACCTCCACCCACATGGATTCTACATTTTCTAATCCTCGATCATTTCCTGCGATCGTACTTATTCCATAAATGAACAGTGTGACCAGCCTACCCTTTCCTTCCTGTCTGTTCTTTTGAAAAGTCACGTACACCTGAATATTTCACTCCTTTGAGAGTTTGATGTGATTTTCTTCCTTGAAGAGTTTTGAGATAGTTGTATTTTAAGATGATAAGACCATAGGAGCAGAAATTAGGCCATTCAGCCCATCGAGTCTGCTCCGCCATTCAATCATGGCTGATAGGTTTCTCAACCCCATTCTCCCGCTTTCTCTCCATAACCCGTGATCTATTCGATAAACAAGAACCTATCTATCTCAGTCTTAAATGTACGCCATGACCTGGCCTCCATAGCCTTCTGTGGCAGTGAATTCCATAGATTCACCAGTTTCTGGCAGAAGAAATTTCTCCTTATCTCCGTTCTAAAAGGTCTTCCCTTTACTCTAAGGTGGTGCCCTCGGGTCCTAGGCTCTCCCACAAATGGAAACATCTTCCCAACATTCATTTTGTCCAGGCCATTCAGTATTCTGAAAGTTTCAATTAGATCGCCCCTCATCCTTCTAAACTCCAATGAGTATAGTCCCAGAGTCCTCAAATGTTCCTTATATGTTAAGCTTTCCATTCCTGGAACCATTCTTGTGAATCTCCTCTGAACCCGCTCCAGGGCCAGTACATCCTTCCTGAGATATGGGGCCCAAAACTGCACGCAATATTCCATATGTGCCTGACCAGAGCCTTATAAAGCCTCAGTAGTACATCCCTGCTTTTATATTCAAGTCCTCTTGAAATAAATGAATTTTGTAGCATCTCTGGAAATAGTAGCTCTGAACAAACAGTAATTGTCTAGGTGTTCAATGGGGCTTTTAAAGATGATGCGGGCGCTGGGATATCAGGAAATTCTAAGATATCGTGGCAGTAGCAAATTGTTTTTGGAATAATGCATGACAAGATGGGGATGTGAGTGATGCCATTGGAGCATGATAGGTAATTAATGAGGAGAATTTGGTAAGATATGGTGAGAGAACCCGATAAGCCTTGGGCACAAAACCCTCCAAAGTACTCCATGCAACTCAGACTTAGCTAAAAAATGTTAGATTCAGCCCTGTCTGTCTGGATGACCATGCTAAGGCATGGAGGGGATTCTCATTATTGAATACCTGTGGCTGAGAAAGCAGATCTATCTCTATTTCCAACATTTATAAATTCAGATCATTTTTGCAAAGCAGGCATTTTGCATTCGCATATTACCTTGGATTGAATGCTGAAGGCAGCAACGATCAAAACCATGAGCATACAAAGCATATTCTTCTTAAAATGATCCTTGCCAGATAGAAAACAAATTGTGTTGTACTTCAATGGCAATCTCACTTATTGAGCTGTCCTTACTTTTACGTTCTGAGGAAGGGTCACCGGACCCGAAATGTTAACTCTGTTTTCTCCTCCACAGATGCTGCCAGACCTGCTGAGCTTTTCCAGCAACTTTGTTTTTGTTCCTTATTTTTACATTATTTGGTCAGAGCAATCTCTTTAGCTAATCAAATGTGTGCCTTTTCTTTGGGTCAGACAAATTAAATTGAGCACTGGCAATGTTGAAAAGCACTTCATCTCCTCCGGTATCCACATAAATTTAAAAAAGAACATCAAATTATACACTGACCATTTTGCTAGTGGCATCTTTATAGGCTTTGTCTAAATAGCAAAAGCTTTCATTGTCCAAACACTTTTAATAATCATTCTTCTTTGTTTAATTGAACACTCACATAAATGGTTCCCAAGAAACTTTCCAAAAAGTCTTTTTCTATTTATCTTCAAAAATTCTAGAAGAACTCCAACAGTTTAGAAGCTTCTGGAGACTATGGGAATGTATTCCATCCGTACTGCAGTCTGGGCTTGATACTTTCTGGGCAATGAGATTTGTGGTACGCAGCTCGTTGCTTTGCAGCTCTGGACAAAAATATGAATTCTAATTCCAAGCCTCAGTTTTCCAGCGTAAGGAAAAAAAAATTAAAAAGCAAAAAATAAAATTGAATGGATAAATGTGATAATCTTATTCTGCAATATGTCATTTTTTAAAATATCGCTTTTCACTAAAGTTTTATCTCAGATTTTATTGTCATGTGTACTCAAGTACAGAAATACAGGAGTGCAGTGAAAAGTGTATAATGTTGCCACACATGGTGCCATCCAAGGTACATAGGTACAAAAAAATCTTGGGTGCAAAGTAGTAAGAGAAACAAGAGTTAAAAAGTTAAATACTACTTCATGGAATAGTAGAAAAATAAAGAAATGGGTAATAGCTTACATTAAAGTATTTTGTAGTTTGAGCTAGGACAATAAAGGAATAAGTTAAAATTTCAATAGTCTTTGATGAGTCCTGTCTTTATCTTGCTCTCTATGGAGACTTCAGCTGTCTGTTCTTGATGCTGCTGCCACAGATACCATTGCTGCTGCTGGAACTGTCACCTCTCTGATCTCCCCTGGTGTCTCAGGAACATGCCCGGGCAGGATCCACTCGCACGCTGAGCTGAGACATTGCCATGACCTGCTGAGAGACTAGCTGACATGTGGCTGAAAGTCCAGGCTGAGAGCTGCCAAGAGACCAGGCCAAGACCCACCACGAGCCGCTGAATGATCACGCCGAGAGCCGCTGAGAGACCAGGCTGAGACCTGCCATGGGGAAAGGTGATCACCAAGTGTGGGAAAACACCAGAAAGAGGGAGAAAAGAGAAGGAAACAAGAAATAACACAAGGAGCAAAGCAGCTCTGGTTGGAGCGTCCTACTCCACTGTAGAGTTTTTAGCATCTGAAATCAAAAATATTTGGTAGAAAACCTTTCAGAAAGCATTTTGCTCAAAAGTAGCTCCTAGTCCAATGATGCAGTGGTCAGGTTAAGAGTGATTTTCGTTATAAATACAGACATAGAGATTTAAAATGGGAAAGATTTGCACAAAGTGGGATGAAAAGAATGGACTAACATTTTGTATATAGAAAGGATATGCATTGGGATAATAGAAATTAATCACGCAATAAATGGATGTGTCTGAGCTGTTGTGTGCAATCCACTTTTAATGAAAGGTTTCCACATAAAGTAAATAGTCAAAGTTGATTGCATGCTGTCACAATTATGTACAATGGCTGTTTTGAAGCATCTTATTCATAACGTTTTGATTTCTGCTTCTTAATTTTAGGCCATTTATGCTCCCTCAGGCTTACTGAGAAACAGCAATATTCAAAATATTGTGTAGTACCATTGTTTGATTTATGACACATAATGTTGGCTTGATGGACCACATCTAACAGTGGCACTGTTATGAAAGAAACTCAGAAATGCATTCTGCCTAACCAAAGGCTGACCTTTCATTCAGATTAATGGCACTTCTTTGCTCTTCAATAAAACTGCCCATATGGACTGGCTTAACGAAAACCAGACTGAGGTGGCTTAAGTCAACTTTCTGAACTGATAATTATCTGTGAAGGATGGAGATAGAAAACTGAAAGTAAGTCAGGAAAAATAACACTAGGATATAGTTGCAGAGAGAAAGGGAAAGCAATAGTGTCGTAAATAGACAGCAAGAATGACACCAAAGAGTGTGATAGGTTACAGCATAGAAACTTATCGAGTAAAGTGATTGCTGCCTGACACAACTTGTATCTTTGGTTCTCGTTTGAGAGGTTCCTGAACACTCAATGCTGTGTTACAGCTGGTTGGCAGCTTGACTAGAAAAGACAAGGCCAGACCACCATCATATTACAGACAATGTGCGTAGTGTTGGATTTCACTGAGTCTTCCTCTGAAATATCTGAAAAAGATGTACTGCATATGGTCCTAACTAGGTAGGTGTAAGTTGAGGATCCCTGGCAGACAGGAGAGAATCATTCTCGAGAGACCCACAGACAGCAGAATTAAATTAAACTTCATATTTGATAAAGACCTGGGTGTAATGTGAAAAGTATTTTATGTGCTGTTTAGGGGCTAGAAATGATTGAGAACCTTGTCTGGAAAATCCTTCTATGCTTTTGATAATCGTGTATTTTAAATATTTTTAATAATAGTATATTTCTGTCTTGGAACCAAAATTGCTGCTGAGCAATTCAATCTGAGACAAATTGTAAAATCAGAATTTTTGCGAAGTTAGTCATTAGCTATTTGTTTGTGTGGCAAATACATCTTTGAACATTATTGCATATAAATTGTAATTAAAACTTGAAGCATCGAGAAAAAATAATTTTAAACTGCAAAATCTATCAGCTCTCAAATGCTTGGGAGTGCAGCCTAACAGTTATTCCACCTGGTTGCAGATCGTTGATGTCAACTCAAACTAGAGTTGCAGAATGTTCTTTCATTTATGTGATGTGAGCATCTCTGGCAAGGTCAGAACTTTTAGTCTAGCGCTAATAATCTTGAGAAGTTGGTTGTGAGCTGTCTTCTCCATGTGGCGTAGAACTATCCAGTGTGCTGTTAAAAGGAGTTCCAAGATTTTGACCCAGCATTATAGAAGGAACTGCAACACAGTGCCAAGTCAGGATGGTATGTGATTTGGAGATGAACTGAAGGACTTGCAGACTGTGATAGTCTCATGTATCTGCTGCCCTTGCCCTTCTAGGTTGAAGAAATCGTTAGTTTGGAAAGTGTTAAAGGAGCAGTGAGCTGCGATGTGGATCTTGAAGGTAGTACAGATGTGCACCAAGGATGTAGAGTGTTAATGTATAACGTAGTGGATGGGAGTGTCATTCAAATAGACTAGTTTGCCCTGGATGTTGTTTTGCTGTTTGAGTGTTGTTGGAGCTGCAAACATTTGGGTACATGGGGGTATTCCACCACACACCAGACTTGTACATTATAGGCAGTGGATGGGCTCTGGGGAATCAGGAGGTGAGTTATTCACTTCGATTCTCCAATATCTCTTTTGCACCTGTGACTACAACAGTTATGTGGCTTGTCCAGTTAGGCTTTTGGTCTATAATAACCCCAGAATGTCAATGGTATGGGATTTAGTGATGGTGATGCTGTTGAATGTTAAGAGATGTTGATTATTTAGAGACAAGGATATCAAATTAGTATTGATCAGCAAGCATTCATAACACAATATTTCCCATCTAACCCAAACAGCAGGGGACATCTAACCCCAGGCTGTATGAGTTGGAGGGTAAAATTATTGTCTCCCCTTACCAATGATTAATCCCAGGAGGAGTGATTTGTGCTTTTGCGGTCCTTCATTCTTAGGAAAGACCACCCCACTGCCCCCAACCCCGCCACACACACACACACACACCCCTTATTCACAGTCCCATCTGACAAAACATACTGTTAGAGTTGTTGAATCTTGACGAAAGTTACAATCTGGTACCATTTTTGGATGTATTTGGATAAAAACGTAGCATGTTGATGTCACTGAACAGAAGGAGGTAATTTGGCTCATCAGAGACTGTTAATTCTCATCTGAATTTGTCAACATGAACTTCTAAAATATCCCTTTGAATTTTACTGTAAGATTTCCAGTGCATATCAAATTGAAATGATATAAACAATTATTGTTAGCAAGTGAAAAATGTTTGAGGCTCACCATTTGTCCAACTGTATATAACACAGATGTTTTTAACATAATCACAGAAGGGTACAATGTGAAGGCAAATATGAAAAACCAACTAAAACATAGATCAGTCTATATACGCCTACACAGAGTAGTACACAGACATTAATTAATATTTATGGAAATAAGTGATAAAACTAATTTCCAATTAATTACAGACCCTGCTGAATAAACAAGCCCCATATACATGAAGACAAAACAATCTTAATGGCATGTGCCTTGAAAGTTAAGGCTATTAGTACAAATGATAAACAAACATCTGTTACATATTCAAAAGCTCAGCCACAAGATTGTGAGCCGAGCTGTTAGTCAATGCCTGAGCATGATTAGTTGATCTCAGCAGTAAGGCTGATGCACATTTTCAGTATGTCTATGAAAGAGGCATGCCAAAATGATTGGAGCCTTGTTTAACACCTATATAACAGTAACGCTAACTCACCTTTTGTTATAAAGTCTATTTCCAACAGTTCTTCAACACAGATTCTTTCAAAATTGTTTTCTTTGAATGAAATTGTGCTTTAAATAAGTTAAAAATGCATAACTATTCACAATTTCAGTCATAAAGTCAGATGACATGAGCCATGTGACTGCAGAGAGTCTCATAAGAAAAGAGGGAATCATTGCAAGTATGAAACTGAACCATTACTGATGATAGCAAATTCCTTTCTTGTGTTTTCTCATTTTATATTTTCTTGACATTTTAGAGCTTACCTTAGAGGTTTAGAGCCAGCACATTATGCCGTGAGTGCTATATGGTTATATTATTCATGTTACTATTTTTTGACATTTGAAAGAAAGGACGCAGGAAAGTAAATGTCTTATTCTCTGCTCTATATACAATCACACTCTTTAGCAGATTAATAGATTACGTAAAAAGTTGAAATGTCATTTCAACTCATCCAAAGCTATGCTAACAAAATCAGAAATTGCTGGAGGAACTCTGCAGGTCTGACAACATCTGAGGAGAGAAAGCAGAACTAACATTACAGGTTCGATGGCCCTTCTTCAGAACAGAAGATCTGCTAACCTTATCCGAATTTTCCTCAGTAGATAAATGTTATATCTCATTCACTCTATTTCCTGTAGCAGTTCATGAACTGAGCTGAAAAATTGGGATGAATGAATTTTATGGGTCTTGCCAAATACAAAATTCCAAGAAACAATTTGTTCTCATGTAGCACATCTAAGATGGAAAATGCCCCAAGGCACTTCAAAGAGAAATTGTTTTTAAGAAAGCCTCAATTGGAGGATGATAACATTAAGATTCAGGGAACAGGTCTGTTAGCTACATGCTCATATCCATTTAACCGCCACCTACAGAGTGCAAAGGTCTTTTAAAGGCTTTACTTATCAGATGTATCTCAGAAAATTGAACTTTTCTGGGATGTTATTGGGGAAACAGTTGTAGAAGATCAGCAGTTCACTTCTATTAGCAAAACAGCCAGTCAAGGACACCCGTTCCCTTTTTTTTTTGAGACTGCATCCTTCGAACTAGAATTTAAAAATGTTGCTACATTCATCAGGATACAGCTTATCACAGCATTAAGGTACAACATTCTGCAGTGTGCCAGAATTCATATCTTTCCCAAAGTAACCATAAATACTGAGGGAGATGAAGATGTCTTGTTCCATGTGTGTAAGGAACACTGATAGAATGCATATGTAACTCAAAGTCACAAAAAAACACTCCATTCAATTTGAGGGTTTGGATATTTGCAGCGCTATTTGAATCTGATTAGCATACATGAGAGTTAGGAATCTGCCGCGAGATTTTCATCATGTGACAAGCTGTGTAATCAGATGATTTATAATGATGTTCTCTGTAGCCATGGTTGATGACTCCATTAATGCTTTGACTAACATAAAGGAACAATAGATATAATCAGGCTCATGCCGCAACCAAAGGTGAAACAGAGTTGACTATAGAATCCCCAAGTCCTAATTTAGGTATATAAATGAATCTAAATCAGTCCTGCAATACAAATGTCACCAGTACTACTGTAGTTTGCCTTGTTCTGCATTATAATTACTGTTTCTGGAAGTTAAAGATGATGAGGGTCAAGAATGTTTTAACAAAAGGAAGTACACACAACAGAAAAAAACCGGAATTTCAGCAATAAAAAAGGAGGATGACAGACCGTGTATTCAAATAAAGGCACTGTAAATCTAATTTAGACCTATTGCATTCCCTCTTAACTGACCCATATTTCTTACTCTGTCTGTCTAAGTCTTTATGTACCTTGTTTCCCCTTTCTAGTGCTACATCCAAATTCCCATCCCCCACCAAGTTTTGATTCTTCCCAACAGCATGAGAAAACTACCATCATCGGTCCCTTTTCCATTAAGGTGCAAGCCATCCAACATCTATAAATCCTACCTTCTCAGAGCTGTCCCAATGTCCCAAGAATCTAAAATATCTACTCTCTTGAATTGTATGGCAGCTGCCTAGACACTGGGTTCTGGAATTCCCTCCCTAAACTATCTTGCCTGACCCTATTTCTCTTTTCCTTTAGAAAATTCCTTGAAACTTATCTCCTTGAACAAGCTTCAGGTCACCTGTTCTACTATCTGCTTAGGTGCCTTGGTCTTCAATTTTGTTTGATAATGCTCCATTAAATTGTTTTGGGGCATTTGTTTTGATGCCTAGTCTAATTTTAACCAAAAGCATTTGAACTTACTTCCTTATAATTTGCTTAAAACTTAACATTGCAGTCTCTAAATGGATTTTGAATATATTTTATTATTATGTTTGCAAGCCCAATTGTTATTATGAGATTTTTCACCTAACTAATGTTTCTGTTAATTATTGCAATTGATTCATACATAATTCAGAATCAGGAATTGACTACTTCTTTCAAACTAATAAGACATTTTTTGAATTTAATGGAGTAGATCTAAGTTTGGCTTCCACCCAATCAACCTCTGTTATTGTGGAATCCAATGTGACTTTGCCAACTCAACACCAAGGTAAGAATACCACTGTACAAATTAGAGGACTCCAATATGTACTGATTTTAATGAGGCCAGACAGGTGAACCTCCCAGAATTTGAATTCCCTGATTGGGGTTGTTAATCGGGTCCAATTGGGTAGCCCCGACTGACAGGTATAAACAGACATCCTGTTCACTCTGAGGGCTGCCTCTGAGGAGCCTGAATCAGTCTCAAGGACTCTCTACATGTAAATAAAGGGTGACTAGGTGACAGGATACCGGCCTTTGTGGTGTTATTTCACAATGCTTGATCATTAGCTGGGACTATGCCTCAGAGTGATAGAAGCATCTTGCAGCATTTGTGTTAGAGTAACATACATTTAAAGATCACTTTGTAAAGAACTATGAACAGCATTTTTGAAGTTCAAGGACTGGTTCCAGCTTGGAAATTAAAACAGAGGAGAACGTTGTGATGAGATCCAACATTGGACTCTCCTTTTCATTTGAAATATGTTACTTGTCTGGGCAAGGTTACTTCTGGAATAGTCTGAGCCTGAACAAAGCATATCTGAGAAATGCCTACCGAAATGTAACAGTATTGTAGCCACATAGTTACTTTGTGCTGCAGGACGATGGAGCAGGTGACAACACCATGGGAAACTGCACAGCAGAACAGTGAGACAGATCCTACGTACATTTGGAGTGTCTCTCAGAAGTGCTCAGACTGCTGCTGTATTGGGTTCCAACATACAATAAATTCAGTATGCAGGGCGATCAGATCAAAAAAGTGAGTGCGAATGGACATACTGAAAGACTAGTAAACAGTACGGATAAACTGAAGTAGACATGGGTGACACACACAGCTTCTATAGTGGCAAAGAGCACAGAACTGGGATTTGTGAATAAATTTATTCAGCCAGATTTAATTGTTCAGAAGGTATCACTGGCACAGTAAAACTCTATGGTTTTCGAGCTTATGGAGGTGTAGGAATCAGTGAAGGGAGCTTCATGGTAGACAGTGATACAAAAATAACCATTCAAAAATTTCTTAACCAGCACATTAAGCAAAGGGAGCTCTTTAGACTATGTGGGTAACATCCCACATTTGCCCATGCAGTGATATCTCTGTGAGGCAATTCTTCCATGTTTTCTTACAGCAGATGGCATTGCCTCCCATAGCATTGAAACATCTGGATGGGAGGAGGGGGTGTCAGTTTCTCAATGATTCCCAGGTAGGGGTGACAAACCATTGGTTACCAAGAGTCCTTGCTAACTTAATAATATATTTCTACAAAAAGAGATACCCTGACAAATCCTTCTGACTTGTACTCATTGGGACAGATGCAAGATATATCCCACATTTTAAAGGGAACAACAATTTATACAGCCTGAGAAATCAAATGCTGTTTAATTGACAAGTGAATTCTAATTGGTTGACGCATTGCTGAAGTCAATATACCAGGGATTGGTTAAACTCACAAAATGCAAATTGCCTCTGATCGGTAGAGGCTTTACCATGGGGAATGCACCAAGGAGCGAAGCATGCGCATGTTCTTTCTTTGTAGGTCAGTCCTAGTGAGCTCTATCCCTTGCTCAAATTCACCTTTGAAATGAAGCAGTCTAAAGAGCTCCCTTTGCTTAATGTGCTGGTTAAGAAATTTTTTAAAAGTTATTTTTTAATCACTGTCTACCATGAAGCTCCCTTCACTGATTCTTACACCTCCATGAGCTCAGAAACCATAGAGTTCTACTGTGCCAGTGGCACCTTCTGAACAAATAAATCTGGCTGAATAAATTTATTCACAAATCCCAGTTCTGTGCCCTTTGCCACAATAGAATTCTTCCTTTGTCAAAATGTTTATGAATTTTGCATGAATTACTTCAGAGCTTGAGTGGTGCAATTAACTAGCATGCAGTACTTAGACAACAGTACAGAAAGAGCCATGCTGAGGCTTTGAATTTGAGCCTCACCTAGAGCACATGTTTCATAAGCAACCAGAAAGAGAAATAAAATCACCAACCTCCCTCCAACTCTTAATTAATTACTAACTTTAAAAGAACTTCTGTTTATGATGAGCACTGCTGCTTCACAGTGTCAGGGACCTGGGTTTCTACCCTCAGGTGACAGTCTGTGAGGAGTTTGCACATTCTCCCTGTATCTGTGTTGGTTTCCTCCCACAGCCCAAAGATGTGCCCAGCTAGGTGAACTCTCCGTGGGAAATACAAGGATAGGGTAGGGGGATGTAGGTCTGGGTGTGATGCTCGTTGGAGGGTCAGTGTGGACTCAAAGGACCAAATGCCCTGCATCCACACCATAATGATTCAATGCTGTTTTGTTCAGGTATTTCTTGTCAATTTGTGAAAGAAACATTTTTTTCATCTCTATTGAGATTGATAAGTGTTCAAACTTACATTTTAATCAGGTTCTGAATATTTTTGAAAAAATAAGAAATAGCTACTTACCCATATTCTTGCCCTCAGAATGTGAATACCCATTACTATTGTATGCAACTGTTTCATCTGTCCAAGCAGATTAACTGTAACAGCAGTCCATTGTAAATGGCAATGCTTTAATTTCAAAATTGCTGTAATACTGAGGATTTCATTCAAGAGGCCCTCAAAGGAAAAAAAAACTTGTTCTGTACTGTAGGGAATCCAAAACAGAATGAATTTGTTGTAGAACTCCCAGTTCTGCCTGAAATCACTGTATGCTCAAAACCTTCAGCAGTTTTCTGTGTCACTGTTCTGGCCCATGTGCATTTAGATTTACTGCACTGAATATCACGTAGTTTGAGATAGAAAGGAACTTCATACTACATTGGTGCAATTACAATCATATGAACATCATTTGCATCCCTTGGAAAATTGTGCGTGACCAAAGCCAAATCAAATTTAAAATCTAACATCAATCAAAATCAATGAAACAGTGTTTAAAATATTGCTTGCATTTTACACTGGACAGAATAAAATGAAGTGTCAATATGGTTGGTTAGAATAATACGAGTTAAATGTTAATATCTGAGAACAGGAGCTATAACAGTGAAAACACTGTTTAAAATTATGAAGCCATATGTGTTAATGGGGCAGTGTCATCTTAACATATTCAAGTTCTGGGCATGTTACCAATTCCAGATGAATGAAAAATTATTAAAAATGTTCCATAAAACATCATGCTTAATTACAATTTGGCTTATATCACTGTTTTCCAAACTAATGTTTAGCAGGTTGAGTTCAGAATGAATATGCTTGCCACAGCAGAGAGTGATGAGGCAATTCATACAGCTTCTGTAATATTAACATTTTCTTAAGCTGACAATGAGAGCTGTATCAGGAAGTCTCACGCCATCTTGTGAAATGGTCACTTAGGTTCAATTTTGTACTCATTGTTAAGCCATAAAACACAGCTGATAGCTTTTTGGAGGCAAGTGATTTATCTCACTGTCTCACATTTCTTCCGTGAATCATTCTAGTTGGGGGAAGTAAAACTAGTCAGTTTCTTAGTAATCCTGAACCACATGTAGTTCAAACTTGCACAATATTTCCAAAGCGACACTTTCTCTGATGTTTTTGATTAGCTCCAAAATACCATATGAACAGCTGTTTCATATTTTTACCCAATCCCTCTCCATTTTGCAGGAAAAGCACTTTAGATTTATACTTTGGTGGAGTTAAATTGCTCCTCCATGTAAAAGAATATAATTTATAAAACACTAAGACCCTGAAATGTCTGCTTTACAAGACAAGATTGTTTTCCCTGTTATGACTGCTGTTAAAAGATGAAAAATTACTTTTTAAAGACGCTTCTTCCAGAGCTGAAAGACATCTTCAATCATAATTGATGCTTAGAGTCATAGAGTCATAGAGATGTACAGCATGGAAGCAGACCCTTCGGTCCAACCTGTCCATGCTGACCAAATATCCTAAATTAATCTAATCCCATTTGCCAGCATTTGGCCCATATCCTTCTAAACTCTTCCTATTCATATGCCCATCCAGATGCCTTTTAAATGTTGTAATTGTACCTGCTTCCACCACTTCCTCTGGCAGATCATTCCATACACACATCACCATGAAAAAGTTGCCCCTTAGGTCCCTTTTCAATTTTTCCCCTCTCACCGTAAACCTATGGCCTCTAGTTTTGGACTCCTCCACCCCAGGGAAAAGACCTTGTTTATTTACACTATCCATACTCCTTGCCAATTTAATCCCCAAATTATTTGTGTTTTGCTGTTGGAGTTTTTCTGCTGAAAAGAAAGACAGCTAATAGGAACATGTTTCAAGGGCACTATTGACTGTGCAGAGGGCTTTCACACATTCAGAATAAGGTGGAGAAGTTTAAATGCAGATGTGTATTCAACAAATTGCACAAGTAGTCCAAGATCCTCCTCTTTGTTGACTATTATTCTGGTTTCAAAGTGATGTGGGAGAACACATGCCAATCAACAGATACATTGTTGGCTTTCATCAAGGATCAGAGCAAATTATTTCACTGTCTATGGCTTCGGTGACCTTCAGCTGAATTTTTTTCTTATTTAGTCTCAGTTTCATCTGGCACTCCCAACCTGGCTGTCTCACTAGAGTATGGTCATGGTCAGTGATAATCTCTTCCAATGTATCTCCACATCCATAGAGTAGTAGATCATCTGCAATTCTTTGCACTCATGCTACACGACTGACTGTGTCATGCTGTCTGAGTTCGTACTCTTTCAAAGTAGACAAAATGAAAAATTCTATGTGCAATCACAATATCGACAACATAGTCAATTGATCTAGCTTCACTTACGCCCAGTATCCACCCTTTGCATTTAGGTTTGTGAACATCTTTGCCATAACAAATTGGGATAGAGTTTCTTCAATGGCTTGTGTATAGTTGTGAGGTCTCTCCCTCTTCCCCTCTACCTTGGCAGGCCTATGTTCATCACTAGCCTCACAACAATTTTCCTCTCTCTCCACAATAGATAATTTCTTCTCAGATACTTTCTTCAATGCTTCCACAAACTATGTTGAATACACTAGTTCCTGATCTTTACTTGTCATTCTACACATCCATCTCAGCCTCCTCATCTCAATAGTGTCCAGTCGCTGTTCCTCTCATCAAGACGTTAACCAGGTTTCTGCACAATACAACAAGGCAGTTCTCACAATTGTCTTGTAGAATCTTCCTTTCAATTTTAGAGATCTCTATCACAAAACACTCCATACTTTCACCCATATTCTGGAGAATTTCGCTTGATTCTCTTGACTAGGCTCAGATTGAGAGTTTAGTTTTTGATTGACTGATCTCCATTCCTCTGTCTTCCAGTGCTTTTCTCCTTTTCAGCAGATACTCTCGCATATTGTTTTCAAGCCAACCTCTTATCTCGGTGTCCTCTGTAAAAATGATTCACCCTTTACATTTCCTGTCACATTTGCTCTGTTGGAACATCCATGACCATCAGGAAGAGGAGCATATACTTGTTTACACAGTTTAAAGATTGTATTGATTCTTAGTGCAATCTTAACTCTAATGCTCCGCAACAATGCTTCTATTCCAGCATTCCATGTCCTGTAGTAATTGAATACAATTCTTAGAGATTCTCAAAATTCTAGCACATCCCCAGAATTCATTCCAAGGCACCAAGTCATAATACTTCTTCAGATCGATGAATACATTCATTATTCACGTTGCATTGGCTTTCCAGGCATGAATGTCTCCAATCTGACTGCACTCCGTGCACTTAGATTTAACCCTAACTTTGTTATTAAGCCTGCCGATAAGGGTGGTGCTGTTGTAGTATTGACCTTTACATTGCAGAGGCTGAGTGTCAGCTCTCAAATACCTCCTCCTATCTTACCTTGGACCATGATCCCACCATGACACATCAGGTCATTGTATCTACTACAGTAACTGATCTCATTTCATCTGGTGACCTCCCCTCCACTGCTTCTAAGCCGATAGTCCCCTAGCCCTGCACAGTTCACTTCTATCTCCTTCCAAAAATCCACAAACAGGACTGTCTGGGCAGACGCATTGTTTCAGCCTGCTCCTGCCCCACAGAACTCATCTCTTCCTTCCTTGACTCAGTCTTCTCTCCCCTGGTCCAATCCCTGCCCAAATATATCCATGATTCCTCTAATGCCTTATGCTGGTTTCAAAACTTCCAGTTTGCAGGTTCCAGCCGCCTCCTCTTTACCATGGACGTGCAATCCCTTTACACATTCGTTCACCATCAGGAGGGTCTTAGGGCTCTTGCTTCTTCCTGGAGCAAAGACATGAACTGTCCCCTCCACTGCTTAGCCAAGCTCATCCTCACCCTCAACAACTTCTCTTTTTACTCCACTCATTTTCTGCAGGTCAGAGGGGCGGCCATGGGTACTCACATGGGTCCCAGTCATGTCTGTCTCTTCATGGGATATGTGGAACATTCCTTGTTCCAGTCATATTCCGGATCCCACCCACAACTTTTTAACTGATATATTGATTATATCATGAGTGCTGCTTCCCTCGCTCATCCGGAATTTGAAAAGTTGATTGATTTCGCTTCCAATTTCCACCCTGCTCTCACTTTCACCTGGTCTACCTCTGACTCGAAACCTTCCCTTCCTCAACATCTCTGTTTTCATTTCTGGGGATGGATTGGCCACTAATACCCACTAAAACCCACTGACTCCCACAGCTACCTGGACTATATATCCTCACACCTCACTTCCTGTAAAGACTCCATCCCATTCTCTCAGTTCCTTCACTTCCATCACATATGTTCAGATAAGGCCAACTTTGATAAGGAAGGCTCCGAAATATCCACCTTCTTCCTCAACCGAGGATTCCCCAGCACCGTTGTTGACAGGGCCCTCAACCAGGTCCGACCCATCTCCTGCACTTCCCCGCTCACCCCTCCTCTTCCCTCCCGCAATAGCGATAGGGTTCCCCTTGTCCTTACTTATCATCCCACCAGCATCCACATTCAGAAGATCCTCAGGTGCCATTTCCACCACCTCCAGCAAGATGCCACCACCAGACACATATTCCCTTCCTTCCCTTGTCCACCTTCTGCAGGGACCATTCCCTCCAGGACACCCTGGTCCATTCTTCCTTCACTCCCTTCAAACCCACTCAGCCCCACTGCACCTTCCCCTGCAACCAGCAAAGGTACAACACCTGCCCATTTACCTCCTTCCTCTGCACTATCCAAGGGCAACACTTCATCTGCACTTCCCAGAACCTAGTCTACTGCATTCGCTGCTCACAATGTGGTCTCCTCTACATTGGAGAAATGAATTGTAGACTGGGGGACCGCTTTGCATCTACATTCTGCTCACAAAAAAAGGACCCTGAGCTCCGTGTTGCCTGCCACTTTAATGCACCACCCAGTTCCCTGGCCAACATCTCTGTCTCTGGCTTGCTGCAGTGTTCCAGCGAATCTCCACACAAGCTGGAAGAACAACTCCTTATTTTCCGCCTGGGGGCCCTGCAGCCCTCTGGACTCAATATTGAGTTCAATAATTTTAAGGCCTTAACTCCCCCCACCCCACACACCAGGCCTTGTTATCACATAGCCTGCCATTGCACACGACCTACTATTAGTCACTAACAGTCCCCATTAACAAATCTCCCCTCCCCCTACCGCATCCCAAAACCAGTCCAGCTCATCCCTGCCTCCCTAACATGTTCTTCCTCCCACCTATCCCCTCCTCCCACCTCAAGCCACACCTCTATCTCCTACCGACTAACCTCATCCTGCCCCCTTGACCTGTCCGTCCTCCCTGGACTGACCTATCCCCTCCCTAACTCCCCACCTACACTCATCTTTACTGGCCCCATCCCCGCCTCTTCGACCTGTTTGTTTCCTCTCCACCTATCCTCTCCTCTATCCATCTTCTATCCGCCTCCCACTCTCTCCCTATTTATTTCAGAACCCCCTTCCCCTCCCCCTTTTCTGATGAAGGGTCTAGGCCCAAAACGTCAGCCTCTCTGCTCCTATGATGCTGCTTGGCCTGCTGTGTTCATCCAGCCCTGCACCTTGTTGTCTCGTATTCACCCTCCTAGTCAGGTCATTATCAACTGCTTTGTCTATCCAATGTCTATCCAACTGCTCTTCTCTTTCTTTGGACTCTATCCTATTGTTTACTCCCTACCCCAGCCCCCTTCCTATTTTCTGCATATAAACCAATGTTTTCCTAGCTACCATTAGTTCTGAGGAAGGGTCACCGGACCCAGAACGTTAACTCTGATATTTTTCTTCACAGATGCTGCCAGACCTGCTGAGCTTTTCCAGCAAAGTCTGTTTTTATCCAAGCTAACCTTCATGGACTTAACATTATTTTTCACAGTCTGTGGTCTATGACTCTCCCATACCTTGAAGGTATGTAGTAGGAGTTTAATTCCTCAGTTGTTTTTAATCTAGAATGTCTCTATTTCCGTTGAATCTTGGTAGCAAAATGCTTTGCCTCCATATCTTGGGAGTTTCTCCCTTATCATAGAGTATAGCTTGTTTAAGACCTGGGCCCCACATTCATCCAGGCAGGTCAGTCTGTTCCACTGCTTTGTACTTTTTCTTTCTTTCAGTGCTACTCTGATTTCTTCTGAATGTTGGGCAGACTTAGCTGCTGTTCCCTGGAGTTTAGAAGAATATGAGGTAATTCAATTGAAACATGTAAAATCTTGACAGGTCTTGACAGGCTGCACGTGGAATGGAGATTTCACCTTCTGGAAGAATCTAGAATTAGGGATGGCTAGTAAAAATAAGGAGTAGCCCATTGAAGACAGAGATGAGGAGAAAATTTTTCTCACAAAGGATCATGAGTCTGTGGCACTCTCTTACTCAAAAGTTGGTGGAATCAGTCTTTGTATATTTTCAGGCAGAGGTAGATAGATCCTTGATTAACAAGGGAGTGAAAGTTGGTTGGTGGTGCATAGAAATCAGATCAGCCATAGTCTATTGAATGGAGGAACAGGCTTGAGGGGCTGAATGGCCTCCTCCTGCTCCTAATTCATACATTTGGATGATGCTTTCATTCTGCAGTTATCAATATACCAATCACAAACCATTATCTACCTCAAGCATTTATGGTGCCAAATGAGCTATTCTAAAGTGTGGAGAGACTAGTCAGCTTCTCTCCAGCAATCACCTTCTGATGCTTGCTTTTCCCCTTTCTACTGAAAGACTTGCGGCAAAGTGGTTCAGATGTTTGCAGTTAGTTTGCTGCTTTCCCCGCATTGAACTTTCTGCCTTTTCATTCTTCTGATGACCTTCCCAGTATTTGCATTCTGTACTCTGGCCTTGATCTTTCTCCTTGTCCTTCTCTGAATTGTTCTTTTGTGGGTTTGTAATACTGTAACCTAGTGTATAGCCTTATCCATTCTCCTATCGACACTCTTCAGCTCTTGATTAGCCATTGCCAAGTATCTGCACGTTTTGAGAACTTTCTTGAGAATAACTTTCTCTTCTCTTAGCAGGTGTGGCGTGACAGCAGAACAGTTCGAGATAAAACAATCCTATCTCTGCTGAGATCATCTTTCACTTGGCAAACTCACAAGATTCAGTTAAATGTCTCAGTGCAGTCATATAAATTAAACACTGTTTTCCCTCTCTTCCTGAGTTCTGATGTTTAAAACTTTGGGCAGCATCCTTTAGGGGCCTGAATGACATGGGCTAGAATCATGTAAGAAGTCCATGAGGCTTATCCTTAATGTCAGGAGCAACTTTTAAGCATCTGCCAGATGTTGAGGTAAATTTCTGAGAAGGCAGTTGTGAGTTGCCTATTAAGGGGGATTATTGTTTGGTTAATACTTTATTAACTGCAGATCCTACCTCATTCATATGCAACTTCCTATCATTTCAAACATGCTGAACAGCTAAACATTGAGAATTCTAGACATGGAAGTCAGAGTGGATACCAACCACAGGTTGCAGAGAACCTCTGTGTTACTCAGCACAAGTCAGCATCTCATGATCCATGACCACCAGCCACATGGAGCCCTCTTCAGCATCTGAGACTTGCCAATCCCTAAGGATCCTCACGACATCTCTCCAATTGACTAGCAGGGCACTTAGGAGGCACAATCTGCATTACAGGGCACACCAGCAACTAAAATTGAAAGGCTGTGGCAAGGATAGTTTGTGCATAGGGGTGGGGATCCAGCTTACAGATTGGACCAGGCTGCATCGCAGAGTTGTTCACTTGCTGTATAAGTGCTCACTTAGCGCCTGTCTGTACGCTTGTAGCATTAATGCCTTGCCTTGCTGTGCCAATTAGTGCAGTCACACAACCAAGGGGCTTGCCTTGCCGGTCAGGAGTCCTGAGTCAAGGGGGCATGCATCTTGCTGTATTGCACCATGGTACATCAGTCACACACCTATACCATGGGCCAGCATCTTCTACAGCAAACACAATGCACATGCAGCAAGCAAGCAGTCACGCATGTAAGTCTTAAGCGAGCAGTCCTAACCAAAGTCAGTATAGGCTCCAGGCACAGGAAGTCAAGGGCAGATATGAAAGCTGTCCAGGTGGTTTACCATGGTCAGTCATCCGGTTGGGGAGATTCTCAGTTAGGGGGCCTGTGGTTCTGCAGTTCGGGCAGTGGGTCAGAGTCAGTCCTGTATTTCTGTAGTGCCCAGTCCCGTGTGAAGGGTAATGGGGTTGGGAACATGTACAGTAACCGGTCAGCGATCTAGCGCCTCTTGTCTGAGGTTGTATGAATAGCTCACTCAGGGCGTCGGCCATGAGCAGCCCATCAGGTCCATCCACAGAGATAAAGGGGGACGGAGGGACAAGGGGGTTGCTACCAATGGGCAGGAGAGTTGACAGGCTATTCTTTAGGAATGGGAATATCAGGTTGTTGGGGGAAAGAGGTGATGATAATTATGAAGAGAAGCAACTGTATCTGCAGGGAAGGGTGGGATAATAAAGCCTGGATGGGAATGGGGTTAACGAGACATTGGTGTTTGTCCACTATCAGGAGCACCCTGGCTTTAGGAAGGGGCATTCTGTGCCCACAGCTGGCACAGTCATCTCAGAACTGAGAGGTGGGCAGTAGCCTAGCGTGGTTCTTCCTTGACCAGTTGCAGAGATGTCTAAGCTGCTTGTGTTCCCAAACCTTGTAAGGCCAGCATTCCCCCCCTGAGGTGTCAGTATTTGAGCTGATGGGTGTGCAGTAGACAGCCTTGCTGATGCTTCCTCACAGGCCTTGGGACTGTCAGTTTCAGAGCTTATGAAAGTGGCTTTTTGACAGAGTTGGTCATTTTTCCACTTAGGCCATGGTCATCCCACTGTTACCTGGAAGACTAAAGGGAAAGAAGACATCATGGTCAATGGTTAGAAATGGTGTGCAATGAATGACATTGACTGTGGCATTGCGGTAGAATGAAGATTGGTACTTACCCAGTTAGCATGACTTGGATGTCTTGGTAACCCCCACAGGACTGGTCCCCTTCTTCTCCTGTGTGAGACAAGATTCTCTCCTCATAAGGGGTAAATAGTCTGATTTTGGGGCAATTTTACCTGTCTGGGAACTTTCTGACCTATTATGGACTGTCTTCTGCTGGAATGAGAGAAAGGGAAGGAATTGGGTGAAATGAAAGTGGAGGGCAGGGTGGCTAGTGCATGGGCAGACAGTGGAACGTTGGTGAGGTGTCCTGGATGAGTGTGGGAGGTTAGGGGTGAACAAAACCAAGTGAGGGAAGATGTTGCATACAATAGTGAAATGGTGGAGCATCAGCTTTAGTAGGAAATGGGCATTGTAGCAGAGTTAGAGTGAGTGTGAGCTAAAGGTGTGAGGTGGCAGAGAGAAGAGTGTAATGCTTAAATTGGCAGAGAAAGCTATTGACTTTCTTGCAGCTCTGTTGGCCATTCCTCTGCACTGTGGAGACAGCACTGGCTGAGGTGACGACCTTGGTCCAGCCTGCAAGGATCTAGTGGTGTGGTCTCTTCTGGCTGTCTTCTCGGAAGATGGTGACCCTCCTCTATATCACCCCCTTAACCTGGATCTCTAGGTCTTTTTTGGTGAATCTTGGTGCCATCTTGCCTTTCAGCCACACTTTCTCACTGAATACCCAACTTCAGAATGCTAGTGCTCAACTTGGTGCATAGTGGCCAATTAAAAATGGCATGGGTTTCAGGGATGCTGGCCTTTTGGCAGACGTCTTCTGAATATCAAATTGTTCCAGGAATGGTATCGGGTAGGATTGGGCTAGAATTGCAGAAGAGGGATGCATTGGGGCAAGGTAGGTTGCTAATGAGGCAAGTTTGGTAAGATATGGCAAGAAACCTTGCTGAACCTCGTGGAAAAAGTCTTCAAAAAACTCGTACGTTAGCCATTCATACAAAGATTCAACTCATCATGTTTATAGATGCCACTAGCAAAAGTTCAAGTTGGGTCTTCAAGGCCTCCAATATTTCACAAACTTGGCATATCTGCTCCTTAGGATGGTCTAGGATGTAATATACTTGTGGCACTCTTTCCCCATCACTGAAACAGAGTTCTTCCTTTCAGCTGTTCGGGTGCATTTTGTTCGAATTTGTCACAATTTCACAATTCTGCCATTGAGACTGAAAGATAATTACAATTATCTCAAATCTTTCTTCCGTTCTATAGGAGTAGGTTCTGGAAAAATCAAAGCCACAATGATTCACCGAGCTAGCAATATCCTCTACCAAGTTGCAAACTGATCTTGTAATTATTTGTTTTTTTTAAACATTTGCTGGTTGTTGAATGAAAGGTTGTTAATAAGCCTAAAAATCCTCCCAGTGCTCCCAACCACTTTTTCAAAGGAAGAAAAGAGCTCATAAAACAAATTGTTGAATGGGAAACATTTGGAGTCAAGTTGTCAAGTTTCAGTGTATGGGATGGAACAGATTCACTGACCAGTTGGTCTTTCTCTGTCTTTTTTATATATTTATATGTCCTAAGCCTCTAAATAATAGTAGTTTTATTCCATAATAGTGTACTCTTCATTTAAGTTGTCCATCTTCTATTGGCCTTCCTCACAAGTTGTCTAAGTTGTAAAAATCCAGGATTGCTGAGCTGATCTACTATCTGCCAAGAAATGAAAATATTAAAGAACTGATGTAAGTGCATCACTTGCCAAACTGTCATTTCTGAATATGAAGTCTACTGCCTAAGCCAGGTATTTTATTATTAGCTTGTAGAGATCTTCCTCTGCCAGAAAATAAAACAAACATGTTCAGTTCATTGTTGCTTTAGAACCTGCCCTATGGTATAAACATGCTGGAAATCACAGCACTCTGAGACAAAGCTATGACAAAACAATAACTTGAATTGGTTCTCCATTAAAGCTGTTTTAGATCTAATCTCCGTAAAAGTAAAAGGCTTCATGTGGAATCTTCGGCTGGGGCGCAAGGGATTTGTGCAGTAGGCAGTGAAGGGGGATTGGGATTTGGAGTGTTGGGATGCAGTGAATGGAAATGGGACTGGTTTTATTAGCAGTGTGAAATGGTCTGCTTTTCTGATAAGCCTCATACTCACAGTATTCCATAGCACAGTAAAATCATGCAGTCCAAAGTAATTTCTAGCTCTCTTAAAGTCTTAAATCAGGAGCTGAGTTGATGATAGGTTTGAAAAACTTGTTGGCCTAAGTTGAGCAAAGGAACAATAAATTCATTGTGAGTTTTCTGCTCTGTCCAAACATAACATTGTACGTTCTTTAACATGACTACAAGCAATCTCATATGTGCAATAGTCAGTAAGTCCCATATGATCCGAGCGTAGTGCAGACATTTGCCCTCTGACATATCCATCAGGACTATGGGTTAACTAGACCACTAGAAGCTGCAATTTCCTTGCTGATCCTTAGTTTACATTTTCTGGTGAATTTTATACTCAAGTGACAGCGAGGAATAGAAAAGGTATCAATTGATTCTGATCCGTAAGCTCACTCAAGGAAGCCATAAACATAATTGACATAGCAACAAAAATGTCATCCTGATGTAGTGAAGGGTGCTTTTCTGTGTATTGGGATAAAACTCATAGCTGAGACATGATGGAAGGCATGGTAAACCATACACTAGCCAAAAAGAGAACCAGGAGTGGAGATTAATAAAGATGCATTTATTATTTATTACACTGATATTAGCAAATATCTGAGAAATAATAAATGCTTTCCTTCTTTATAACTGAGTGACAGTATAACTCTCATTTTCCATCCTATTGTGCATTATAATTATTATAATTAAAACTACATAACAACACAGCATTTACCATAATTATATTTATGCACATTAGGGATTTTAACTTGATCTACAACAACTTCTATTTACTTGGCAAAATAAAATGCAATTTTGTCAGACGACTTTAAGATACTGCAAGCAATGTCATGTGTCATATGTTTGTTATTGACCTCATCCATATATAAAATATAGACGTTCATATGAAATCCTTAACATTGATTTAATCTCATAAATAATTATTAAAAATTAACATTAACATTATTTTTCTTAAACATCTAGGAAAATGAATTTAAATGGAATAGTAATTGGAATTTTCTGTTAATCGCGCTAAGGTTTGCATATTCTAATTTTTATTTGTAAATACTGCATTAATTTTGAGTCATGTTACAACAGTAGCAAATCTGGACTATCAGATTTTAACTTTCGTCATCTGCTAACTATACTTTAGAAATTTTCATGGGCTGAAATGGTTTTTAGACAGTAAGAAACAGGGTCCTAAAATGGCAGCAGTGGTCACCTGATTGAGGCAAATTTCAGGGGATCCATGAGGAATAAATAAAGTGTCTGCACTGAAATTACCATTTTTATCTGAACACATAGAAAGCATGGCAGTTATGTCAGTGTCAAGAAATTTACATCTCTTTCTTGAGTTTACTCTTGTATATAATCTCACATATTAGGAGATGAAAGGTTTGCCTATTAGTTAGCCAGTTTGGAAAGGCAATGGAGCTAGGCTTAGGAAAAGATACAAAATTATATTTCCTTTATTCTCCCAGTCCATACTAGCCACTCCCTTTTTAAACATATTACACGTGGTTTTGCAACCACTTGCTGTTGCATTTCGTTATTGTTTCTCAGAGTTAGTTGGTAACAAAATTTGCCTTTCTTTCATTCAAGAAAACCTTGCTAATGAGGTCCTTCATTTTCTACCTCAGAATTTTTTAACTAAAGTGCGTTAGCTGCATTCTGAAAAGAAATAAAAATATTTGTCAGGAACAACCAGAAGGGGGTTTAAAAGAGGGAAACCAATTCCCCTTCATCACATAGTTGTAACAGTTATTATAAATTTCCAACCTTAGGAATAATAAAGTGACTCTATCTGTAAAATAAATATTTGGGCCGAATAGCAATTAATAAATTTATTTTGAGAATTGCAAGTACAAAATTGAAATTCATTTTATCTAAAATATTGAATTGTTTGTATGGGGAAATTTAGAGATAGCTGAAGTTGGATTGTTAATGTGGCCATGAATGTAAGGTCATGGCCATTTGACCCAGCACATTCATCCTGCTCAAGTTACAAAGAACCTAACATTCAATTGCATCCCCCTACACCTTTCTACCTGATCACTCAGCCCCACATTCACCTCTCAGACTATTCCCGGGCTGGAGGGTTTAGATTCTACCCAGTAAGTCAAAAGTCCTTGCTGCTTTAACATTTGCATCACACTACGACTATGAGATCAGGTCCATTTCCTGACTCCTACCTGTCCTGATGATGTTGTTCAGCCGAGTATGTTTTCAGATGCAGTAAATGAAAGCAAATGGTTTGGGATAGCAGTGAAATCTTGCCTCAGTTGTACAGAAACTTGGTTAGACTGCACTTGAAGTAGTCTTTGCAGTTTTGGTCCCTTTGTCTTGGGAAAGATAATAATGCCACAGAGGGAATGCAATGAAGGTTCATCAGACTTGTTCCCAGAATGGTGCGACTGTCCTATGGAAGTAGATTGTGCAAACTGGACCTGTATTCTCTAAAGTTTCAGAGACTGAGAGGCGATCTCGTCGAAACTTACAAAATATTTAAAGAGATAGACAGGGTAGATGCCATATCCTTGGTCCATAGCCTTGAATGTTATGACATAAAATAAGAGGATGCTATTTAGAATTGAGACAAGGAGAATTTATTTTATTCAGAGGGTTGTGAATCTTTGGAATTCTCTATCACAAAGGGCTATGGAAGCTCAGTCTTTGAGAATGTTTAAATTAGAATTTGATAGATGTCTGATTACCAACGGTGTACAGGGTTATTGGGATAAGGTGTCTTAAAGACATTGATCAGCTATGTTCAGACTGAATGGAGAGGAAGGCTGAATGGACTGGATGGCCTACTCCTGTTACTATGAATATATTTCTATTTAGCACAGTGCCAGGTTTATATATTCAACTTCAAAGTGCAATTAATAGCAGAAACTTAATACTCTATTCAACTTTCTGCTAATGTAGTCCAATCCCTGTATCACCCCTCTCTCAATACTCTTAAACATATCAATAGTTTTTAACGGTAGGGTGTCCAAAGACTATGTACAATAATATATTTAAAGCTCCTTACATGAGAGAAGTGTGGCTCATGCCAGATGTGTGGTTCTCTTTCCATTGGCTGCAGTCCTAAATATAAACAGTCCAATGTTGGAAATGTATGGCATCATATTCCCATGAAAATATGGTTCCTGTCAGCTAACCCTGGGAAGCCCATGCTACATGGCTGCATTCATCTACAATCACATCTCTGTATTGCACTGCAGAGCATGTCAAGCTAACAGAGAGATAAGCAAACCAGGGAGAGTGGTATTCTCACCCACCTGGGATAGAAAGTGAACGTGCACTTAAACTGCCTTCTTGGAGCTAATTTTCCTTGTTGCCCTCCATTTCAACCTTTGTTATAATGATCTGATGCACCATATAAGGTAAGATTGAAGTTATTTGTGTTTTGCACTTCGCATATTAGCATCAGGCATGATTCAGCTTGCCATTAGCTTTTTGCTCAGAAAGCCTAAAAATATTAAACAACTAAAAGGAGCATTTGTTGCATTATTTGGGCAGAGAAATAAAATCTATAATATATCTGCCAGAGGTCACAGGCTCCTCGCATGGAGGAGGTCATTAATATTCTTCTTTAGCAAAAGCAGCAGATGCTTCAGTCCTCTGTGACAGTCAGTGTGTGGGCTGCAGAATGGATGAAAGTGTTTGGCAGAAAGTGATGAAGCATGTTAGTTAGAGAAGTGCAGTGGAGCCATCCTGGCTACAGTCCCAGAAATTATTTAACGGCTTCACCAGGCACACTGGAGTATGCGAAGCCACTGGATGCACATTGCAACCCAAAGTATTATCTGTGGGTGGGATAAACAGTTCGCAGCTTTTCTGGCAGATTTCTTGATTTCACAGTATTTCTTAATTGCTTGTTTTCCCCTGGGTAAACATTCCAGCTCATCACTTCCCCCACAAATGTAAAATCCTGAACTGCTGGACCTAACTTCCTCCCTTCCTTCTATTCTAACTGCTTGTAGCATTTTTGTACAATAACAACACATGGATAACATTGTGAAGCATGAACATTCGGGTCTTCCATCGGTTTTTACAAAAAGTGGCCAGAGTTAACATGACAGAGATGAGATTTAGGGTTAAAGTAATCAGAGAAAAGGTTGAGGAGAAATAAATGTGAAAATACACAGTGGGGACAGTGATCTAACAATTGAAATAGGATCTAGTCTGGGTGGATTGGAATCAAAGAATGAAAGGTAAGTGAGCAATGTGATGTTTTCAAAAGAATTCAGATAGACAAAAATAATTGATCTTCTTGAAGAAGCAAAGAAGATGACTGAGATATAAATCTAGTATGTTGCACCTATCTCTACTAAAGAAGAAGTGGCTGTCAATGTCACATCAATGAAGGAAAAGGTTAACAGGACAGGAGAAAGAAGGGGTATCGGATTACACCTCATGGAGTACATGGTTTTATTCATTCATAGGATATGGGAGTCGCTGGCTAGGCCAGCATTTATTGCCCATCCTGATTACTCTTTGAGAAGGTAGTGATGAAATGCTGCGGTCCATTTGGTGGAAGGTCACTGACAATATTATTTGGAAGTGAGTTCCAAGATTTTGACTCAGCGACGGTGAAGGAACAGTGGTACGGTTCCAGGTCAGAATGGTGTGTGATTTGAAGTAATATTGCCATGGTCCCATCTGCTACCCTTGCCTTTCTAGGTAATAGAGGCCCCCGGTTTGGAAGGTGCTTTTGAAGGAGTCTTGGTGAGTCTCTGTGGTACATCTTGCGGATGATACACACTACTACCTCTGCTTGTTCTACATGATGTTTAGTTTCTTGAGTGCTGTTGGAACAGCACTAATCTAGGCAAGTGGAAGATAACCTATTACATTCCTTATTTGTGACTTGGAGATGGTGGGCAGGCTTTTGGGGAGATAGTGAGTTACTTGTGGCAGAACTCCCAGATTCTGATCTGCTCTTGTATTTATGTGGTTAGTCCTGTTCAATTCTTGGTCAATGGTAACCCACAACATGTTGATACTGGGAATTCAGCGATGCTAATGTCATTGAATGTGAAGGGGAGATAGTTGTTGGAGAAAGTAATTATCTGGTACTTGTGTGGCATGAATGTCTTTTTTCCATTTATCAGTCCAAACCTGGATGTAGTTGAGGTCTTGCTGTACATGAACATGGGCTACTTCAGTATTTGATGAGTCAAGGATGATGCAAAACATTGTGCAATTATCAATGAACATCTCTCTGTTGAGTATATGATGGAGATACAGTCATTGACAAAACTGCTGAAGATGGTTGGGCCTAGGACACTATCCTGAGGAATTCCTGGAGTGATGTCCTGGAAAGAGATGATTGACTTCCAACAAGCACAACTGTCTTCCTTTGTGTTTGGCATGACTCTATCTAGCAAAGATTTTTGCCCTGATTCCCATTTACATCAGTTTTTCCAGGGCTCCTTGATGCCACATTGGGACAACTGATGCATGATTTCAAGGGCATTCAGTCTCCTCACCTTCATTACTCTCACCTCACTCTTGCAATTCAGCTCTTTTGTCCAGTTTGTCCATGGGGCTAATATATTAGCATGAAAAGAGAACTGGTTAAATAATGGTAAACAGAAACAAGGGACAAAGTGAAGGAATGGCATTTGGCAATTACTATTGGATTGCAGCAAGGGTCAGCATCAGGGCCTCAGTTTTTTTACAATCTATGGTAATGTTTTAGATGTGTAATGAATCCGAATTTGTTGATGATGCAAAACTAAACTGGAAAGTAAACTGCAAGGAGAACACAAGTGCTTGCAAATTAATAATATAGAGCTAAGGGAATAGCCAGGAAGTTGGCAGCTGGAGTGTAATGTGGGTAAATGTGAAGGTATTCATTCTGGTAAGAACAATAGAATGATACACAGCTATTACATGTTGACATTCAGAGGGATTTGAGTTCCCATACAGTAAACGAAATTTGACATGGAGATCACTGACAAATGCTGTGCTGAGGATCATTGTCTGTCCAACTTTCCAATCATAGCAATGGTGGCTGACCTCATTGTCAGAGCTATGAATAAGTCAGCGTTTAATAGTGTCTCATTGCCTCCCCTGCCCTTAGTCACTTGTTCTTCCTGTATTAGTCCTTCTGGTGGTGTTTTGGCTCTCCAACTGTTCTACGTAGATAACTTGTTTGAAGAAATCAATTTGACTTCTTTTGATATTATTTAAGAATTCTCTTGTTTTTCCAGCCTCCCACAATACTTCTCAGTTAGTATTTTTCTCTACTCACTTTGCCCTTACAGTTCTTCTTTTACACATTTTGAAGCAGTTAGATTTCTTTTCTTCCTCTTTCCCAATGTGCTAAGCTTCACAAGCATAATTCATTAGTGAGCAGCCATAACATTTAATCCACAGATTCTCATTGCAAGACTCAAGTTGGAGTTTCTTAGAATATTGCTTTATTTTATTAAATCACTTCAGGTTTGCCTCGTCTTTTGTTGGATTTCAGTACAGCTTTTGGCACCAGCTGTTACTGTGCTTCCTAGAAAGCTGAATTCACTGACATATTCCAACTTGCTTCCATTTAGTGTGATATTGGACACTGGAATATCCTTGCTCTTTGTCATTATTTTAGTAAACTTTTTCTTGCAATTGACTGTAAACCCACATTTAACAATTTCCTTTACGACTGCATTGATTAACTTTTGTAAGCCTTCTTCATTTCTTGCTGTAAGTATGATGTTGTTCAGGATAGGGGATGTTGCTGATGACGCTCTATCTAACTGTTATACCACCCATCTTCAATTCCTCTGAGAATGCATTCATTGTATCGGTTGAAGGAATCGAATGAGAGAAAGTAGCCCTGTCTAACTCTTCTTGAGGACATTTTCCAAACACTGAATTCATTCTTGTATTAGATTATGTTATCTGGTTCTGATACATTTTCCTGATAAACTGAAGATATTCCCCATTGATGTGGATGTTTTCCTATATTTTCATGAGATTATGGTGTTCAACTTTATCAAATATTTTAGTATGCATTACATTGCATACAGTTAGATGAAGTAATTAGGTATTAAGTGACTTATTGGTCTTTGATATAAAGAGTTGAAGTTTAAAAATAAGGAAGTTTTGCTGAAATTATGCAGGGTTTTGGTGAGACCACAACTGGAGTACTATGCTAGAGTATGGTTTTGGTTTCCATACCTATGGAAGGATATATTTGTGTTAGACGGTATGTAACAAAGATTCACTATATTGGTTTCTAAGATGTTGTCCTTTAAGGACAGATTGAATAAATAGCCAGTATGTTCTGGAGTTTAGAAGAATGGGGGTGGTGACCTCATTGGAAAGTGTGAGATTCTGAGATGGCGAGACAGAGAAGATATTGACAACTTGTTTCCCAAGGCTGGAGAGTCTGGAATTTGAAGGTATAGTCTCAGGATGTCATAATGAATATTTCAGACTGAGACAAAACATTCAAGACGTAGTGAATATTTGGAATTCAAAACCCTAGAGAGCTGCTGATATCAATTGTTGAGCATATTCATGGCAGAGATTAATTGTTTTTTTGAATCAAGTGACATGAGGATCAGACATGAAAGTGACGTTGAGTTTAGAGATATGCCATGCTTTTATTAAATGACAGAGCATTCTCTAGGGGTCATATGGCCTATTTCTTATGTTCCTATATTCTTCAAAACTTGGTAGTACTCAAGGTAAAAAAGTTAACAAGCCCTGATGGACTTCTTCCAAAGTTGGTAAGAAGGGTAAGAATGGAGATTTGGAGGCTCTGCAACAATCTTGAAAAAGGTGCCAGAAAATTGGTGGGTTGGAAATATGACAAACATGTTCAAAAGGGGGAGAGGGATAAATTCAGAATCTACACCAATAAGTCTAATGTCAGTGGTGTGGAAAGCTTTACAGGCAAAAGACTGGATTTGATAGGTCACTGTCACTTCCATTCCCCCCAGCACTTGCTAAAAGTTTGAAGGAGTATTTGCCCATGGCCTTGATACTTGCCCCACCACAACTTAACACCGGGAGCAGCATTAATTGCTTCAAGGTGAGACTTTTGCCCCTGTCCCAGGAGGACTTCCAACTTTCGAGAAGTAAAGGGAAATAGGTTGAATTGTTCAGCTCTTTCAAAGATTCGTTGGGCTGAATGGTCTCCAGCTGTGATTTTAAGATGTTTACTCAAATCCTCGCTCAGCATTTGAGGAGAAGGCCATGCAGATGCAGAAAAGATATTCCGTAAAGCAAGAATGTGAGAAAGTGGTTGCAGTTCATTCAAGAATGTGGGGAGCTTTCTCAGAAAGTTCATGAACAATGGCAGTTATTGAGTGCCCCCATCCCCGTCAACTTCCTGGAATCCACATTTATGGTGTAATTTCAGGATCAAGTAACAGGGACGGAGTCAACTGTACTAAAAGAAAGGTGGTAGGTGCCCACGGAAAACTGCATAAGTAGCAAAAATATTGAAGGATTCCCACATACATTATGCCCTCCAAGAGAGCACAGACTTAGCAAACTTAAACCACACCAAAATTGCATTATAAAGTCTATTCATCTAGTTGCCTATAATTCAGCAAAATGATAAAAACAGCACTGTGAATAATCAACATTAAATCCCATCTGTATACTTCTGGCTGCTGCTTGAAGTAACTTTCTATTTATAAATGAACTCAATTTATAGTGTACAATTAGGAACTAATGTACATTAGGGACACAGACTGGAAAATGTTTTGTTTCTTTTAATGATATGATATTTTACATTTAAACATTCTGATAACATTCTCACCAATTTCTAGCAAAAGCCTCTGGTGCCAACAGTAAATGCACTTGCTGTGCAAAATAGGCAGAGATCAGATACCCCTCATTCCCAACATGCTGATTCTTGTCCAGCTGGACTTTCTACTGTAAGGAGATACATCTGCTGATGGCATTGGGTTGTGGTGAATGGGAGAAGGAATGGATAGAGGGACCGTTCACAGGAAAAAGGATGAATAAGCTGAGGTACATTCTCAGGTTGTTGTTGTGAAGCCATCCTTACCTAAATAAATAAAAATAAATTAAACTTAAATGCCAAGTTTCAGATCAGCTAGTCCATCAACTGATAGCATGTTTAGTGCATGCATAATGCACGCTGTACCCAGTAATGTCCTACAATGTTAACTGGGGCCAATGAATATAGATGCACAACTTACATACTTAAAAATAATGCTCCTTCTATGCTGTGCAAAATAAAAATTTAATGGTGCTGCACACTTAAAATTACCCACACATTTCAGAAGAAAAGTAGAGAGAATATTGCTCATAGGGTCCATTTCCTTAGTCAGGTGAGCAAACTAGTCATCTAGTGGCATGCTCAATCAAAATCAAAACCAGATGGATCAGTAAAGGGTAAATGATGGTGAGCTTTTCCCTTTCCCTTTCCCCCACATTTTAGGGAGGCACTGCCTACATTTTGTCAGTGATGCAAGGATGATCTATTTCCAAGTATGCCAGTTTTCAAATTTGATTTGAGAAATAAGCCTGTGAAGTCTCTGCTCACTTGGCACTCTAAGAAATATTGTAAAAGGTTTCCTTGACTCATATAATAATCACCATGACTCAGCTCCGTCTCTGTGATGACGAAGACAATCTCCCATATAACAATACATTTTCCAAATTTCCTATTAAAATAAAACAATCAAAACATAAATATGAACGTACACACGCAAGTGATAAGCATCAGCATTGTAAATTGTGCGGCGTACTGATTGTAGGTGATTAATCAGAAGTGATTATGTATATGCCTGACCTAATGTAGCCCTGTGGCGCTGAAGCATTCATCAATTCATTAGCCAGTCAATCAATACAAATTCTTAAGATGCAGTGTCGTGACCCAATGAGTAAAGATGGCAACATGTTGAGCAGTCAGTTTTTTAGTGGAAAAGGTCATTGTTATAATTGATAAAAGCTGCATTGAATATTATAGGAAGATGTAATCACATTTGCATAGGGACAGCGTGCCCCCATAATTTTAAAGAGTTTGTACAGAAACCTTACCCCAGTTAACTCTAAAATAGAGGAAGGTGGTCATTGGAATATTGCTTTTTTAAGATTTTCTCAGTTATCTGTAAAATTGCACAAAACTATGAAATTACGTCAGGTGGTGAGCCCAACATTTCAATCTTCTTGTTACATGCTGGAAAGCTGAGAAGAACAAACATGAGGAAAAAGAAAGACAAATCAGCAGCAAGTCTTTGAACAATTTTTTTAATGAGCTGCAATAAATTCTGTTTCAGTAATTAGTTCGGTAACATAAACACTTCATTCCTAACATTTTGTTCTCATGGGGTAATGATTAGACTCTTACAGGCATCGGAGACTTTGAGTAAAGGCTTGCTTGCTTTCTTTGGAGTTTAACCTAGGAAATTTGAGTATGTGCTTGTGTCTTGGAAGGATGGTTGATATTTGTGTGTGCGCAGCAAATGTGAATTTACGTGAAGTGAATTAGTTGATGTGTTTTCAAGGTCAATGTTTATTTACAGTAATTAATCCTTTGCTTTCAATAGGTTCTCAGCCATCCTTGTCTCCCTCTGTGTGACCAGTTTTGCAAATTTACAGATTACACACTGTGGCACTGAAATAATGGTAATAATACAGTAATGGTACTATTACAGCCAACTTTGTTGCTGATGTCTTAATTATAACAAAACAAAATGTATATCAAAAACATAGCTTTACTTTCAAAAGGAAACAATATTGATTATCACATCCTTTTTAATGTTAAATACATTGATAAATTTAATTTCAGTTGTACTCATTTTCAAATTAATATATTCTTTACTATCTACTTCATTTTGCTTTATTAAATTTTAAGATAATTAACTTACATTTTCCTCCATCCATTTTGGAATTGGCAATTACTTTGGAAAAGAAAACCCTACTATTTCATTGCCCCAAAGTTACTCAGCTAATTTAGTAGCAAAAGCAATATAGAATTACACAAAATCTACACAGAACAGAAACAACCAGTTGACCTAACTAGTCTAAGCTGGTATTTGCACTCCAAATAGACCTCATTCCCTTTAATGACTTCTTTCCATCCATTCTATACCTTTCTATTCTCTTTCCTTCATGTAGGCATCAAGCCACCCCTTAAATATGTCATTGCTATCTGCTTCAACCACTCCACTTGATAGCGAGTGACATATTCTTACCACACTCTGTGTAAAGGAATCGGCATGTCATAAATATGCACTACTAAAATAATAAAGCAGTTTCCAAAATGCCTTTCTTCTCTTTTAGACCAAACACTTAATTTCCTCTCAACAGCTCTTAATGGTCTATAAATTCCAAATCTCCAGGAAATGGTTCTCCATCATAAATGCAGCACTAGTCACATAACACTTAATTGTCCTGGCCTCTAAGGTTCTGATTTTGTCCTATTATTTCTTATGATTTGCTTATTTGAACATGCTGATATGCATAAGTTGTATATTTGCAGAAAGCATTTGCTCTCAGATCAATTTTCATCCTCCGATCCCAATGAAATTTTAAACCTGTCTAAAAGAAAAAGCTGAGCAGCATGTGTCTTCTCATAAAGTTCAATGTCAGGATGCAATAATTATATCAGTTGAAAACCAAAATGTTTTGTTATTTCAGTACTTTATGCTATTTTCCTTGTGTTCTTTAGACGTAGCTGACTGAATACAGGAAAGTGAATATTTACACTACAACACTGACAGCTGAGTTTGACCCTCTGGTCAGTTAATTACCTAGTTCACTTAATTATATGAAATGTCAAGTTCCAACATTGCGCAGCTGAAGTAAGAGCACAATACCAGGAGCCAAACTTTAAGTATTGGTACGTCACAAACTCCAATTTATTTTTAATAAAATATTCCTGGCATCACTTCTCATTTGCAGCAGTTGTCATCAAAATAATAGAATTAGTAACTATAATTGTCAATGTAGTCTTTGAATCTTGTGTAAAACTAGTAGCGTCATCTACACATGCAGGAAACTAGCAGCTCTGCCAGTGATACCCTGCTCCTCCAAAGAGTTTACATTTGTAGTCTTTGCAGCTGTAACCAGTAATCAGTATAGAATCAGTGAACAGACATGGCCTTCAACTTTTAATGCATTATTCATGCTATAAACTTGATTAGATATACAAAATGTTTGGTGCATGCATTTTTAGAGGCATACTAAGTTATAATTACTTCTGAACAACTAACTGTCCCTGATAAAATGATTTTTCAAATGTGGAGTCGTGTGTCCCGAAGAACATTTAGCAATTCTATGATTTCTAAAATATAAAGTACACTTTCATTTTTATTTTTAACACATTTACGATTTTGCAGTTTCAACATTAAATCTAAGGATATGTCCCAATTTTTATTTTGCTTTCTGGAAAATGATTTAAGCATGAATTTTGATCTGTACTTTTTCTGTCTAGCTTTGCAGTTTGTAAGAATTCTTCAGGATAAATTGCAACAAAATTCAAGTCACATCAGGAGGGAGGAGATTTATGCTCTACAGCCTGCTGTGACAATTTTCTTGAAGTTAATGATGAGTAAAATCCCTGCACCATTGATTGCAAAATGCTGCTGTCAATGAAATAGTGGGCAGAATCTTCCCATTCCCTGAAATGTGTGCGCAATGCAGAAATACGGTGAGATCAGAAAAATGAGATTCTCAATATCAAGAAAAAGCAGTCCAATTTTCCAAACAACGTTTCAATAATGTTGTGAGAAACTAGAGAGCAGTGAGAGGCTGAGTTGTCTGCATTAACTTCTCATTATTACCTACACTCAAACCTAGATGGTGCTAATTCTCAACATGGAAGTCTGAGCAGGTACCTGGTCATTCCAGCTCACAGTCCAACTCATCCAAGTCTCCATCTTGGCCAGCAATCTATAACGCCATAGGGCATTACCCATTGGCAGCAGCTGCTGCATCCTACATCAACAGAGGTTGGCATCGGATGTGCACCAGCCCCACCACATCCTCATGGCACAATTTCCCACTCACTTATGATACAGTTCATCATTTCAATACTGCACAATGGAGTGCACTGACACCTTTAATTACAATGCTACTTACAGGACATTTCGCACATAGGGATGGGAACCTATCTCATACATCAGAATAGGATTCACCTCAGGGCTCTTTGTGTTCACTCACCTAGAAGTTGTTCGGATGCTCACTGCATCTGTACCATGCCTTTTTGTACATTGACACCTCATGCAGAACATATAGCCACATAATATGTCTTCTTTTGTCTATTAATGCAGGCATAATGCCAACCAGCTTGTCATGTTTTCCAGCAGTGATCAGTCAAGGGGCCAGGCATGTTAATATGTGGCACCATGCTATGTTAATGCCAGACCTGCACCATGTGCCAGCAACTTACACAATAAACACACTGAATGTGTTTGTAACCAGATGGCTATATTTCAAAGTCTAAGAGGACCTGCCATTGGTCAGATCAAAAGGTATTGATGGCAGTCAAGGAACACTGTTGCAGTCAGTCAAGACACACATCCAATCTCTGTCCAGGGCTTGGGTGTGGTCAGTTGGCCACTTGGAGCAGTCAGGGTTAGAAGTTCCATATCATTACAATTCACAATTGGCCATTTTCAGTCCTGCAGGTCCAGAGCTGCCAGTCTCGGGATTAATGGTAAATCTGTTGGCAGTTGCACAGAAATCAGTCAGGAGTCAGGTCACTCTTAGTGGAGACTGTGCATTGAAGTTGGTGAGGAGATCAGCACACACTCAGTGCTGGGAGTCATGGCATGTAAGTTCACCGTAAGTCAAGGCGTGTTATCAGGGGCCATTGCTGTGGTAGGCAAATTGGGGAAATCAATTGTGGATATTCAAAGCAGCATTCTAGAGTGCAGAGGGGACAATAATTGTGACAAGTTCAAATGAAACATAAGGGTGGATGTTAATGGTGCAGTAGAAGACATGAATTTCTGAGAGAATCATTAATGGTTACGATGAACATGTGTTTGATGGAGAGACATTCCATCGTGATGGTTGGTTTAACTAAGCTGTAGGGATAGGCCTCAGAACGTAATGTTGGGAGATGAACACTTAAATATAAAAGTTATTTGGGAATATGGGGAAGCTAAAAACTGATAGGGTTGATAGGAAGTGCAAAGAAGAAAAAAAAATCAAAGTTTGTGGAGTAACCTCGATTAACAGACTAAGCCTGCGACACACTCTGTGAAACGTGATCTCTGTTGCTTTCCCTCCTCATCCTTTTTGCAAATGTGCAATGGCAATGAAAAAATGGCTGCTACTACACCCAGAGTAGGGTGTGTAAGTGTTTTTTTTCTGAGAATGTAGCCTTGTTTGTCTGAATGAGGACTTTCAAGGGACAATTACATTAAACAGGCATTTACACATTACAGATTGAAGACATCTAGAATCCTGTGTGTGCAATACAAATCCTTGTCACAAGCAATCTCAACTATGTCATTGACCATTACAAGTTGATCACAGTCATCTCTATGAAGCAGCAGGAATCATTGGAGAGCTGCAGGTCACAATTCACAAAGACAATCCCAGATTTCATAAGCTACATAAGGGCATGGGACTGATTTCCTCTCACCCTGAATTGTATTTATTCACCATTTGCTTGTATATGCAAAGCTGCCTTTCTTGGGAGATGTAGAGGATTTTGGCAGAGGTAGAGGGATAAGAACTCAGCAATCCTAATGTAATTATGGTCTCCTACTGTATTTGAATGACATAGCTTATGCTGCAAATATTGGAAGAATGCCCACTATTCCAAAGCTCCGTGTAGAAGCATCCCATGTCCTTCCTTGTCAGAGTACTCCACGCCCCACTGTTTGGGGGATTATTCTGAACCATCACAAGTGCGTTATGTGAATGCTGAGTGCTCACGTTATTAGTAAACTGTTCTGTTTCTTGATATTCTCCACATGGGTTCATTGGCACTGTGACCAATGGATGCACCTAGAAAAGAAGCTATCATCACTGTGGCTGCAGTGCAACATAGATGCAGAGAAATTGCAGACTAACTAATGTGCCAGCAAGCCCAGGATTAGTAGCTGCTGAACAGTCTCCACATGAAGATGGTGCACCTGAAAGTCAACTCAGGATGGAGTGGAGGTACAGGAGGCCGAGAATCTATCATCTTCCATGCCATTTCCTACAGGTGAGCAAGACACTCTGCCACTACAGACTGAGGACATCTTAGGACACTGTTACAGAATTCTATACCTGCTGTAACCAAGCGGTACAGTTCAGACAGAGTATGCTACAAATGTTTACACACTGTGCCCTGTACAACTACAGCATGCAAAGCGAGGATGTGATGGACATTGAAGAACTGTTCTCCACCTTAGATAGCAATCACCAAAATTCCCAGGCACAACCCATGGGCGGCGACTGCTTGTATCCTGCTGTCCATGGAGGTTGGCATAGGACTATACGAACTTCACTGCATCAATATGGCACATCTCTGACCCACTTACAGCACATCCCTCCACTTCAGTGCTGTACTTGCACCTTTCATGGCATTGCAGCTGCCAGGACACATTGTGCACAGGGCAAGTCGAATGGATTTGTCCAGAGGTCCTTCCTTGCTGTCTTAGCATTAAATCACTTTGTACGTACTTAGATGCTCTGCCTTGCCTTTTTGTGTTTTCTTCCCAACTCATTCAGAACTTAATGTTCACAGTGCTTTTGTCTTGCTTTGCTGTTTAGTACAGACACAAAGCCAGTTGTTACTGTCAGTAGTCATCACTCAAGAGGTTGGACAAGTTGCTGTATGGCACTGTGCTAAGTCAATGTCACACCTACATCATATGCCAGCAGCTCATACAGCAAACTCACTGCATGTGCTTCAGGCAAACACCACATCTCCAGCTGTAAGAGGCATGGTCCCCAGTAAATTCAGGGGGGGCTCAGTCAATCAGGGGCTTCCACTACAGTCAGTAAAGGACAACAGTTTAGGACATGGTCAGTTTGCCACTTGGGGTGATCAGGGTCAGGTGTTCTGTATCTGTACTGTCTGCAGTGTGGACCACAGTTAGCCTGAAAGGTCCAGCATAACTGATCAGGAGATTAGCAGTAACTTGTTTGGAGAACTAAATAGAGATCAGGCAGGGGTCTGGTCACCCATCGATCAGGACTCCTTTCAAGTCAGTAAAGGGTGTGGGCCATAGTCAGTCCTGGAAGTCAGCTCAATGAAAATAACAGGGATTTATCAGGGGCCACTAATGTAGTAAGGAAGCTGGCAAGTTATAGGAATTGGAGGCGGCATGCTGGGATGCAGAAGGGACAGTAATTCTGAAGGGAGGCAACTAAACATAAAAGGGTGGGAGACCATAGTGTATGGGAGGACATGGGTTACTGTGGGAGGGTGAGTCATTGACAATCACAACCGTACCAGGCTTTGATAAGGTCAATGCAGCCGAGTGACTGGAAGGGTTAAGCCGTAGGTCTGAGGACAAGGAGTAATGTTGGGAGATGAAGACTTAAATGAAAGGTTTGGGTGAGTGGAAGCACAATACTACTGGGGTCAACAGGGAGATAAAATGAAGCTGGAGACTCGTAGGGAGGTCCTTGATTACCAGGCTGAGCCTGGGACTCACTCTGTTAAGTGAGACCTGTCTTGTTAATCATCCTAGGAGCAGGAAAGCTGACGTTTCGGGTCTAGAGACTTCTTCAGAAATGGGGGAGGGGAAGGGGATTCTGAAATAAATAGGGAGAGAGGGCGAGGTGGATAGAAGATGGATAAAGGAGAAGATAGGTGGAGAGGAGACAGACAGGTTAAAGAGGCAGGGATGGAGCCAGTAAAGGTGAGTGTAGGTGGGGAGTTAGGGAGGGGATAGGTCAGTCCAGGGAGGACGGACAGGTCAAGGGGGCGGGATGAGGCTAGTAGGTCAGAGATGGGGGTGGGGCTAGAGGTGAGAGGACTGGATAGGTGGGAGGAAGGACAGGTTAGGGAGGTGGGGACGAGCTGGGCTGGTTTTGGGATGCAGTCGGGGGAGGGGAGATTTTGAAGCTTGTGAAGTCCAAATTGATACCATTGGGCTGCAGGGTTCCCAAGCGAAATATGAGGTGCTGTTCCTGCAACCTTCGGGTGGCATCGTTGTGGCACTGCAGGAGGCCTTGGATGGACATGTCGTCCAAGGGGTGGGAGGGGGAGTTGAAATGGTTCGTGACTGGGAGGTGCAGTTGTTTGTTGCAAACCAAGCGTAGGTGTTCTGCAAAGCGGTCCCCAAGCCTCCGCTTGGTTTCCCCGATGTAGAGGAGGCCACAATGGGAACAGCGGATACATTAGTAGATGTGCAGGTGGACATCTGTTTGATGTGGAAGGTCTTCTTAGGGCCTGGGAAGTGGGTGAGGGGGGTGATGTAGGGGCAGGTGTAGCACTTCCTGCGGTTGCAGGGAAAAGTGCCGGGTGTGGTGGGGCTGGTGGGGAGTGTGGAGCAGACAAAGGAGTCACTGAGAGAGTGGTCCCACCGGAAAGCAGATAAGGGTGGGGAGGGAAAAATGTCTTTGGTAGTGGGGTCAGATTGCAGATGGCGGAAGTGCGTTGATGCGTTGGATCTGGAGGTTGGTGGGGTGGTACGTGAGGACGAGGGTGATTCTGTTTTGGTTGTTATTGCGGGGAGGGGATGTGAGGGATGAGTTGTGGGAAATACGAGACACAATTGAGGGCGTTTTCGACCACTGTGGAGGGGAAGTTGCGGTTCTTGAGAAACAAGGACATCTGGGATGTCCGGGAGTGGAATGCCTCATCTTGGGATGTCCCGCAGGTCCAACCAGTCCCCCTCCACTGACACCCTCATCCGCTTAGCTGAACCCGTTGTCACCCTTAACAACTTCTCCTTCAATTCCTCCCACTTCCTACAGACAAAGGGGGTGTCCATGGGTACCCGCATGGGCCCAAGCTATGCCTGCCTCTTTGTAGGATACGTGGAACAATCCCTCTTCCGTGGCTATACTGGCCCCCTCCCCCACATCTTCCTCTGTTACATCGATGATTGTATCGGTACCGCCTCGTACTCCCACGACGAGCTCGAACAGTTCATCTGCTTCACTAACACCTTCCACCCCAACCTTAAGTTCACCTGGACCATCTCCGATACCTCTCTCCCCTCCTGGACCTCTCTGTTTCCATCTCTGGCAACCACCTGGAAACCGATATCCATTTCAAGCCTACCGACTCCCACAGCTACCTAGAATACACCTCCTCTCACCCACTTTCCTGCAAAAATGCCATCCCCTATTCCCAACTCCTTCGCCTCCGCTGCATCTGCTCCCGAGATGTGGCATTCCACTCCTGGACATCCCAGATGTCCTCGTTTCTCAAGGACCGCAACTTCCCCTCCACAGTGGTCGAAAACGCCCTCAACCATGTCTCTCGCATTTCCTGCAACTCATCCCTCACACCCCCTCCCCGCAATAACAACCAAAACAGAATCACCCTCGTCTTCATGTACCACCCCACCAACCTCTGGATCCAATGCATCATCCTCCGACACTTCTGCCATCTGCAATCTGACCCCACGACCAAAGACATTTTTCCCTCCCCATCCTTATCTGCTTTCCGGAGGGACCCCACTCTCTCCGTGACTCCCATGTCCGCTCCACACTCCTCACCAGCCCCACCACACCCAGCACTTTTCCCTGCAACCGCAGGAAGTGCTACACCTGCCCCTACACCTCCCCCCTCCTCCCCATCCCAGGCCCTAAGAAGACCTTCCACATCAAACAGATGTCCACCTGCACATCTACTAATGTGGTATACTGATCTGCTGTTCCTGTTGTGGCCTCCTCTACATTGGAGAAACCAAGCGGAGGCTTGGGGACCACTTTGTGGAACACCAACGCTCTATTCGCAACAAACAACTGCACCTCCCAGTCACGAACCATTTCAATTCCCCCTCCCACTCCTTGGATGACATGTCCATCCAAGACCTCCTGCAGTGCCACAATGATGCCACCTGAAAGTTGCAGGAGCAGCATCTCATATTTCGCTTGGGAACCCTGCAGCCCAATGGTATCAATGTGGACTTCACAAGTTTCAAAATCTCCCCTCCCCCGACTGCATCCCAAAACCAGCCCAGCTTGTCCCCGCCTCCCTAACCTGTCCTCTCACCTATCCAGTCCTCCCACCTCAAGCCCCACCCCCATCTCCTGCCTACTTGCCTCATCCGCCTCCTTGACCTGTCTTTCCTCCCTGGACCGACCTATCCCCTCCCTAACTCTCCACCTACACTCGCCTTTACTGGCTCCAACCCCGCCTCTTTGACCTGTCTGTCTCCTCTCCACCTATCTTCTCCTCTATCCATCTTCTATCTGCCTCCCCCTCTCTCCCTATTTATTTCAGAATCCCCTTCCCCTCCCCCATTTCTGAAGAAGGCTCTAGACCTGAAACGTCAGCTCTCCTGCTCCTCTGATGCTGCTTGGCCTGCTGTGTTCATCCAGCTCTACTCGTTGTTATCTCAGATTCTCCAGCTTCAGCAGTTCCTACTATCTCTTGTTAATCATCCTTAGTTGAATCGAGAATGCACAATGAAAATGGGAGGTGACTGTAAGTACACACGGGGTGGGTGGAGTATTTGTTTTCCATCTGAGCATGCAGGATCTATTTGTAAATTATGTTGGGTCCTTCAAGGGGCAATTGAATTAATCCGGAACTTACACGGTAGAGATTGAAGACATCTGTAAGCACACCATCCTGCATGTGAACTGAACCAGGGATAATGAAGGATTGGTGATATTTTTTCAAGTCAGGATGATGAGTGGCTTAGAGGACAACTTGCAGGGGTGGTGTTTTCATTTATTTGTTGCCATTGTCCTTTTAGAAAGAAGTGGTTGTGCATTTGGAAAGTGTTGTCTGAAATCTTTGGACAATTTCTGCAGAGCATCCTGTACATAATCCACACTGCTGCAACTGAGTGTTGGTAGTGGAGGGAGTGAATGTTTATGGATGCAGTGCCAATCAAGTGGGCTGCCTTGTCCTGGATGATGTCGAGTTTCCGGATTGTTGTTGGAAATGCATCCATCCAGGCAGTGAGGAGGATTCCATAGCTTTCATGACTTGTGCCTTGTTAATGATGGACAGGCTTTGGGGAGTGAGGAAGCGTTGACAGCATGTTGACAGTGTTGACAGAGGAGTTGTGAGTGGTACTGAACATTGTGCAATCATCAGCGAACATCCCCCATGTCTGACCTTATGATGGAGCAACCCCATTGATGAAGCAGCTGAAGATGGTTGAACGTAGGACACTATGCTGAGGAACTCCTGCGGAGATGTACTGGAGTTGAGATGACTGACTTCCAACCATGCCAACCATCTTCCTATGTGCCAGGTATGACTGAAACCAGTGGGGAGTTTGCCCCGATACCCATTGATTTGAGTTTTTCTAGGGCTCCTTGATGCCACACTTGGTCGAATGTAGCCTTGATGTGAAGAGCTGTCACTTTCACCTCACCTCTGGAATTCAACACTTTTGTCTATGTTTGAACCAAGGCTGTAATGAAGTCGGGAGCTGAGTGGCCCTGGTGAAAACCAAACTGGGCATCACTGAAGAAGGGTCTAGGCTATTGCTGAGCTGGTGCTGCTTGATAGCACTATTGATGACACCTTCCATCACTTTACTGATGATCGCGAATAGACTAATGGGATAGTAATTCAGCAGGTTAGATTTGTCCTGCTTTTTATGTACAGGACATACTTGGGCAATTTTCCACATTATCGGAGATGCCAGAATTGTAACTGTACTAGAAGTGCTTAGCAAGGGGAGTGGCAGGTTCTTGAGCATTGTTGCTGGAATGTCAACTGAAAGAACTGCGGATGCTATAAATCAGGAACAAAAACAGAAGTTGCTGGAAAAGCTCAGCAGGTCTGGCAGCATCTGTGAAGAAAAAATCAGAGTTAACGTTTCGAGTCCAGTGACCCATCCTCAGAACTGACCCGAAACGTTAACTTTGATTTTTTTCTTCACAGATACTGCCAGAGCTGCTGAGCTTTTCCAGCAGCTTCTGTTTTTGTTGCTGGAGCGTTGTAAGGGCCCACAGGTTTTGCAGTATGCAGTGACTACAACCATTTGTTGATATCACATGGAGTGAATTGAATTGGCTGAAGACTGGTACCTATAATGCTGAGGAACATTGGAGGAACCTGAGACAGATCATCCACTTGGCACTTACGGTTGAAGATTACTGAGAAAGCTTCAGCCTTATCTTTTGCACTCACGTGCTGGGTTCTTTCATCGTTGAGGATAGGGATACTTGTGGAACCTCTCCTCCAGGGAGTTGTTTAATTGTCCACCACCATTCACGACTAGATGTGGCAGGACTGCAGAGTTTGGATCTGATTCGCTCGTTGTGGGACTGCTTAGCTCTGTCTATCACTTGCTGCTTTTGCTGTTTGGCATGCAAGTAGTCCTGTTTGGTAGCTTCACCAGGTTGACACTCCTTTTATTTAGATATGCCTGGTGCTGCTCCTGGCATGCCCTTCTGCACTCTCCATTGAACCAGGGTTCCCTGGCTTGATGGTAGTGGTTGAGTGGGGGGATATGCCGGGCCATGAGGTTACAGGTTATGCTGCAGTACAATTCTGCTGCTGTTGATGGCCCAATGCACCTCATGGATGCCCAGTCTTGAGTTGCTAGATCTGTGCAAAGTCTGTCCCATTTAGCACGGTGATAGTGCCACACAGCACAATGGAGGTCATTCTCAATGTGAAGGTGGGACTTTGTCTCCACAAGGACTGTGCGGTGTCACCATTACCAATGCTGTCATGGACAGATGCATCTGCAGTGGGCGGATTGAAAAGGATGAAGTCAAGTATGTTTTTTCATCTTGTTGTTTGCCTCACCACCTTCTGCAGGCCCAATCTAGTAGCTATGTCCTTTAGGACCCGGCCAACTTGATCAGTAATTACTGCTGCTGAGCCATCGTTGGTGGTGGACATTGAAATCCCTCACCTAGGGTACATTTTATGCCCTTGGCACACTCAGTGCTTCCTCCAAGTGTTGTTCAACATGGAGGAGCATTGATTCATCATGGAGGTAGGATGGTACGTGGTAATCAGCACGAGGTTTCCTTGCCTATGTTTATTTTGAAGTGAGACTTCATGGGGTCTGGAATTATTGTTGAGGACTTCTAGGGCAACTCCCTCAACTGTATACCTCTGTGCCACCACCTCTACTGGGTCTGTCCTGCTGGTGGAACAGGTCATAACCCAGGATGGTGATGGTGGTGTCTGGGACATTGTCGGTAAGGAATTATTCCATGAGTATGAATGTGTCAGGCTGTTGTTTGATGAGACAGCTCTCCCAATTTTGATACTAGCCCTCAGAAGTTAGGAAGGAGGACTTTGCTGGGTTGGCAGGGCAGTTTCTGCCGTTGTCTTTTTCAATGCCTATGTTGATGCCAGGTTCATTGCTTTGAGACTTTGGACCAATTGATACAACTGCATGGTTTGCTGGCCCATTTCAGCAGGTAATTGAGAGTCAGCCACATCGCAGTGGGTCTGGATTCACATGTTGGCCAGACCAAATGAGGATGGCAGATTTCCTTCCCAGAAAGACATTAGTGAGTCAGGTGGGTTTTTCAGACAATTGACAATGGTTTCAGGTGCCAGTAGTGCTGAGAAGTTCCATTATTGTTCAGCTCATGGCAGTGTGAGCAGGGTGCCATTGAGACATGGTGCGTAGGTAATGAAATGAGTGCCATTGGAGTCACTGATGCACTTCCCATTCTGATTAATACTACAGCCATGAGGGAACTGCTGATTTAAGAAATTTAAATTAAAAATAATTAAAATACATGACCCTATCTTACATTGAGGAACAGAACATCTTTTTCACATCAGGTGCTTTACAACATTTTTGTCTCAGTATTGAGTTCAACATTTCCAATTAACTTCTGCTGTTACCAGCTGCTGCTCGTTTTTTTGTATTTTTGTTCTGCCCCACTATCCCACCACATGTTTTTGTTTCACCCCTGTGTTTGTTCTTGAACTGTTAAATCACCACTTGAAACATTCACTGTTTCTCTCTTTTGAATTTCTGGCTGACTTGAGTATATTCATCATACTGTATTCTGTATTTATTTTCTGACTTTGTCTTTAGATTTGTAGGAAGGTGTTTTACAAAATGCGTGGGAGGTCATTCTTGACTTAAATGCCTGGGCAGTGACCTGACACAGTGATATGACACTCATTCTAGATCCCACCCAATTCTTTTCCTTTAAAATCAAAGCAACAAATTTAAAAATTATCTGTGTAAAATATATGGAACCAAATTGTATAAGTGGGTAAAATATTGCTCATGTTGTTGTTAAGTTATGTGGCTGAAAACTTCCAAAGCGCTTCAGATAAAACATGGGATACTTGCCTATCCAATCCTACACTCTGTGCTTGCATCTGCATGATTATAATGAAGTTCTAACGTACACCCATCGAACTGTCACTGCTAAATATTCATATTGAGAAGTTTTACAATGATTTATTAAATGCTTGGCAGGATTAGTGAGGTCTGAAAATGAATGCCATCCCAGCTGAGGTGGAGATGTATTTGTGAAATATTTGACCTTCAACCTCAGCCATTTGGCCACAGCATAACAAGTTGCTGACACGTTTATCACATGATGTGTGAGGTCATCATGTCAACTTTATCCCTCTGTGTGAAGCCTCAGTGCAAACTATTTGAATAGCCTAAATAGACTAGGCTTGGGCAAAGGTTATTCGGAACAACATAAGAGGCTAGAGATTTGTATTTACCCTGGTTGAAAGTCTGGTGGGGCAGTTCACATGCCTTTTACTGCACCCACCTTATTTACTTTCTGTTCCTTTTAACTGATTGAAAATCAGGCAGGATCAATAAGCCACATCTGATCAACTCTGCCAGATTACTTCCCAGGCACTTAAAATTAAAGTCTACTTTCACTCTGTCTCAAAGAGCAAGCATACAGTATGAACTTTAAAATATTGAAGGAACATGAACAACAAATAATACTCTAGAACTTGTATGGGCATGATATAACTGCACAACAAATTTTAATGAACTTGTAGCAATTTGTTTTAAGCTACATCTGGAGTCAGGACTGAGGACTAAGTGTTGTCTCAGGTTTTATAGACTGGGTTGAGTCAAGTTACTGTGCTATTAATAAAACTCATATGTGAAATGATATGTGGTATGTGGGAACATTTCTATTTTGCAACTACAGCAGAAAGATCTGCCCTAGTCTGAACTGATAGGCTTTGCACTTTGGGAAGGATCATCCCCCGCCAGTCTTAATGCTAAGAGCAGGAATAGAACATTCAGCCATCAAGTGTGCTCCACCTCCTAATATAATCATGGCTGATCCTGTATCCCAACACCACATTCACGCTTTCTCTCCATACTCCTTGATGCCTTTAATAGCTGAAACTTGACCAATCGCTTTCTTGAAAATAGTCAGTGACCCAGCCTCCACAGCCTTCTGTGATAGCAAATTCCACAAATTGACCATGCTCTGAGAAATCTTACAAATGATAATACTTGGTTGCAGACAATACCAACGTACGTTTTCAGAGTCTCCCTCAGTTGCGGCACATCCCACAGAAGGGGTGGATTAAGAATAGAAACTGAGTTGGAGGGAGAAATGGGAAAATGGGGGGCTCGGTGGGGGGAGAGTTAAAGAACAGTCAGAGAAATAGATGGGCAGCTGAGTTTACATGGAGGGTCTGATAGTATCCTTGTAACTGAGCCATGGACTCTAAGCTCAGAGCTGGTGGAGAGTGCAGGTGAAAACCTTGCTGGCCTGATGAAAGTGGAAATGATGGTCTCCAGAGCTGACCTCTTGTTAGCAGAGAACTTTTGTGTGCTGAGAGCGTCTGCATTAGTTTAACTTTTGAAGAACAGGTTTATATTTGGATGGGAGGATCAGTAACTGATGCACTAATCTTTCAAACATTAATTTTACTCTAATATTTAACAGTAGCAGGTGTTCCTGTCATTAATTAATACTCCTCTGCAATTACATATCATTCAGTAGAAATGATCAAACGTCAAATAATCCATGATTTTGATGCAATCCATTTGCTGTAGGTAGACCCACAATGTCATTACAGGAATTCCAGGATTTAGTCCAAAAACTCAGAAGGAATGGTGATATAATTCCAAGTCAGGACGGTGAGTGGTTTGGAGAGAAACTTGCAGATATTGATGTTCCCATGTATCTGGTGCCCTAGTCCTTCTAGATGGGAGTGGCTGGAAGGTTCTGTTAAAGGATCTTTGGCAAGTTTCTGCAGCACATCTTGTAAATAGTATACACTGCTGCTACTGCTGGTGGAGAGAGTGTATGCTTGTGGATATAGTGCCAATCAAACAAGCTGCTTTGTCCTGGATGGTGCCAAGCTTCTTTGAATGTTGTGGAGCTGCACTCATCCAGGCTCCTGACTTGTGTCTTGAAGATGGTGGACTGCCTTTGGGCAGTCAGGAGGTGAGTTACTCACTGCAGTATTCCTAGCTTCTGACTGAATCTTGTAATCATTATATTTATGTGATGAGTCCAATTCAATTTCTAGTCAATGGTAGTCCCCCGGAAGGTGTTACTGAAACATTCATTAATGCTAATGCCATTGAATGTCAAGTGGCAATGATTAGATTGCCTCTTATTGAAGATGGTCATTGCCTGGCATTTGTGTGGTGCAAATTATAACTTGCCACTTTTCAGCTCAAGCCTGAATATTGTCCAAGCCTTGTTGCACTTGGACATGGACTGTTTCTGTGTCTGAGTAATAATGAATGGTGCTGAACGTCATGCAATCATCAGTGAACATCCCCACTTCTGTCCTTATGCTGGTGGGAAGGAAATTGATGAAGCAGCTGAAGATGGTAGGGTCTAGGATGCTACCCTGAGGAACCCCCGCAGGGATGTCGCGGAACTCAGATGGCTGACCTCCTTCAAAGACAACCATCTTTCTATGTGCCTGGTATGACTCCAACCAGAGGAGAGTTTTCCCCCGATACCTATTGATTACAGTTTTGATGTGAAGGGCTGTCACTTACAGTAATGGTTACTGTAATGATGTCTGTGAATTTCAGGGGTTCATTATTGTACTCTGCTGAGTTTGAAATGTCACAAATGCCTTTAGAGCTTCTCAGTGACATCTGCAGCACATGAACACACATGTGGGGTGAATCATGCAGGTTGCCATATTATTGAGAATGTCAAAAGGCATTCAGTGAACATCTGCTGCAAGTATGCAATACAGACAGATCATGACATTAACTAGTTTGAAATACTGATTTGACGCAGTGGTGTAATGTAGAACTGCAAAGACCCAGTGAATGCCCTCTTCAACTTTGCACAGCTGAACAACCATTCGACAGCATGAAGGATTCCATTTAAAGGGATCATCATTACTTACTGGTTAGCTGTTGGTTAATTCATCCTGACTGCTGCCACAGTGACGCAGGTGTTTGGTCCTTTCTATAGTTGTTTTAAGTGGCTGGACATCAAAACAAGAAAACCCTTATATTGTTCCAAGGTTGTTATAAAACTCAATGACATAGATTCACCTCATTTAAGTGGCATTCAAGTTGCAGAATGATGACACAAGGCAACATTAATTCAAGAGGTCAGGGTTTGTCTTCTTTTGAACTGTAAAGTTATTAATTCCATAAATAAACTTTACTGGAAAACTTGTTTAAGAAATTGCGTGTGTGTGCACGTGTTAGAGATACCACTTTGGAGCTCTAATGGCATTTATAAGATCCAAAAATGAGCAGAGTAGAATGATGAACCCACACTTCAGCAACCATTACTGAATTTATCAGTGCATGCGAAAACAGAAGCTAAACAAGCGCAGCTACATTAACACGTGCACAGGTACAGGTATAGAATGAAAATTGTGGTTCTGAGGGGTGGTACTGATCCCAATGCCTGATGGATAGGGTTGCAATTGTCATACAGCCTGAAGTGGTAAGGAAATGGAAAATATGCTTGCTGCCTATTGGAGTCCCTTTATAAGAATCCATGGCTACTCTGTAACAAATTTCTCCTCTTGGTCCTTTCATGAGCTGCCTGCTCTCCCCATCAAAGCAACAGCAGCTCAAAACATGGTTGCTATTTGCATTTGCTGATGGCTCCAGGCAGGCAAGTCACACCTCCTGGTGCTTCTAATTAGGTGCAAGCCTAACGTCTGACCAATCAACCCAGTAACATTTAACATTTGCATTGTTTGAGAAATGCTGTTCCAGCACGTAGTTGGGAAATGAGGATTCATCCAAATGTTGAGTTCTCAACCCTTCTTTGAAAATCAGTCCTTGTGTCTGGAAGAGCTCTTTCACCCTCTGGATAGAAGACATTTCCTCTCATTTCCTCCACCTCTAAAGCCTCCAGTGCAGGGAAACAGTGGAGCCTGCTTCCTCCCAAGTTGTGCCACTATTCAATATTTCACAGGGCAGGTTCACTTCCTCAGCACCTGTTCCAGCCACAGTCCATCTCTCCTTTAAGCAGTGCAGATTAGCTTACATGCCTATTGCAAGGCACTCTTGATATTGGGCCCCTTTCATTCAACAGGGTAGTTATCACTAACTGGATGTAGTGATGATGGAAAGAAGTTGACAGTATGAAGTCAGTATGCAGCATGCAGTACTTTGAGTAGATGTAATTTAATTGCACATTTCACTCCCTGGTCCATGTTGGGACAATGCAATTTAGCCCCAGGATGTTTGTCCTCAGTCTTGCCATTGGCTCTGCAATATTTGCACATCTGAGCTATGATAATTTATTTCTTTGGGAATGGGCAGTTCTGATGCTCCTTTTGTAGCTGCAGAAAATTCTTCAAAAGACCATAAGACATTGGAGGAAAAGTAGACCATTCAGCTCATTGAATCCAGAGATCATGGCTGATCTGATAATCCTTAACTCTGCTTTCCTGCCTTTTCTCTATGATGAGCTTACTGATTAAAACTTTGTTTATCTCAGCCTTGAACATACTTAATGGTCCAGCCTCAACAGACCTCTGTGGTAAAGAATTTCATAAATTCACTACCTTCAGGAAAAGAAATCCTCCTTATCTCTGTCTTAGAAGGACTCCCCTTATTGTGAGATGATGTTGGCTGGTTCTGGATTCTCTCAAAAGGGGAACCACCTCTCCATATCTATCCTCCACATCAAGCCCTCCCCCCGAAGAATCGTGTATGTTTCAATGAGGTCACCTCTTATTCTTCTCAACTTCAATGAATAGTAGCTAAATCAACTCAACCTTTAGCCACAAATCAATCTACTGAACCTCCTCTGGTCTGCCTCCGATGCCAGAATGTCATTCCTTAGATAAGGGGACCAAAACTGTCGACAGTATTCCAGCTATGGTCTGACTACTGCCTTGTACAGTTTGAGCAACACTTCCCTGTTTTCATACTCTAAAAAAAGTATTTATTTCCCTTGAAATAAAGACCAACATTCCAATGTCCTTCTCCATTACACGCTGAACATGCCTGCTAGTTTTTTTGTGATTTATGCGTAAGAACCCCCGAAATTCCTCTGTGCTCCAGCTTTCTGCAGTCATTCACCATCCTCCATTCTTCCTGCCAAAGTGCACAACCTCACATTTTCCTGCATTATATTCCATCTACCCACTCACTTAACCTGTCTATATCCCTCTGCAGACTGTGTCATCCTCACCACTTGCCTTCCTACCTATTTTTGTGTCACCCACAAATTTGGCTGCAATACGTTCAGTTCCTTCATCTGAGCTTGTCATGTTACAAAAAATTAAGTATGAAAAATAGACCTGTACTTTAAGAAGCCTGCTTTCACTTCATAAGTAACGCATTTCTAGGCAGTCCATTGTAAAACCAGTTGGATATTTTTATCCGTTGTTTCACAGCAAGGAATTGAAATTGTTTAAAAAACCAAGCAGCAGTAGCAGCAGCAAAGATTGCTGTGCCAGGACTGATACAAACAAGGACTGCGCATGACCAAGAGGCAACCAGTATGCTGAGGCCGCTTGGGGGCTGCCAAGAGGAGCTGCAGTGGTCCTAAGAACATTGGACCAAATCTGACCAAAAATCAGCTAAGTGTCTATTTCATGGAGGGTTTCCTCTGTGAGCTCTAGTGAGTTATCTCACACAATTCTCTGCTGCTGTCCTCATTGTGTATGCACCACAATTGATGGGGCTTGGTTTGCGCTTTCATGGCCTCACCAACAGTGGAAGCAACACAGCCAGGACTTCCCAGGGCCCCTGGCACTGGCATCATATTGAAAGACCAGCATGCACCAGGTCAAGCACTGCCAGCCTGGTGCTTCCCTTCACAGTACACAGTGGGAGGGGAACAGAAAAAGAAAAGCTTCTGAGCGGCATAGGTGACAAGAGTGACTTTTGATTGTAAATACAAGCTCACATTCATTAATGTACTGCTCTTATTCCTCATTCCCTGTATCATCAACAGTCATTTCAACTGCTGGCTACAAGAATCAAATTACACAGGCTCCCCATCTTGAGCACCACACCATTTGAGAACTCTGCCTAAGTGAGTATTTGTCTTTCTCTATTACCCAACATCATATAATAGTTTCCCATTGTTCAATGAGGGTACATCAAATGTTGGAAAATCTTCAAACAGTTGAAAGTGAGCAACAGGATAAGCGAAGAAACAAAACAAACAGAAATGTTGCAGTTGCTTCTGGGAAAGAGACAGAGGCCTCTTGCTTTTCAAGCAATAACAATTGATGATCAATGAATGATCACTCTATATAGCTCACATCTATTGGAATCGGGTTTCTGCCTCCTGTCTGCCTTGTCACACTGGTCGCCGTATTGGTTGATCGTGGTGAAGGTAATGTTTCTCCTGTTAAATATCTTCATCTTGCTCCTGAAGAAAATGCTGCCATTCTCCCAACTCTCCAACATCCGTTATGTCCCTTCCTTGCCTACTCAAGTATTGGAGAGTATCACATGCTGGGATCATGTAACGCACTCTGTCTGGAGTGAACTGCAATACCCATCCCATCCCATTCCCACAGACTCATCTAGTATTGGAACTTCATCTGCTGGAGTACATCATCTGCTCCATGATGGCTCTTTTCGAAGAATGAGCAATGTTGTATCTAAGCTCACCCTCAGTCAGGGGCTCGTGTAATGGAGCCACCCGCCATCCTTGCAGCGGTTAATCGTTGAATCCCAGTAATATCCTTGTGAGACTTCCAGACCTGAAATGAGGCAGGAGCATGAGAATTCTAATAGACATAGGCTTGTTTTCTGCAACAAATGACCAATCTGCTCTGCACTGCCTGGTTTATGAAGTCTTTTCTTTATACCGCTTTCCTTGCTATTACCGTGCCATAAAGGTAGTTCTCAGTTTCAACCCACTTAGTTGGTTTTCAATTACATCACTGTCTTGTTCAAAGCCATCACCAGGTTTATTTTTTTCCACTGGCTGCCTTCTTCAAGGCCATGCTTGAAGAAACCCATCAATCGCAAACAAAGTCATTCGCAGCTTAAGCACACTTTCAAACTTTTAGCAAAAATCTGTGGCTCTACTAAAGCCTTCCCGAGCTGCCTTCCTATAATGTAGTTCTTCAATTAGGTACCAATTTTCTCTTTCATGCCCATTTCATCACCATGAGACTAATGCAGCACACAGGATATCATCACAACCAACTTACATTCATTAATAGGAAATAAATAAAAGCATGGTTATATAATTCAGTAAATGATTAATATAAGGGTAACTACTGCACTGGCTTACAAAGCTTTTGAGACACGCAAATGTGTCTTTGCGTGTGCATGAGCACAGGCTTAGAGAAGTTTCATATTGTCCCCCTCACAATTCACAATACTTCCATATTTTGTGTCATCTGCAAACTTCAAAACTGTCCCCTGTACATGAAAATTGAGACATTTAATAAGTAACAGAAAAGGCTAGAATCCCAGTATTGACCACTGCAGAACTCCACTACAGAGACTCCTCCAGCCCAAGAATACCCATGAACCCATGAAAACTCTGTTTCCTATCCCTCAGTCAATTTTGTATCCATGTTGCTGATGTCATTTTCATTCCATAAGCTTTAATTTTTCTCGAAGATCTGTTGCGTAGCATTGTATTGATATCTTTTGGAATCCTTGTACATCACATCAACAACATTTTCCTCATTAACCCTCTCTATTACTGCTTCAAAAAACTCCAGCAAGTTAGTTATGATTTTCCCTTAATAAATCCATGCCAGCTGATCCATGTGACTATTAATCCTATCCTAAATAATTGTTTCCAGATGTTTTCCCACCACCTAAGTTGACTGTATGCAATGTATGGAAGAGCCCGTAAAGCCAAAAGTTAGGCTGTAATACAAACACCAACACAGGAGAAAGGCCTGATGTGATCACTTGGTCGATTGCATTTGTTGTAGAGACCAACTTTCAGGTAAACAAATGAAACGCTGACACTAATATTCAACAGTAAATTAAAAGCAGCATAATGTTACTTACAATTGAGTGAGTTGTTTGCTTCATTCATGGAAACAGGGAAGTAGAGAGGTGAAAATGTAAGAAAATTAGGTGGATTGGATTGTTGTGTTTTTCTCTTCATTTGAACTATTTTAACACTGGGAGTGAGTATGATCACAATAAAGCTTTAATAAAGGAGTGACATATGATTTATTTGGGGTTTACTTTGGAGACAGCTCCAGATATGTGAGGTGGGAAAGGGTACTGGATTGATGATGGATAGTCATGGATACTTTATAGATTTGGGAAGGAATGTCACATTTATTTTGAAGCTTGGATGACTGTCTCACTTAGGTTCAGCCATATGTGATGGGTATCACTATCATTATTCAGGTTTGTATGCTCAATGTCAGAATTGTTCGCAGTACTGGTGCCATGCAGTATGTGGGATATTCACTGTGATTGAATATCAGCTTACAGGCAAAAGGAGAATTGCAAACGCTCAGAAACCGAGAATTGAATGACATCCAATGGTGCTGCATAGCATACTGCTCGTTCATCCTGCTACAATAAACTACGTCTTTGAAAGGGTGCATGTGTGGGGCGGTAAGGGTGTGGGAGAAGGGGCAGTGGAGTTTGGAAATTACTAGAATCCTCTACATAGAAAATGCCAGAACATTAACCCTCTCGATAGCTGAGATTTGTCCTTTCTTATTGTCCTAACTGCTGGATGAATTGATTCAAAATGAAAATAGATATTGGACTTGAAATAGTGAAACGATTGTCAAAAAGTCAATAGCTTTGTGCAAGGAAATGAAGATTTTCTGAGAAAACATGTCTTGGGCAATACTAGATCAGATTCCATGAAGCTCACTCACGACTGCACTTTAACTGCACATGGAAAAATTCACTTGATAACTCCTGTTCATGTATAGATCTCAACTATTTGTGTCTTTTCAGGGATAATCAACATTTGGGACATTCTAGAAATTTTCAAATCAACCTGTTCAGACTCACCTCAGGATCAGGTGGGACTTGATTCTGGCCTCCAAGTTCAGAGGTAGGGATACCACCACTGCACCACAACGCCCTGTAAATACTCACTTGTTGTAGAGACCACTTTATTCATCCTGTGTATATTTGTGCGGCAAATTAGCAATAAGAAGTACTTACCTCTCAAACTTCAATCTTTCTTACCTTTATGATTGAAATACATGAGATGCCATGCTTTCCTTTTCACTATACTTGCAATGACATTGATTCTGATAGGGACCTCTTCATTCGAGAGACTGGAACTGTTGATGCTAATAAAGACCATGATTCCAAAGTAATAGAAAGAATTTGTGCAAGATCTTATTCAGAGTACTTTTCTGAGCAGGAGATTCTGACATAGCATAGATCCTATGTGATGCTATTAAAATTGCAATGCACTTGGAAGTTTGTTGCTAATTGCCCACTTAACAAATATAATTGGCTTCCCGCCGTCCTTAGGAAAATGTGGGTGGAGATGTGAACATGCTAAGTACTGGCACAACATCTTTCAATACTGTTTTCCAGAATGCCTACCTCCAAACCTGTCTCCCAGATACTGATAAATTTCCCCTATGTTTAAATGGGATAGAGGGGCCTAGAGATATGATGACACAGATCATATGCTGATCTTTTGCTTATAAATTCTGTGTCTGATGCCACCTCTCTCACTGACACCTGAAAAAGGAGCGAGACTCTGAAAGCTAGTGTCTTCAAATAAACCTGTTGGAGTATAACCTGTTGTCATGTGATTTTTGACCTTGTCCACCTAGCCCAACACTGATACCTCCACATCATACGAAGGAACAACACAGATTAATAAGACAATTATTAAAAAGTGGAGAACTAAGGTTAATTTTGAGAGAAATAGAATTGAAAAGTGGGGAAGTTGTGTTAAACTTGCATAGAACCTTGATTAGCCAACACTTGAGTACTGCAAACAATTCTTCTCTCCATATTATAAAATGGATGCAAAGGCATTTGAGAAAGTGCAAACAAGATTTGTTCAGATGATTACAGAGAGAAAGATTGGGACTAATTTCTCGAGAAAAGAAAATATTCAGAGGTGACCTTATAAGGGTCTCTAAGATTATGAAAGGATTTGAGAGAGACCATTTGTTGGCAGACAGACCAACAGGCCATACATATAAAATAGTCACTAAGAAATCAAATAGGAAACTCAGGAGGAGCTTCTTCAGCCAGAGAATAGTTACAATGGGAAGTTTTTCATTCCAGAAAGCCAAATGGCGAAGATTAGAATTGAAACCAACCTTTACACGTTTCTTACAGTTATATATTATAAACATGCGCCACTTAACCCAATAATAGTTTAATCTGAACCAAAAACAGAAATTGCTGCAAAAACCCAGCAGATCTGTGGAGTGAAGTCAGAGTTAACGTTGGGGGTCCAGTGATACTTCTTCAGAACTCTGACTTAGTCTGTTTCTTAGTCTACTTCTGTGTGCTCAACTGAATCACCAACTAATGTCCACTTCCTCATTAAATTAAACACTTTTGTTTGCAATTAACAGGAAGACCCTCATGTGGAGCATTGATGCCAAATGGAATAGTGTGTAGGGGTACTGTCATTATCACTAATAACCTCGAACCCTCGACTAATGTTTTGGGGACACAGATTCAAATCTGACAATGGCAGCTGGTGGAAAGTAAATTTAATTTACTGAAAAATCTAAAATACTAACATGGATTAACATGGAAAACATTAACCCCTGTTAGGCTAAATGACTCAGTAGTGAGCTATCTTGTAAATACTAAGCAAACTTGGAACTCTTCTTGGGGTTTGCTCATTTCCTGAAATGTTCGGGGATATGGAGCAAATGAACAATAAAGAAATGTACTGAAAACAATAAATGTTGGAGATCACAGTGGGTCAGATAGCATCCATGGAGAGAGAGCAATCTAACATTTTGAGTCTGGATAACTCTTCATCAGCTCTGATGACTTCTTACCTAGAGTCATCTAGACTCAAAATGCTTGCTTGCTCTCTCTCCATGGGTGCTGTCTGAGCTGCTGTGATCTCCAACTTTTGTTGTTTTCAGTATAGATACTAGCAGCTGAAGTAATTTGTTCCTACAAGGAAAGAAATGTAACCTTCAAAAGTAAAATCAGTATATGGGAGAATTGTCTAAATGATATGTTGAAAACACAATGCAAGCTAGGCTGATTTGTTCAACCATACAGGTACATGCCTGGACAACCTATTTGCTTGTTTCTCCAACAATAACATTTAGCTTTAAATGTACTTTGCCCTTTATTGTCCTTTGCAGCAGGTCCATTTTTCTCAAGGTTCTTATATTCCTCTACCGCAATGCTTTTTCACACAACCTTTGTATTTACAGTAATTTGAAGATGAAAGAAACCTTAATGATTTCTGTAAGTGCTGCCATCACTGCAAACTGTAAAAAAATGACCGTGTACAGTGAAAGTCATTATGTAAAAACTTTGTTGAACTCTGCACCAAGGTTGAAGCAAGGAAGAGGTCACAGAGTTATAAATAAACTTACAGCTTACATTTAATAAATATTATTTCATTCTTTTCCCTAAGTTAAGATTTCTGTTATTCTGGTCTTTAAAGTAAGGTATTTATAAATGGAGATCACCCATTAATCACAAATTGGACTAATTTTCCTTTTGTCGGAGTTTACCCACCAGTGGTACATATTCCATTTACTCTGCAGTGTCTGGATTCAGGCACAATAAGAAAAGAAAAGCCATAATTCACTCTTTGCCATATCAATCAACATAAAGATTGATAGAGCTGCTCTGGGCACTGAATGAACTAATTATTTCATTGCATAAGCCATGAATTCATGCATAACACATAAGAAGTGATAGAAAAAAAAGGACTTTGTCAACAGACTTTAGTGAAAAGAAACATTGTAGTTTAAATACCAGTCAAGTAGTTTTGAATCAGTCTTGGAAGGATTAGGCTGTGGCCTTGTAGCGGGTTTTATTAAGGTAACACATAACATCTTGATGATGCTTTCCTGTTGAACTGCGTGAGTGCACAAAGAGAATGAACCCATTCATTTCTGGCATTTTGGCTTTTCTGGCGTCTGCTGGGTACCTGCAGTACTTTCTATAGGGCGAACATCCTGATTTTTTTTTTGTAAAAGTACTAATCAAACTGGTATATTTCATTAAGCAGTGACGCTAGCTGTGAACTCAGCAATAACCATTAGGACAATTTAAATGCATTGTTCAAATCTGGCTGAAAAAGGCTTAGGGTGAGATTTGTACACTTTGCACACAGTTCCAGACGTAAAATAGGGCTTGATTTCTGTGCACCATGTCCTGCACATAGTCTGTACAAGCAACATGGCTTTTTGTGTTCCAAGATGGTGGTAGAGTAGGGCTCCTGACCTCAGACTCATCCGTGCTGTCCACTTTTCTTTTTTTCTCTCTTTCCTTCTTGTTTTTTTTTCCCTTTTTTCCTCTTTTACTTACCTTTTACTTTACATACTTACTATGAAGAGTTTGGATGACATCGGCAGTGGCAAGTTATCCTGGTACAGACTCCAAGAAGAGGAGAGAGATCCAACACAGGGACAGTATGTCCAGCACAGGGAGAGCGAGCCCGGCCCAAGTTAATTGAGTCCAGCGCAGGGGAGATCGAGCCAGCGTGGTGAGTGTGAGCCTACTACGAGCGAGAGCGAGTTCTGAGGCATCATTGGCGAGGTAGGCCCAGCGGTGAAAGATGGTGTCTGGGATTGGCAACTTCATCGGTTGGATCTGGTGGTGGTGAGGTGGTAGTGGTTCTGAACTGGTCAGAACTTGAACTTGAATGGACTTCTGTTTAATCTATATACTCTCGTTCTTTCCATATTCTTAAATTATCAAAATGGTGCCATATTGTGGGGATGACTGATAGCTTTTCATTGTATTTTATTGTATTTCTCACTGTAAAATACATGTGACAATAAAACCATTCAATTCAATTCAATTGTTGGTACTCCTGTTATAAGGTGTCCTTGGTACCCATTTAAAAACAGTATTCACGCAACTTATATACACCAGGACAGACACTGTACTGTGTGTGGTTCAAGTAGCTTTTTTACTTCAACTGAAGCCCATAGCGGGACCACTGAAAGCCAAAACAAAAGCATGATTTTTTATTAAGTGGGACATCACACTATCCCCACGACTTTTTTGCTGGATGTAAAACTTTAGGGTGGGCATCTTAGTTTTCTGAAAGGAGTTTTGATGATCAAGGCTCTCTGGCAGAAGCAGGATTTTTAATAATTGGCCATTTAATGTGAGCTGCCATCCTAAATGAGATACTTGCTAGCAAATGTCATTGAAACATTTCCATTTCTAATGGTTATGTGCAATTATCCAGTCATTTAGTTTCAAGTTGGTGGTAGGAAATGAATCTCCAAGGAGATCACATAGGTTCAGATTCGTGAAGAGTGGTGCATTGTGATGTACAAGGTATCACAATTGTATTTGATAGGTTATTAAACCAAGAGAATCTTCTTGTGTCTGTGTAAAACATGTCTGCTTCTAAACTTCATTGGTGAGAACAGAAGGTTGTCTGAAGTTTTTATTTGATTTTAGTAATTCTATTTCAAACATTTTTCTTAATAGATTTTATTTCAACATAACTAATGGCTGCAATCAGAACTCTTTCTGGTTGTAACACATTTTGGATCTAGAGGGTGCTGCTGATGATGTAACTTGAGTTTTTGGGAGGAATGAGGGAGAGGTCCTTTGTATTACTGTGTAGAAATTGATTGCAATCCACCAATGGTAAGGTTCAGTCCATTGGTAAATTCTACATGGTGGGTGTAACTCGTAGCTTCCCACATGAGACACTGTTTTGAAAAATTCGGAAGAGAACTGGAAGTAGTGAATGTAAAGTGCCCAGAACACATCAAACCATATTAGACATAACTACACTAAGGTGCCAGTTTGATAATCTTCCACTTTGATTCCTCAGATTGGAAGTTTGGCTGCAGCGATCTTGTGATTCTTTCTCATGCCTTTTAAATCTAGTCTAACCTCCACTGCGTTTTCAGCGCACAGACCTATTTGATAACATAATAAAACCAACAGCTTGCTTCTGTTATTGCATTCTTGCCTCTGACTCAAAGATAGGGAGTTCAAAGCTGCAGGCCAGGAGATGTGGACACAATGTGGGATGGTACCCGAATGCAGTGCAATAGAGCTCTACAATGCCTTTTGACGGCTTTGCTATTTGGAAACATTGTTCGCCTGATCAGGTGGACTGCATGGCGCTTTTCAAAGAGCAGGGAGCACTCCCTGGTGTCTGGGCTAACTTTTAAACCATAGTGAACACCATCAAAGTAGGTTAACGTTACTTCTGTTTGTAAGATCTAGCTACGTGAAAATTGGCTGGCATTTATATTGCTTTACAGTGACTGTACTTCAGAAGTAATTCATTAGCTGTGAAGCAGTTTTCACCGAAACAGATGTATAATGAGAATGCATTACCACTTTCTGAGAAATAGTCATGTGACCACGATGAGAAACGCTTGTTTTGCCTGAGCAGTTAATACTTTGTGCTGAAGTGAAGTCAAATGCTGTTTCAGTTTTTCTTGTTAATAAGCCTGTTTAAAACGCGAAGTAAATCTCGTCTAGTCACATGAAGATTTCGCGCATATGTTTCAAGTGATGAGAGGAGCGTGACAAAGTTGTTTACTGGCACCAAAATTACTCAGTCCGTACACTGAACCGATATTCAGAGAAATCAATGCACTTCTGAGGTAAAAGTTGGAGTCAAGGTCATAACAAACTTGAGGTATGCTGATATCACAATGCTATTTACAGAATCAGAAGAGGCTCTACAAAAATAATGTAGATCAAGTAAAATCTAGAAGTTTACAATGTGAATAGACAAAGAACACCAAAAAAAGTAAGCGGTAGCAGTTAGAAGGAATATATATAGAGTTCAGAGAGAAAAAAAAATCAGTATTTTGGCCATTTGACCAGAGCTGAGAAGCTGCAGTGATCTCTTCCAAAAGGTAAAATGAAGAGTAGCAGAAAGAGGGGTCAAACCGATGAATAGTTGGATGATTGGCGTGTTTGTACCGGAGTTACAGTAGATCTGCGAGGATGGTGCAAGACAGGCAAGTGTATATCCTTTTCAGTGCAATAAGGATGGACGATAACTGTTGGCTTATGTCCACATCCCATGAATGAATTTAAAATAATACCTTGACAGCAGATCTCCTAGCTTTTAGGCTGCAGCAGTCATATGAAGCGAGCTGTTAACAGCTGCCGTAGTGAGGACTCACGCAGTATAGAAATGATAATATTGAGCGGACAGTATGCCTTACGGAGTCATTTCTGAAACGATGATCATTGCCACTTAGGATCGTATTTTTTTCTAAGTGTCTAAATTTCCCATGCAGTCGCTCTTATTTTTGCATCCGGTGTCGAGGTTGTCCTCGAAGTTCAGATATTGGACCGATTTTTCTGTAAGGGCACTAAGTGAATCTGATCTGTATGAAACTGCCAGTACCTATCAAGCAGATAGATCCCAAATACAGGATTAAAGAGAAGGCCCCCTATCTATGCTTTGTGATGTCAATCTGATTCTCATTACCACTGCTTTCTGGCGAGACGGAGAGATTGTTACTAGGCATTAAGCAATGAGGAGCCATGTGTTTCCCTTGACTTTTCACAGGCAGGGGATTGTCTCGACATGAGCCGAGGCTGAATAGATACAGTTTGCTTTTCTTTTTTCTGATGTTCTGTCTATGATTCTCTTCACATCACATTAGCAGCTCTGACAAGTTCACCGCTGTAGTGGGTTTAAATTCCATTGATCACAGGTTAAAATTAGCTCAGAGTAAGGAAGGTTGTCAGGCAGAACTAATTATAGCAAAAAGGTAAATAACTTGAGGAATAAGTAAACCAAGAAAGGCCATGAAAGCAAACAGCAGCCCACCAGCAGTCACCGTCTGGCTGAGGCATGAAGGATAACAACTTGAATGTAAATTTCACAGTAAAGGCACAACAGCATGAGTGAGGAAAAGAGAGAGAGAGAAAAAAAGGGAAGAAACTGGAAGAAAAAGGTTATTTTTCTAAATCCCTATTACCTGCATTTCTAATAAAGCTAATGTGTTGTGTTGGCATACACTCACTCAGTCTAATTAGGTTTATTGGCTTTTGTTCATATGTAAATGTTTTTTATAAAATGAAGGTAAGACTAAGGAATTAGATGAAGCTACACATTTAGGCATCTAAATTTTGTGCATTTTTTTCAGGTTTAATAGTTCTGTTTAATATTGGGCAAGAAATACTGCTATTGTATCTTGTGAGACATCTCTTACAATATTCTAGTGTTGCTAATTGCATTACAATGATTTTGAGATTTGGCATCAAAGTCATAATATGACTTGTTACTATAGGGTAGAAAAATGGGATTTTTGCCATTTTGATGGGCCTGCCTTATTATGGTGTCCATCTCATTTCCCTTCACCATGAGAATTATAAGGAATGATTGCTAAAGGAACAGGTATCGAAAAGCATGGTAATGTTTTGGGTCCGGTGACCCTTCCTCAAAACTCAGAGTTCTGAGGAAGGGTCACCAGACCCAAAACGTTAACTCTTTTTTTTCTTCACAGATGCTGCCAGACCTGCTGAGCTTCCTGCAACTTCTGTTTCAGTTCCTAATTTACAGCATCCACAGTTCTTTCGGTTTTTATCGAATAGCTTGTATCAGATTTACAGGGAGCTGAGGAAGTTGGCTATGTATATGGCGATGACTGGGCTGCAATTCCTGCATTTGTGGAAGATGCAATGAGCATAACGTTACATACCACAATCATCCATGATCAGATGTTATGTCTCAGCCTCCCTTTAAACACTACCTAGTCCTAATTAAGTGATGCATTAAAAATATGCAACATCAAGAAGCTAAAACATTACAACATAAACAAAAATCTTTTATTAAGTATGAATCTACTTGGAACAAAGGTCTGGTCTGATATTTCAATAAATAGACACTAACGGCTTAACTAGTTAATTGACTGAAGGCCTGTGATCAGCTATGTGCCACAAGGATCAGTGCTGGGACCACTGCTTTTCATCATTTATATAAATGAATTGAATGTGAACATAGGAGATATCATTAGTAAGTTTGTAGACGACATCAAAATTGGAGGCATAGTGGGCAAAGAAGAATGTTACCTCAGAGTACAACAGGATCTTGATCAGATGGTCCAACGGGCCAAAGGGCCGAGGAGTAGCAGATGGAGTTTAATTTAGATAAATGTAAGGTGCTGCATTTTGGAAAGACAAATCAGGGCAGGACTTGTACGCTTAATGGTAAGGTCTGGGGGAGTGTTGCTGAACAAAGAGACCTTGGAGTGTGGGTTCACAGTTCCTCTAAAGTGAAGTTGCAGTTAGATAGGATAGTGAAGAAGGCGTTTGGTATGCTTGCCTTCATTGGTTAATACATTGAGCATTAGAGTTGGGAGGTTATGTTGTGGTTGTAGAGGACATTTGTTAGGCTACTTTTGGTATACTGCATGCAATTCTGGTCTCCTGCTATAGGAAAGATGTTATGAAACTTGAAAGGGTTTAGAAAAGATTTACAAGGATGTTGCCAGGGTTGGAGGGTCTGAGCTATAGGGAGAGGCTGAATAGGCTCGGGCTATTTTCCCTGGAGCATCAGAGGCTGAAGGATGACCTTATAGAGGTTTATAAAATCATGAGGGGCATGGATAGGGTATACAGTCAAGGTCTTTTCCCTGGAGTGAGGGAGTCAAAAACTACAGGGCATAGGTTAAAGGTGAGAGGGTGAAGATTTAGAACGGGCCTAAAGTGCAACTTTTTCACGCAGAGGGTGGTGCGTGTATGGAATGAATTGCCAGAGGAAGTGGTGGAGGCTGGTACAATGGCAACATTTAAAAGGCATCTGGATGGGTATACGAATAGGAAGGGTTTCGAGGGATATGGGTCAAATGCTGGCAAATGAGACTAGACTAATTTAAGATATCTGGTCGGCATGGACCAGTTGGATCGAAGGGGCTGTTTCTGTGCTGTATGACCCTTTGGAAAACTGTACATAAATGGAAGCTGTACAGCAATTATAGGAAGAATATTTGAGCATCAAGCATTAAGGGATACAGCAGAATGGTGAGAAAGCTAGTGGGTGCTAAAAAAGTAGAAAATCATAATGCAGAACTCAAATACACAAAATCCAATTCTATTTTAAAGATCTGGAGAAATGCAAATCAAATTCTTCTGGAGCTTTTTTTTTATTTGTTTGTGGAATGTGAATGTCACCAATAGGCAGTGTTGGCCACCCAGAGGGAAGCTAAGTGTTATCTACATGGCTGTGGACCTGGAGTTCTGTAGGTCAAACTAAAGATGGCAGCTTGCTCTCTCTCAAGGGCATGAGAGAACCAGATGGGTTTTAACAACAATGGTAAATGATTACATGGTTACTAGGCTAGCGTTTTGATCCAAATTTTTATCAAGTTCAAATTGCACCACCTACCATTGTGGTTTGAACCCATGTCCCCATAACATTCACCTTGCATTTGAATTACGAGTCCAATAATATCAGCATTACACTATCACCTCCCCATAACTCTTTTGCATTAGTTCCAATTCAAGAAATCAGAAAATAGCCACCATTCGTAACTTACTGACTGAATTTCTTGAGGAAAAGCACCTACTTAGATTAGCCAGACAGCAAAATCCAAATTTAGATGGTTGGAAAATGGCAACTATAGCAAAATTCAATCAAAGGTACATTAAATAGCTTATAATAAATGGAACCAATGTTCCAGATCACGTTATTTCTGAACAGAAATTGTGCATCTGATCAGGACACAGGCCCCTAATCCAAATGGTCAGACTTCTTCTTGAGTGCATGCAAGCCTTCCAACCACACTGTTAAAACTATCATCAATTATGCAAGAAATGTTAAATTGAATTGTGATGCAAGTTGCCTTCTGGAGTACTGTCTACAGTTTTGGTTGCTCTGCTATAGCAAGGATATTATTAAATTAGAGAAGGTTCAGAAAAGCTTTACCAGAATGTTGCCGGGAATGCAGGGTTTGAGGTACAGGGAGAGGCTGGATAGGTTGAGACTTTTATCACTAGAGTGTATGAGGTTGAGGGATGACCTTATAGAGGTTCATAAAATAATGAGGCATAGATAAGATGAATAGCAAGGGTCTTTTCCCTAGGATGGAGGAGTTCAAAACTAGGGGGCATATTTTTAAGGTGAGAGGAGAAAGATTTATAACGGACATGAGGGATAGCTTTCTTTCAAAGAGATTGGTTCGAAAGTGGGATGAACTGCCAGAGGAAGTGGTGGATGCAAGTACAGTTACAACATGTAAAAGACATTTGGTAAAGTACATGAATAGGAAAGGTTTGGAGGGATATGGGCCAAATGCAGGCAAGTGGGACTAGTTTAGTTTGGGAACATGGTTGACGTGGATCAGATGGACCAAAGGGTCTGTTTCCATGATGTATGACTCTATGACCCTACGACTCTATCAGAGGTTCCAAAAATCTTGCTTCTGACCTCGGTCTGATCTCACACACTATATAATGGAATTGCAAGTTTTGATAACCAGGTGAAGAGGAAAAAAGGGACTCCCCTAATTCTCCTACTCCTAGTTTGATTGTAACAGCTTTTTTCTTTACAATTTAGAGGGGATGTGCTTTGTGAATTCTGCAACTATCTCACTATTTACTTCTTAAGGCTCTGAAGCATTTATTCAGACAGGTTTCTTTAGTTTAAACAAATAACAAGATTATTGGAATTGTATTTTTCAAGCTGAGAAAGACTAGGTAACGTGACATCATTAATTTGGTGTTAGAGAACAAATTTGTTTTGGACTATTGACTGAAAATAAGAAAAAATGCACCCTGCTTTAAACAAAGGAGAGCAAGAACTGTTTGCAGAGATAGTAGGAACTGCAGATGCTGGAGAACCTGAGATAACAAGGTGTAGAGCTGGATGAACACAGCAGGCCAAGCAGCATCATAGGAGCAGGAGGCTGACGTTTCGGGCCCAGATCCTTCATCAGAATTGGCAAGCACATTCTGAATCCCATGAAATCTAATTTTACTAATTAGTCTACCCTATAGAACCTTGTCAAAGACTTTACTAAAGTCCAAGTATACAATGTCCACCACTCTGCCCTCATCAATCTTCTTGGTTACTTCCTCTAAAAACCCAATCAAGTTTGTGGGACACAATTTCCCTTCCACAAAACTATGCTGACTATCCCTAATCATTCCTTGTCTCTGCAAATGCATATAAATCCTATCTTCCAGAATCACCTCCAACAACCTATCCACCACCAAAGTAGACTCACAAGTCTATAGTTCCCAGGCTTCTCCTTACATCCCTTCTTAATGTCCTCTGGAGAAGGAATTTTGCTGTCCTGATACCCAGGCCATCACTCCAGGCCCACAGCAATGTGGTTGAATCTTACCTGGCCCCAAAAATGGCTTGGCAAATCACTCAGTTATGAAGCAGGTGGCTCACCAACACTGTTTCAAAGACAATTAGCTTGGGAAATAAATGCTGGCCTCACCAATGGTGCCTCCATCCTATGAATAAATAAAAAGGATTCAGTCCAGGAACGTCTGCAGTTATCATTAATATAGTTCCTTGCTGCCAAACCTTCCTTCTCCAGTTTTCATTTGCTTCCTCCCTCAGACCCATAATCTAACACGTCAGTTGAATTGGGGAGATTGGGAGTGCGGTAGCAGTTGAGCGTGTCGGGACCTAGTAGTGTGGCTGCTCAACATCCACCAACATAGCAAAATCCACTGTACTTAAATTTTTTTTATTCTATAAATGTCAAGAAAAAGAAGAGATTTTCAGTGCTCAAAAGGTTAAGAAGAAGTGGTCAAGTATATATGTATGTACTATGAAATCATAAGTGGAACTGTTTCTACTGTTTTTAATTACCACCTCATGGAAATGCTATTAGAACCACCTTTATTATTTTTGACTGTAGGTTTTCTTTTACTCCACCAGTACCTCATACTCTCCACTCCGCAGGAGTCCACATTACATACTGCTTTATCACTTCAAGTGATTTATGATTAATCCTTCAATAGATATTGAAAGAGATGATGAAATTAAAGAAATGTTTGAGCAAACCCACCCGTCATATGTCAGGTTTGAGGGCTGAAAGTAGTTGCTTGTTCAGTATCCCCCGGGCTCTCAGTACTCACGTTGGATGTCACCACATGTGCTGCATTTCAATTTAGGGACTCCCATAATTGTAGAAAAATAAATTGGACTGAAAAAGGCCTGAGATTTCATCTGCATTGCATTAGGATGATACTAGCACTCTTCATAAGCAGCAGAAAAGGAAGAAAAATACCTTGGTTCTTCTAGCCATTGCTTCTGACTTCAAGCCTCTATATAGCTCATGATTGAATGTTTGATACCCAATTGGAGGAACTGAGACACCTGGCCAAAAGTGTGAGCTCAGAAGATTGGCGTTGTAATGTTAAAAAAGAAATCTTGCCTTTATGTGTATTTAATTTCCCCTCACCTTGTTATGTCCCAGCTTTTCTTTTCATGCTATGGTCTCCAGTAAAGAACAGTGATTGGTAAACCAATTATGGACCTCACTGCTGACATATAAATGTACGACTTTCTACTAGGGAATTTTATTTTCACTCTCCTTGGCGTGACTTTGTTCAAAGACTCATGAGGAGATAACGTGCCCTTCCTACTCATTCACTGACATAATGCATCCTTAGAGTACAGAAACAGTGGAGTTGATAATGTGCCTGAAAGAATCCCAGATGTCACAGCATTGAGACTCTGGATGCTTGGATCGCCGGAATGGAATCCCAGTGTTATCCAATGCACACTGCATTGGCCATATTTCTATACAGGGGATAAGGCATTACAGTCATGGCTGGCTCCAGAGTTTGGACTGACTCAGCAACACTTACATTGGGATTTCAATATAGAAAGAAACCAACTGACCTACAGCCATATATTTAGAGGTGGTGGGCACAGAAAGGAGGTCAGATGTAGGCAGCATTAAACTGAGGTGGTAGCCATTAGTGAGGTTGCCATTCACCCAAATGATGGAAAAAGGAATAGAGTGGAGGAGGACGTCCTACCTTTACATAGTGACAACAAATTCCCAAGAAGTCATAGACTGTCACATCATTCCTGTGTATTCTCCATGAGTCAGATACATGCTCCTCGATAGGTTCCCTCACATTATTGGAGAGGGTGTGCAAAACACCAAAGCAGGAGGCATTGGGGAATGCAATGTTGTGTGGTCAGTCCCCTTCCCAGGATGCAGGGCAGACGCAGCCCTGCTCAGCAGGATGGAGGTGAAAAAAAATTGGCAGTCACTCTAGCTGGAGAGTCAGAGTCTGATAACTGCCCTTTTGCCAGAGTTACCGGAGGGACTACAGAGTCATGAGATGAGAATGCGGGAGCCTATTATATAATCTCTGCAGCATCTCCGCATTTTGATTGCAGGAGCTTCTCCACTGAGAGAATGGCCAATCCCATGGAAAACCAGCAGTGAGAGTGACTGCCGAACAGTGCACTAACATGGGCTGAATGCATGCAGCAGTCTGAAGCATTGACTGGGCAATGGTACAAATGGTATGAAAAATGATGGAGCGCTTAAAGGTAAAGATAAAGTCACCATGGTCTTACCAGACCATTGGGCACTCTCTCTTTACAAAGGAATGACTGGTGGTGGTTTAACCTAATAGCCATCATGCCTCAAGTAAGGGGAGAGATTGAGAAGCAGACTTCTTCATAGTAACCTCAGCTGGTGCAGGCATTGAAACCACACTGTTAACATTACGCAATCCAGCCATCCAGCCAACTCAGCTAACAGACCTATATCCCAGCTGTGGTATCCTCCAGCGAGAAAAGGCACCATGAAAGAGCTGATTTGGCTCTGTCACCATCATCATCTGCTTCAATGGACCCTCCAATGTCAGGAACATCCGCAGCATCACACCCTGTGACTGAGGCTGCCCCCACAGAGATGTCAAGGCAACTGCCAGTAGCTCCACATCGAAAGGGAGTGCCACAGGTATCACGGGCCCAGGTGAACACAAGTGAGCAGTATATCTCCATCTCTTGCTCACCGCAGATGGAGCAGTTCAATGGAATGGTCATGAGCACAGGCCCACCACGTCAGTAATGTCATTTAGTGGATCATTTAGATGTATCTGCTGTAAATGATATCACACTATACTTCGATAAAGCAGTGGACATTCCATTGTACCAAAGCCGATTTGTGTGTCTTTGTTTTGTCATGACAATGGCAAGCCAGCTAACAAACACTGTCTGCAGCCCACTGCCAATGGGAAACTGCTACATCAGTGGGAATATGTTCGGTTTCCATCTCAACAAGTTCCCACTTCTTTGCTAGCCACCCTCTCGCAGCGTGTTGCCCCTGATACAGAAAGATGCTGCCAAGTATTTCTGGGCTATTTTGGCCTTGTGACACGTAGAACTTAGAGAAAGTTTTTGAGCCTGCTTGACAACAGTTCAAAGTTGCAAACCATCTTTTGTTCAGAATTGTTTGTATAGCTGAAACATTCAGTGAAATCTCTTGTGTGTCAAATGGTTCAGGGTGTAGGTTAAAAATGAGGAAGTGGTGAAGGATCAGGTGAGTCATTGCAGAGATATGTGTCCTTATGTTGCCAGTTAGATCCAGGCCTAGGCTGTCAGAGCTGAATCTTCCTGCATAGATCAAGATTCTCAAATGAGCTCAGAGCTGTCAAGGTTACAGATGGAGGAGAACTGTGTCACAACTCCCAGCATTCCATTCACTATTACTTCAGGAAGTCAGATGTACATTTTATTTTAAACTAAGGTTAATGAATAAATCTACTTTCCTGTGGAAACCCCTTCCTTTTCAAGATGTGGTAAGATTCGAATAAGTAATAGTTTCATTCTTGCACTCCTACTGCTCTCATTGCCTCTATTACAGCTGCACTCATGAGTAGAAAGAATGACTGTTCATTAACTACGCTAATCATAGGTGATCATAGGTGAAGGATCATGCATGGCAATGCTCTTTTCCCTGAGAGTTACAATAATTCTTTCATGCTGCAGCAAATTGCTAAGAGATCTTTGCTAGCTGAAAGCTGCATAGCAATGTAACTATTGAAGTTATATGTGATGGTGTTCTCAAGTTTGTGAATCCACACAAGGCATGTTGCTGACAACTGGAATTCGCAGAGCCAGATTTTTGTCTGGCTCAGGAATGATACATTTCACATCTGCAGCACCTTCCCAATCCTATCTGGGTGCTTTTTTTGCTGATCGCAAAGGCCCTGGATCATGATGCTTCACACTCCTATGGGATCATTATTGCACACCCTGTAAGGAATTTGAATTTCCTACCCCTTCACTATATTTGGGTCCTGGTGTGAGTTTTGGGAGTCCTAAGAATCCCTTTGGAGAGTATGTGTCCTCTGGGGAAGGCTGCTGAGGAACATTCTGATGTGTACATGTTAAATGTTCTGACAAATTCAAATGTTACCATTTTGTGCTGTATTATTATGTAGATGTGATCCAACAGCAAAGTTCTTTATAGGGCTCTGCCTGAAATGGTGAGTTGATCATTACCCTGACCAACATTGTTTAAGTGTTGCAATGTATCAGGGCAATTTTGCCACTGGGAAAAATGCTCTTATACATTCAAGACTGAAGAAAACGGTGCTTCAGTTCTCTAATATTATGATCCTAAGTGTTTTAAATGCCTAGAACCTTTAAAGCTAAAAGATAACTTAATTTTTAAAAAGAAAAATAGCAGCCATCTACTCCTGGACATCTTTGATTGACAGGTTGTTGTTTGGCTTAGAAGAAAGAATCAATATTTTCAATTTCAGTACTTCTGAGGACTAAGCATATTAAGCTGAGCCCATTATGAATGGTTTGAGTGAATTTCTAAAGGACTTGAACCACATGCCTTAGCATATGACGGCATTTGCATTATGATTAACGGTTTCAAGAAGTTATTAAAGAATTATCTGTTTTGGATATGATAAATGAATAATTTGAGGGAATTTCATTTTATTTTTAACAGTTTTAATGAATGAAAGTGTTTTTCAATATGAAGTGTATGTGAATGACAGATCTATTAGATTAATTTATTTGTTCGATGTCCATTTCAAATACATCCTGACTTCTTCCTATAATGTTTACTGGTGGTGGTGCGAGGGGGATAGCAATTGAAGATACATGGAGGATATGGGGAGAATATGGGAACATGGTGAGGGCAAAGGAGATTTAAGAATGAATAAGGGAGAGGGGGTATTGGGGTATGGAAGAGAAATAAGGTGAGGTGGATATAGAAGTTGAGGTTTAGAGAACATAAGATCAATTTTGGGGGTGGGACTGTTGTCTCTAAAAAATGAGTGGATACTCCAACTAGTTCACTTCTGAACTCACACTCTTCTCATATTGCTCCCACACTGCATCGTGGCTCATAAAGCCTGATCCATCATTGTCTACATGTCTTCAAAAGAAATATGGTGGGAAAAGGGTTTGGTGGCAAACTTGGGTTTGAAAGGGCCTGCTTTATATTTTCCCCACACAAGGCTGTTTTTTCACTGCTACAATGAAAACATTCATCATTGGTAACAATGAGTTTGCTCAGGACCTTGATCAATAGGCTCCATGTCAAACAATTTCAAAGCAAGTCACATTCCCCATTTGACTGTGGTCAGGTCATCTTGCTGCACTGTTCAGATTAAAATAGTGTACATTTTCAAACTGCAGAGGTTGCAAAGCCTAAAATAACTTTATGATGAACATATACTATTTTAACAAAATATTTGGGAATTCACACAGTCAGTCATCTTTTCCCTGTTTTACCAGCCAGTTGTGAACTGGCATTGACAAAAATCAGAAGTAAAATGAATGTCAACATGGGAATATAGCTGTGTCTGCAATAATGAAGGACTTAAAAGACCAGAAATTAAAATAAAATTAGCTATTTAAAGCAAAACCTAGTAACTCAAGAGTTAATAGCCAGAGGGCAACAAATTTCCGGATGTTTGAAACAATTTCCATCTTGACTCAGTATCTCAGGAGTGGATTGAGTGTCCATCAGATATTTTAACTTTCTCCTCATATTGTAAGTTTATTTCATTTGATTTGAGTATGTTTTATTTTTAATTGGTATATTTTTGGAGGCTCTTGCTAGAGTGGAAATGGAATAAATCCTTCTTGTGGTGAGTATTGAATAAGAACCTGGCTTTTATCTGCACAGCAAATGTTTTGATCAGGAACTGCAAAGTGTCAAAGCCATTGAAGCTTTCATGCTTCATTCTAAGTTTACTGTGTTTAAAGCCCTAGCTGTCATGAACAATGTACATGTTATAATGATACACAGGTAGCAATGAGCTAAGGAAACATAGCTCCTTTTAGTGGTTTCATATATTTTTCCATATTTTCATTTCTCCAATTCCAATTTTTCTCATGTGTTCCTTATTTTTTTTCATGCCAGGTGCCACATTCATACTGAAGGAAAATCAAAATAACCTCTTTCAAAGTCTTTTCTGGGAGGCAATCAAACACTTTCCAGCAGTGATGATAAAGTAGATTTGATCACCACATCAGCTCACAGAATCACAATCTCCTCATGGTGGCTGGTTGCAGTGCACCAGAATAGAGGTAGCGGGCCGGATTTAATGCATACAATGACAGCGGCAAACATGGGGACTGGACTCATGTAAATTGTGGGAGAGCTCCTGTGTCCATTCCCTAGTTATAGAAAAACCTCCTCCGATTAAGTCAGGAGGTGAAATGAGATGATGCAGGATTCTCAGCTGGAGATAGCCGAATGTCAATAATGAGCTCATTGACACCCATTGTCTCTGAACCCAACATAATTTACTGGTGCCACTCTATGCCCAATCAGGGGACCCAGCATTGAGTAGGTGGGGCAGAACTGGAAGCCACCAGCCAGGCCTTGCCTCCAGTTTTCCCTAGAGTCCACCCCCTTCCTGTTTTCGCATACTTTTGATCTGGGGCCCCATGGTGACGGAGCAATTTTGCACTCTTCTGCTTCCACTGGGAGTTTACATTTGGAAAACCTACCCTTAGAAGTGATCTCCGGAGTAGGATTATGTACTGGAGCACAGGAGCATGTAATAATCTCTGTTTTGCACTGGAAACATTTACACAGTGAAGTCTGATTCGTTCCCCAAGTTTTTTTTATTGTTTCACATGCAGTGATCCTTCTTTTTGTCTGTGTGTGTGGGCTGAGGAGATTCCAGCAAGGTCTGTTTTCTGCATGACTTACCATTCTAACTCAATTCTCCATCATAGACGCCATGCTGTTTGCCAATGTCACCTCTCCTAATGGACAGACGAGAGAGTAATTATGCTTACTTGTAAATTTCATGAAGTTATTTTGGAACTGACTAGCCTCTTCACTCAGACTGTCACCTTGTTGTTGCCTAGATTGGGATGAGAAAATATAAGGCTAAGATTTTTCAATCAAACCCTGTCTCTGGTGCTAATCAGACACAAAGTACACACTGATTTCCATTTTGTTCAGTCACACCCTTGCCTGGAAATAGTGAGAGAAGCTTCATGAAATCTTCGCCCCCTTTCACAGCAGTAAATGTGCCGTATTCTTTAGTTTAAATGTCCTGCGGCCACTTTGACAACTATTGAGAAAAGGTGAGCATCTAAGATGAGTGTGGGTTGTTTAGTGTAGGGTGGCAGGTTAGTGAGGGCTGTAGTGTACCAGGTGGGTTAGTTGATAGGCTGCCAGGTAGGTGAGGAGGGTAGGTTGTCAGGTTGTTATTTAAGGGACGTCGAGAAAGGGTGGTGTCGGGGTCCAGCAATGTCAGAGAGGGTTGGGTTGGGCTAGATGTGGATGCGGGGGGAGAGGAGATGGTGTCAGGGATTAGGGGGAAAGTGCTTTTGCAGGACGTAAGTGATTAGGGGGGAGTCAGTAATAAATGGGGCTTCAGTTTATCAGTTGCCCAGAGTTAGATTGGGTTTTTAATCCCTTAACTTTTCCTAGTGAGCTTAAGTGAGTCAGAACCCTCCAATATCACTGACTCTTCAGAGTTCCAGACATCACATAATTGCCCAAGGGAAATTTAAATTTTCTGGACAATTGTTACAGGGTTAAACGTTTCAGAATTTCTGCATGGTCCTGATGCTCAAATCTCAGTTACACTGCAGGACTGATTATCCGACTGTTGGAATTTCTAAGCTATTATTTCACTCGCAGTCTCTTGAGCCACTCTCTGTTCAGGTTTGTTGCTTTCACTGCAGTGGAGGATTGACTAATAGTAGTGTGACAGGAAGACAATGTCTTCAAAAGGAATTGTTCTTCCATTAAGTGCAGTTAAAATTCTTCTTGGATCATGAAGACGAGCCAGAGATTTATAGAAACTGGTGCTGGCATTTTGCGTAACACCAATTTTATAGAATTTAATAAATATAAGTTAATAAGAACAATGTTCTTTGTTTAGTGAAAAAAATAATAATAACACCTAAGTTTGAGACATTCTAACATCAACCATGAAGACACTAGCACAGCTTTGAAAATCAGCATGCAAGCCGTTAGGAGAGCTCAGTTTAACAGCTATGTTTGATAGGGTTGGGTCCTTTGATCACTTATAACACAGAAACCTTTTGTGGGTTAATTGTGTTACTAAGAAAACGACTGTATATGTGTTAAAAGTTTCACTCAGTTAGCAACTTGAACAGCATGGGCTCTCTTATTTAAGGCCACTTGATTTTGTGATCATTAACATTTAATTCATCTCTTGTTCTTGGGAGGGATAGTCTCATACTGGGCTGATGACAGCCTCTCAGTGTGACAAACAAACATCATTTCTCCACAGCAGTTGGGATTTCTGGCTTCATGTTGATCCAGACATCTACTTTCAGCTGGTTCTGCTCTGATGGCCCCAAGGAGTCCTGTGGAGACAGCCTGGATATCTTTGAGGTTTTAATCACTATCTGACATCCTGAATATAGTGTTTAGAATCATCTTTAAAAGGAATGCAGAAGTTTATCCCACTCTTTCTGAATAATCCCAGCAAACTAATTTTTTATCTAATTCCCAAATTAAATAATCATATCCTTCTGGCTCTATCTAATCAGCTGGTTTCTTTAGAATGATTTCCTAATCCCTGGAGGTTTCATTCAAAAATAAATTCTGCAACCTGTATTTTGGCTACTGTCATATTCCAGAGTGCAACACTGCTATGTTTGAGATTGGCGACACTTCAGAGCTGTAGGGTCAATGTTGAGCAATTATCACAAATGTGGTTGTACATTGCATTATCTTTAAAAGCAATAACGAGAATAACAAGAAAGCAATAACAATTTACCCTCAGAGGCCTGACAAGTTAATTTTTTACTTTGATAACAGATTACCTTTAACTCATAATGATTTTTATTTCATTTCACATGGGACATGGACATTACTGTTTTTTGCCAGCATTTGTTGCTGTTCTTAATTGCACTGAACTAGGTGGTGGTAAGCTGCCTTCTTAAACTGCTGCAGCCCTTGGGGTGTAGGGACACCAACAGCATTTTAGGAAGGGAGTTCTAGGATTTTGAACCAGCGACATGAATGGAAAAATGATTATAGTTCCAAGTCAGAGTGGTGCATGGGTCGCTGGGGCACCTGCAGGTTGTGTGCTCCTGTGCATCTGCTACCCATGTCCTTCTAGGTGGTGGAGATTGTGGGTTTGAAAGATGTTCCTGAAAGAGCCTTGGCAAGGTGCTGCAGTGCATCTTTTAGATAGTACACACTGCTGCTACTGTATGTCAGTGGTGAAAGGTGCATGTTCTAGATGGTGGATAGGTGCCAATCCAATGAGCCATCTTATCCTGGTATAAGCTTCTTGAATGTCATTGGAGCTTCACTCATCCAGCCGGGTGGAAAGGATTCCATCACACTCCTGACTTATGTCTTATAGAGGAGCTTCTGCTTGTACCATTCCCTTTATTCGAGAGTTCTAGCCACCATCAACTTTTCTGTGTAAAAACTCCCACTCAAATTGTTTCTAAACCTCTGAGTTCTGACATAAATCTATGGCTCTGCTTACGAACACCTCAATTTTGGGGAATAGGATCTTCCTCTCCATTTTCTTGAGACCTCTCATAAGTTTACACAGTTCGATCTCTGCACGGCCTTTTCTGTTCCAAAGAAAACAGGCATAGAGTATTTAAGATTGGGTTTGTTGGAATTCTCCAGTCCAGGCAATATCCTTATAAATTTCTTCTCTACCCTATCTAGTGCAAATACATTCCTGAACAGGTTGATGAGGAAATAACTATTACATGCCTCAGATTAAAAAAACAAGCATCCTGCCTGGCTTTTGACAACCTTATCTATCTGTTCAGTATCTTTCAAGGATCTGAAGACATACACCAAGGTCTTTCTGTTCCTCTAATCTTCCCAGTCTCCTACCATTTATCATAGAATCTCTACAGCGCAGAATGATGCTATTTGGCCCATTGACCCCAGACTCATAACCCACATTTACCATGCCATCCCATCTACACCCTTGCTTTTTTAGCCTTCTCCGAATATGTTAACTCACACTTCTCTGAACTGAATCCTGTTCCAACAAACCCAACTAATTCATTGAAATCTTCCTGCAGTCTTTAGCTTTCTTCTTCATTATCAACCAGATGGCCTCCTCCTTTCACCAGGTCATATCTGGGAGGTGTGAATGACTGAATTTTGGAAAGAGGTTATCTGATTGGCATTAATAGCCTGCTGGCAATATGGAAATAGGTTCAATTTCAAGCTAGCATTGGACATGCTTTTGTTACTTAACACCAATTTCAAACTGATTGCTGCTGATAATCTCCCTCAACCTCAATGAGCACAGATCCATGGGTATGGATCCTACAATGGCCAGTGATGAAATTAAATGTAATAAATCTAATGATTATTAATGAAGAAATAAATATCGATGAATCGAATTGTTTTACTAATTGCCTTTTGGGGGAAAATAGACTCTTGCTCAAATGCTCCATTGGCCTGTATATCAAAGATGTCAACCATAGCTCAGTGATACTCTGTTGTCTCTGAATCACTGGCTACCACTTTCAAATCTCACTTTAGAGTTTGAATACAAAACTTCATATGGACACCATTTTGCACTACTGAAGGAGTGCTAGTCTGGTGGAGATGTTGTGGTTCAGATGAGACATTAAACAGATGCTCCACATGTTCGCTTCCAAAAATATAAAAAATCCCATGGCACAGAAGATGGAAATTGAAATTTTTTGTTCATATTTTACCATCACCACAACAGCATCAAGAGGTGCATTACTTTGTGCTGCTTCAATTCTGTTGTCTAATTTTGAGGCCATTCTGTATCTTAAAAATGATCTCCTCCATCTCTGTAACTAAATCTTTCTGCCAATGAGAATTTAGATGCCATGTCTTTCTTTACTTTCTATGTATGCTTATTCATTTTTTTTAGTTTCTTTGCAGTAATAGAGGTTTTCCCCATTTCTTTCACTGTCATGATGTCCAGGTAGTTGTAGGAGCAGTGTAGACTGGAGTTGCGAGTTGAACCATGTAGAATCCTGAATGCAACTGACTCCTTGGGAGTCACATTTGAATTAGATTGAGTAAGGACAGCAGTTTCCTCCACTAAATGATGTTTCCTAAGAATTTTTCAATTCTGATGGGCAACTCTCTTGCATCTGGAACCCTCTGAATAAAGTTCCTTAAAATTGGAGAATTTGGAGGATACCGATTCGCTTAAGATTAAGTGTTGGAAAAGTTAGTGGATTAAAAACCTTCTGTAACTACTGGATAACTAGTAAATTGAAGGCCTGACTTACCACTGACCCTCCTAACTACACCTCTCCCTGAGTCCTGATACATCCCTGGACAAATACTCCACCAACTGCTGAACCCAGCAGAGCCAACACTGACCAACCCTGCACACCTTCACCACCCATGTAACCGTGCCAGGCTTGTCAATCCCCACAAATAGACTCTACCAGACCCAACATATCATTCTCCAGTGACCTGAACCCCCAACCTACCCGACACACTCATCCATTTACCTGGCACTCTACCTGCCTCACTCATCTCGTACTCTATCCATCTGACCCACCTGGCACCTTTTTCCTTCTCACCCACCTAGCTTACAAAGGTTAGGCAGTCTGCATCTTTTTCACAGGTATGAAATATCAAATTATCTTTCATTCACCAAGTAGGGATTGGTGTATTATTCAGAAAGAAGTTTTGAGAGTCTTGATTGTATTTGGCCTCATGCTATTATTGCTCGACTATTAATCCAGAGACCCAGGTAATGATCTGGGGACTCAGGTTTGAATCCTGCCATGGAAGATGGCGGAATCTAAAGTGAATAAAAAGCTCAGGATTAACAGTATAATGAAGACCAGAAAACTATTGTTGACTGTTAGAAAAAAAAAATCTGGTTCACTAACGTCATTTAGGGGAGGAAGCTGCTGTCCTTACCAGGTCTAGTTCAAATGTGACTCCAAACTCACTGCTATGTTTGACACTTTACTGCCCTTTGGGAAATTCGGGATGAGCGATAATTGCTGGTGCAGCCAGCAATACCCACATCCCGTGAATTGATTAAAGAAGTACTACAGTGTCTGCCTCATATTTTGACTCCTCACTATTTCCCACCAACTGTCTCACCCTCAACACATGGGAAACCTGTTTATGCTGACAGGAAACCAATACTGAATATCCACCTGCCAACAATTTAAATAGGTTTTCAGCAGTAGTGGCATGCTCAAATCAGTTCATTAGGATATTGGAGGATGATCTAACAATCTGAAGGAAGTCCTCTGCAGTGGGTAAAAAAACATGTCAATTTATGAAAGCCCATTCAAAACATTTAAATCTCAAGTGTTTATTCACGACGGAATCAAACTTTCACTCATGACTCCAGATCGATAGATAGGGTAAATAGGGTCTTTTCCCTGGGGTGGGGAGTCCAAAACTAGGGGCATAGGTTTAAGGTGAGAGAGGAAGGATATAAAAGGGATCTAAGGGGCAACTTTTTCATGCAGCGGGTGGTGCACATATGGATGAGCTGCCAGAGGAAGTGGTGGAGCTGGTAAAATGACAACATTTAAAAGGCACCTGAATGGATATATGAATAGGAAGGGTTTAGAGGGATATGGGCCAACAAATTGGGCCAAAGAGTCAGTTTCTGTGCTGTATATCTCTATGACTCTATGACAATGAAGGCTAATTTTTTAAATAAATTTTTTTTGAGCTGTCAGTTAAACTGTGAACACAGGACTCCTTATGGGTCCTGAGGAAATATCAACAAACTGCTATTATAACTGGTACACAGATGGACAGGATAGTGAAGTAGTGTTCGGTATGCTTGCCTTTATTGGTCAGTGCATTCAGTATAGAAGTTGGGAGGTCATGTTGTGGCTGTGCAGGACATTGATTAGGCCATTTTTGGTATACTGAATGCAGTTCTGGTCTTCCTGCTATAGGAAGGATGTTTTGAAACTTGAAAGAGTTCAGAAAAGATTTACCAGGATGTTGGTAGTGTTGGAGGGCTTGAGCTATAAGGAGAGGCTGAATAGGCTGGGGCTATTTTCCCTGGAGCATCAGAGGCTGAGGGGGTGAGCGTATAGAGATTTATCAGATCATGAGGGGCATGGATAGGGTGAATAGACAAGGACTTTTCCCCAGGGTGGGGGAGTCCAAAACTAGAGGACATATGTTTAAGGTGAGAGGGGAAAGATTTAAAAGGGACCTAAGGGGCAACTTTTTCACACAGAGTTGTGGTGTGTGTATGGAATAAGCTGCCAGAGGAATTGGTGGAGGCTGGTACAATGCAACATTGAAAAGGCATCTGGATGTGTATATAAATAGGAACGGTTTAGAGGGATATGGGCCAAATGATGGCAAATGAGACTAGATTAATTTAGGATATCTGGTCAGCATGGATGAGCTGGACCGAAGGGTCTGTTTCCATGCTGTACAGCTCTATGACTCTAACTGCTAGACAATTTATTTTCAATTCACACTGCTGCAATCAGTCTGTTTCTTTTTACTTTTAAAGGTGTGAAGGTTTAAATAACTACATCATCATGGTTGAACAGACATTATTTATCTTCCAAGAGCATCTGTGTCTAGTCGAAAAATTGTGACTCTCATACTGCAAATTATAGCCTTTTCTACAGTGAAAATGGGGTCTGTTTGAACTCAGTACCAAGTTCAAATGATCCAGCAGAATTCACGTGTCCGTCGTGTGAATTCCGCCTCATAAAGCATCTCCTTTGGGATATACCCGCTACTCCTAAAGATCTGGGGAGTTGTCATGACTACATAAAAATCTGGGCTCAGATCTTCAATAACTTTCTTTATACATGTCAGAAACCCAAATTTACACACAATTGAACATTGAATCGCGTGCAAGCAAAAATTCTTTATTTGTAGACATTTAGTAAAAACATTTTGCTGGCTGATTAAATCCAAAATATCAGCTATATTTCTTTCAGATGAAAGTCATTCTTTTCCGCTCTCAGCACTTATATTCCTTTTATTTTAAATTTGAGCATTCCTTTCCATAACAGAAGTTACCAGACAGCTCTGGTAGCACGGTAGCTCAGTGGTTAGCACTGCTGCCTCACAGTGCCAGGGACCCACATTTGATTTCACCCTTGGGCAACTGCCTGTGTGGAGTTTGCACATTGTCCCTGTGTCTGTGTGGGGTTCCACCAGGTGTTCTGGTTTCCTCTCCCAATCCAAAGATGTGCAGGTTAGACAGATTGGCCGTGCTAAATTGTCCATAGTGTCCAGGCATAGGACAGATGTCAGAGGTAGGTTCTTTACTCAGAGAGTAGTAAGGGCGTGGAATGCCTTGCCTGCAAAAGTAGTTGACTCGCCAACTTTAAGGGCATTTAAATGGTCATTGGATAAACATATGGATGATAATGGAATAGTTTAGGTTAGATAGGCTTCAGATTGGTTTCACAGGTCGGCGCAACATCGAGGGCCGAAGGGCCTGTACTGCGCTGTAATGTTCTATGTTCTATGTGTAAATTAAGTGGATTAATCATGGGAAATGCAGGGTTACAGGGAATGGGTGAGGGGGGGTGCCTCTGGGTGGGGTGCTCTTCGGAGGGTTGGTATGGACTTGTTGGGCCGAATGGCCTGTTTCCACACTGTAGGGATTCTATTAAATGAATTTCTAAATTACTCATTATGTTTCCAAGATTCCCTCATGATAGTTGGCTGTAAAATGAAATGCCTTTGGAAGAAAATGGAGAGTTCATATTAATCTGAAGCTCATCGCTCTGAAAGCCACGCAGATTTTCCCTGCCTTTAGTTCAAAAATTACATTATCATGTTCACAATCATTATCATGTTCTCGTGTGTTGAAATGAGGGAATTGTACACTTTGCCTTCACCAACAGAACAGACTGGAATGAAGCCTGAAATGCCCCATCACCCCTTTTATGTTGCTTCCAAATTTTGAAAGATGTGATTGGATCCAGAATGGTACTGTCATTATACTGAGCTATAACAATAATGGAATCTGGATTCTGTACAGCTGTATTGAATGGCACATACAGTAGGGCACAATAGAGAAAAAAAAAGGTCAGTGTTTTTTGGAGATAATGGGAGTTCATCCACTGCCTGGAAAGTTGATGAGACCTGTGTTGCCTCCTTTGGAGAAGGCTTGTTACTGTATCAAATGCAAATAAGGCATTTAACTGAGCAGCAAGATACCTCCCTGGGTTCAAGGACCTCAGGGTGCTCATTCTATCACCAAGAGATACCAACATTTAACTGCTCAGTTAAATGCCTTATTTGCATTTGATACAGTAACAAGCCTTCTCCAAAGGAGGCAACACAGGTCTCATCAACTTTCCAGGCAGTGGATGAACTCCCATTATCTCCAAAAAACACCGACATTTTTTTTCTCTTGGCTACACCACTGGGAAGACAGTGGCTGTTGCCAGTATTGCACTCATCTGGGTTCCAGCATTGCTGAACTCACCTTGAGGGAGGACATCAAGATCTGTCTGTTATTTTTGCTTCACTAAGCTGTAACAACATGTACTCCTTTAGATATAAAAAACCCAAATTAAATGGCTGTTTAAATATGACAATGTCTTTCAATGCTGGGATAAGAATGGATTTAGATGACTGAGTACTGTGGGACTTTTGTGTTATTGGTCTGGAGTGGGAGCTGGGTACTGATATATGTGGGCTGTACCTTGTCAGGGTTGAGTGCTATGAGTCATAGTGTTGTACAGAGCTCTAACAGTTTTATTCAATTTCCTTCAGAGGTCAGAGAGACATTTCACAGAGTTTTATTTTTCACATGTCTTTAACCTTTGGTTATTCACTTCCCAAAGGAGTCTGGGCTGGGTCCATGATAGGCACATTGCATATGGTTCACTGAAGGAACAGCTTTGAGCAGATATCTGACTGCACCACTCGTCATATAGGGACAATTTTCTGAATTTGCACTGCGTTGCCTATGATTTTCTGCTACCCGTTGGCAGTGGGCAAAGTGCAGCCCTCACCCCATGAGTATATTCTGAAAATAGGTCTCACATCATGGCTGTGCATGTATTTTTAAAGCATCTGCTTTCATCAGCCCTGCAGCAGTAACCAAAATAAGTGGTCACTTCTGTTATAAGGGAATGTAAGCCATCCTGGGGAACAATGATACTACGAAATAGCCAATTTTTCCTCAATCCTGTGAGCTTTGAAAATTTACAATAAAATGAAGAGATGATCTTAAATTAAAAGTAAACGGGGTACTTTTTTAATACAAAAGTATTATAGTTTCCAATCTCAATATTGGCCAAATGAAAGAGATACCAATATATTGGTATTGTTTGGAACATATCTATGAGGTAGATAAATGAGTCTTGTTTAATATCTATCCAGCGTGAGAGAGAAGGCATAATGGAAGATATTGCTTGTAAAATGGTGTTTAGAAACACAATTGGAAAATATTTAATCACATTCCAGTCAAAACCTGCAACTTTTAGACAAAGTACCACAACACAGAAATACTAGCATGTGAAATATTTTGAACAGCTCACTTCTCCAAATATGTTTTTCCAACTTTCTGCACACGTGAAGATGCTGTTTACAATAAAAACCGAAAGAACTGCTGATGCTGTAAATCAGGAACAAAAGCAGAAGTTGCTGGAAAAGCTAAGCCGGTCTGGCAGCATCTGTGAAGAAAAAATTAGAATTAACATTTCGGGTCTGGTTACCCTTCCACAGAACTCTGATTTTTTCTTCACAAATGCTGCCAGACCTGCTGAGTTTTTCCAGCAACTTCTGTTTTTGATGCTGTTTATAATGTTCTACATGTGAGGATAGCTCGCAAGGACCTTAATTAGGGGTAAGGGAGAAGGTAAGTTAATAAAGACTGAAAGGGTTGGACATTTTATTGGTCTTTTCCTATTTATTAAAAATCTCATTTTGTTTCAGATGTGTTCTTAGTACTTATTTTCTATTACAACATGGAACAAAAAAAATACAATCTTTTTTAAAAAAATATTCATTCAAATGTTCAAGAAGTGACAGTACATTAGATCGTTATGGACTAGTTCATCTCATATCGGCTGTAAGAAAACTCTTTGATGTTTATTTTCAGATTAAATCAGCAATCGCTCAAAACTAATGAGCATTTCTGATGAGGGGTCTAGGCCCGAAACGTCAGCCTTCCTGCTCCTATAATGCTGCTTGGCCTGCTGTGTTCATCTAGCTCTACACCTTGTTATCTCAGTATTTCCAGCATGTTGTGTTTCGCCCTTAGATTTTCAGCATTTGGTGTGTTTTACTCAAGCATTTAGAAATGTCTGGATTCAGCAAGGGAAACCAATTAATTGCTTTTTTCCAGAGACCTTTTTTGGTGAAGTAACTGGTTGCATATATAAAGGGGATATAATTGGCATAAAGGGCTGAAAGAGAAAAAAATTTACAGAAATTGCTGGAGAAGCTCAGAAGGCCTGGCAACATCTGAGGAGACGAAGCAAAGTTCACGTTTCAAGTCCAGTGACTCTTCTTCAGAAATAATATAAAGGACTGAAGTGTTTTGTTTTTGGCTAAGAACGATTGCTTCAAATCTTTTGGGAAATCCTTTGCCATGAGGCCTCTTTCTCGTTGGGTTTCTCACTGCTTGGCAAATGTATAAAAGACGCAACGAGTTGCTCCTGATGTCAAAATGGGTCTCGCCAGATTTCTTGCCTAATTCTGCCACAAATCTCACATACCCTATAGCTCAGACCCCTATAAAATTCCTCCCAGAGAATATATTGACTTTCAGAAGGCATTTAATATGCTGCCCTACCTGAGGTTAGTAAGACAGTTTCAGGCACAAGGCATAGAAGGATCAATAATGACATGGGTGTTTGATTGTTAAACTGGAATTGAAGAGTTGGGGGAAATGATTATGGTTCAAGAAAGTTTGGAAATAATGAACTCCAATACTCAGTGCTGGGTCCAGTTTAGTTTCAAGAGGAAATTTTAATCTAATCCTCCCCCATGGAAAGCGGTCAGGTCTGTGTCAACTTCCAAATGAATGCCTCACCCAATTTTTACTCTCCATTGACTTCATGCAGAGTAATACTAAGCAGATTGTATGGATGGCTGACCCAAACTTTCAGCTTCTCACAGGGAGAAATTGGTTAAAATTATCAACTTAGTTCAGTTTCCAAGAGTGAATCGACTAAGATTTTTATAGCGTGTGATTAATTCATTTAAGTATTCAGAGCCCATCGCATTTTCCTTTGCTGTAATGTGAAGTGAACAATCTAGAGCCTGCACAGGAACATTTGGGTCAATGCATGGCCATACAGCTTCAAGAGAACATCAACTTTCAACAATTAAAACATCCAGTTGTTTGTCTTGCCCGATATCCATTACAAAACAAAAATCATTTTCAAAGGCGTTGGCTACAGTGTTGTTTATTTCAGGCAAAACAATTGTGTTTAATTGCTGAATGCAAACACAAATAAGTAACAGAGATAACAAGGTGTAGAACTGAATGAACACAGCAGACCAAGCAGCATTAGAGGAGATCTTGTTATCTCAGATTCTCCAGCATCTGCAGTTCCTGCTTTCTCTGAAACAAATAAGTAACACTTCATTACTGTGCATTTATTGTTTTTGAAGAGCCTTAATGAGGTAAAATTCCATGGAATAGTTTTTCAGCAAAGAAACAGGTCATTTGAGTCAATATGTAGACAGTGCACATATGTTTATACTGACCTGAACCTCTTCCCAATTTACTTCATTTCACCACATCAACCTATTGATATGTTCCCAAGATGCTGGGAGAACTCCCTGGTTTTATGCAAAGTCGTACCATAGACTCTTTTAAATGCACCTGGAGCAATGAACAATGACTCAGTAAGTACCACAACATGCAAAATATAGCACTTCCTACAGAGCAGAACTCCCTGTGAATTGCGTCAAAATATAAGACGAGATTAAGTGCCAATGTAATGGAGGTTGTAACCATACTCCTTACAAACATTGCACATGTCACAATAGCCATAAATTTTGGACCAGGATTTTCAAATTCCGTCATTGGATTTTAATACCTTTATGGACTAAAATAGGTTTAAAAAAGGAACATGCACGGACATAAAATGGCCACAACAATCAGCTAACCATACAAGTTAGTCAAAGCTTTGTGGAACCGATAAGGAATAAATGAAATCATTTAAAATTAAAATTAACATTTTCTCAAAAAGTTCTGCAACTCAGTCAGGCTCACAGAAACTCATTTCCTATATTGATTTATACCCAAATGAAAAGTTTAATAAATTAAAGATGAAGGATATTGCTTAGATTTATCAAGCTAAGAGAAAAGGAATTCAGACATGAGAATACATAGATCAGCTATGTTTTAGGGAGATGCTGTTGGCAGTGCAGGGAAATGGATTTGTGATGGAACGAAGTGGAGAAAGCTGTCTCTCTCTCTCTGCCTGTCTAAGGTCAGAACATCCAATGACATGATGAAAAAGAATTCAGAACATTGAGGACACAAAGCACCACTGAAATATTTGCACCTGCTGAGGAAACAAGCTATTAACTAAACAACGATGGTCACAGGTTAAAACCTCACAACACAAAGGACACTCTAAGGACTTTGAAATGTACGGGCTGAATTTTACTAGAAATCAGCAAAGTGTCAACTTTGGTGCGTTTCGTGGACGGTTTCTCTCTGTGGGTCTGAGCAGGTTTTCTGATGCCATTCTCTGCAGCTTGCATCATTAGCTCTGCATCATGCTTCAATGGTGCCTAGCTTGCACTGTCTTCCAGTCAGCATGGCAGAAGTACTTGCCACTGCCAGAACCTACCAGGATTCCTGGCATTGGCATTAATGTCCAGTCAAAATCCGCCCCACCCTTCCCACTGACCAATCCCCACTACCCCTACCTGCATCCACCTATCTCCGTCCCACCTACCTTCCCCCAGCCCCACCCCTCTTTCCTCTATTTATTTCCCAGCTCCCTTCCCCCTCCCCAGTCCTGATGAAGGGTCCAGGCCCAAAACGTAGACACTCCTGCTCCTCTGGTGCTGCCTGACCTGCTGTGTTCCACCAGCTCCACACTGTATCGATTGCTGGATGCTGTATGCTTTTACACTTAAGGGGACTATGGGTACAGAGGACTTCAGTCTGTCCTATGTAGGTGCCTGTTAAATGCAATTGCCCCTTGAAGGACTTCACATCACTCACAAGTAGAGTTCATGAGCTCAGACAGTACAAAAAAACATTGATTCCACCCATTCTGAGTGTGGTCACAGCCATTTTCCATTTCCATTGTGCATTCACGAATTGTCTATGGAAGACAGTGTAGGTCTCACTTTACACAGTGAGTTACAGGATCAGCCTGGTAATTAAATAGCCCCCTGAACATCCATGCTCCATTCTTCCCTGCCTACCCTGTCAAACCCATTAACTTCCACACATTCCCACCAAACTCTTTTATGTTTTTATTTCCCAACATTATACCTTGAGCCCCAGATTGATAGCTTAGCTATTGCTAACTATTATGTTGCACCAATCCCCAAAGTCATGGCGGTTACTACACTCCCCTACAACGGCTACTCATGCGATCGAATGCACTATCTTCTCACCCACTTATATACTGAGTTTCCCCTTTCATAATTGCTGTCCCTCCACAGCCCAGCATGCTAGTTCCAACCCCCACTAATGGCTTCCTCAATTTCTCAACCGCAGCAATGGTTCCCTGGTGACTTTCATTGAGTTGACTCCCAGGGCTGACTATCGCCCATGACGCAACCACCCTCCATCCTGTATCCCCAACCCTGCTCCATTTCCCCTTTCCCCAATGACTGACTTGGATGGACAGCTCTGATAAAGAGTGGCAGGACTCCTGACTGACTGACCATAATTCCTCAGACTTGTTGCACGTGACCTAAGTGCTGACTCTGTCCCACTCCCAGGACTACAGTGAAACAGAACCCTGATTCTGACTGCCTCTCTGAACTTGCCCAAGCTCCTGGATTGATATTGGATGCTGCCCTTGACCTACAGTCCTCTTTACTGATGGCTGGTATTCTTGACTTGACCAAAGATCACTTAACTCAAATTTTAAGACACTGTCTTTTGCTTGGAGTGCAATGCAGTGTATTTGTCATGTAAACATCCGGCACAGGAGTAATATTTATGTAACAAAGTGCCATCAGCAGCTGCCTGGCTTTGCATCTGTGCTGAAAGGCAAGGCAAACAAAAGTGCTGTGAGCTTTTAAGCTCTGGCTGAGGGCCAAAGTGCAAACAGACAATACAGCAAGGTAAAGATGCTGTGAGCATCAAACCGAGTGCTAAGAGAGCAAGCAAGGAGCCCTAAACTGCACACTGTCCAGTTCATAAGTTGGATGTCAACCCCTACATCAAATGTCCTGGCAATGGCAGTACAATGAAACACGCTGTTGCTTCCAAGAAGCAGGTAGATATACCCCTTGTGGCTAAATGGATCAAGGGATATGGAGGGAAGGTAAGATCAGGATATTGAGGAGGAGGTAGAAAAGAAGAGAACCATTTACCAATCCTCACCTGGTTATAACACATAGTTGAAACTAATTTTGTCAACATTACAAACCACTTGCCTGCTTGTGTCTTTAAACAGTTACTTGCTTTATCATACTCCTCCTTGTTCTCTGAGGGTTGCTGCTGGTACCAGTTTAATTCATTGCAATGTTGAAATCAGCCAGCCAGAAGCATAATGTCAGTGTGTTAAGATAGCTGATGTTAGCTTACCATCTGCCCCTGACAGGAGTTAGAATCTGCGAGGAGGAGTTAGAAATCTGACTTTTTCTTGTTCTTCTCAATTCAAATTGATTGCTTTGGTCTCTGACCTAGTAGTAGCTGAAAAATGACAGATGAATTGAAGAAAATGAGAGTAGCAATCCGCCAGACATGAAATCATTTCAGGCAGACCTGAGATAATAATTCTTCAACAGCAAGCCCTTCATGCTAACTTGTGATGACAGCCCTCAGATACAAACATATGGCAAATACCATGAGATTTTACTTCTTGTTAGACATCAAGTTTTGAACTCATGAAGGAGCCTTTGAGTTACTTAAAAGTGCTGTAAGCCCCAACTTGCTAACTGACAGCGGGCAACACAATACCAGAATCATTAGAATATCCCTTATTGTCACTGGTACTACAATACAGAAGTATAAGAGTAAAGTGAAAAGTTTTTACAACGGCTGCCTTTTAATGGCACCATCTTAGGTACAAGCCCGAGGCAGTGATGGAGGGGTTGTGTCCCCAGAGCATCGGAGAGGCTGCATCCACAGAGTGACGAAGGGGCCGAGACTCCGGAGGGAAGGAGGGGCCGAGGTATGAATCCTGGTACAGTGCGACTTACCTGGTTGCTGCTGAGTGCTGGTGAGGAACTTTTGGGAGGCTGGAGCTATGCGGGACAATTGCTGGACTCGGGCCTGGCGCCACATGCTGAGCTGCTGTTATCGGACTGTAATTTAAAACCTTTTCACTGTGTTGTAACTATGTCTGTAAGTAATGCTTTTACTTTCCTTTAATCCTCTTTGTGTAAGACCACTTTTTGTTTTACTCTGTAAGATTTGTGCCTAGGTACTTGTACCTAAGATAGCACCATTAAAAGGCAGCCATTGTAAAAACTTTTCACTGTACTCATATACTTCTGCATTGTAGTGCAAGTGACAATAAAGAATGTTCTAAAGGATAATCTAATGATGGTCATTGCTTGACATTTGTCTGGTGTGAATGTTACTTGTCACTTTTCAGTCCAAGCCTGGACAGTGTCCAGGTCTAGATCAGTGAATATCCCTACTTCTGACCTTATGATGGAGAGAAGATCATTGATGAAGCAGTTAAAGACGGTTGGGCCCGTAACACTAACTTGAGGAACTCCGGCAGAAATGTTCTGGAGCTGAGATGATTGACTTTCAATGACCGCACCCATCATCCTATGTGCCAGCTACGACTCCAACCAAATGAAAATTTGGCCCCGATACCCATTGACTTCATTTTTGATAGAGCGTCTTGAAACCACACAATTGTCAAATGCATCCTTGAGGTCAAAAGCAATCGCTACCACTCTACGTTCATCTCCTTTGTCCATGTTTGAATCAAGGCTGTAAAGAGGACAGGAGCCAAGTGGCCCTGGCAGAACCCAAACTGGGCATCACTGAACAGGTTATTGCTGAGCAGATGTTGGCTGATTGCACGGTTGCAAACACTTCTATCACTTTACTCTTGATAGAGAGTTGACTGATGGGGAGTAATTGGCCAGGTTGGATTGGTCCTGTTTTTTGAATATAGGACATAACTTCACAATTTTCCACATTATCGACTAGATGCCAGTGTTGTAGCTGTACTGGATCAGGTTCGGTCAGGGGATAGCAAGTTTTGGAGCATGAGCCTTCAATACAATTGCCGGGGTCACTGCAATGCTTATTCATGGCAGATACTATGAAATATTAACTCATTACAAATAACCTTAAGTAACTAACTGAAACAACTCCACAGAGGCCGGTATCCCGTCACCGAGTCACCCTTTATTTACAGGTAAATAATCCTTGACTTTAGTATTATCTCATTCAACATCAGGTATTTGACACTTACCCTTTTTATATGTCAGCCAGGGCCCCCTGATTGGACCAGATTAACAGCCCCAATCAGGGAACTCGTATTATATGATGTCCACCTGGCTGATCTCATTATAATCGTATAAAGGAGTGAGTTTTCATCCCATAGTGATGCCACATTATAACTTGCTGCAGTCAGGTCTATATTATTTTGGGCAGCTTGAAGACCAGCCAGTCCCTGCAAGGCAGTCTGTGGGGAAGAGTAACAATGTTTGCAATGGAACTGGAGGGGGTCCCAGAGCAACTGCACATACTATTTATATAGGGTACAGAAGAGGACTTCTTTGCCCTGTATAATTAATATCAGGGCCTCCATAACTCTATAACCAGTAAAAATGATCAGAGAATGCGATTTTAAAAGGGCAGTGGAATCCCTATGTAAGACAACCAGATTTTCATGTAAAACACGCCTACCTTCAGAAACCTGTAGAATGCAATGCTCACCCAGGGGCAGGTCCCCATAAGTAAGTATGACAGTAGGCGGAGCAGCAGCACTAATTCTGCTGTAAATCTATTCATATGTTTCTTATTCAAAAAAGGATTTCCTACAGTATAATAGATGGATAGAAATACCACACTTTTTGGCAGAAACCTGGCAGACCAGTTTAAACCAAAGTCAGGAGCAGAGACAGACTGGAATCACAAATAGCACTGCCAATCTGTGTGCCAGTTCCCTGCCTCCTGCAATCTTTGGGATATCTTGCACAGACAAAATGGAGAGATGTGACAGGGCTACTTGGTGGGTAGGCGACCCAACTGATTAAATGCCACTAAGCCATGTAAAATAGGCCCACTGGGACGGTATAGTCAATTTCTAGGTTTCTAGATGTGGCAAGGTCAACTTAATTGCCTGGAGATGGCCTCCTGGTGTCAGGTCTTGTTCCACATGTAGGCTTTTAATGACTTCTATTTCTAAACAGGAAGCAACTGCAAAAGAGTTGGCATAGCTATGGCTAGTCATAATATACAGTGTACAAACTAATTTCTTGAAATAATCTCCTCTACATTAAGAACAATAAAAATTGCATACACTATCATTTGCAGCAATAAGTTACCCAATATACTTGGTCTATAAAGCAATTTATCAGAAACTGCTTGTTCATTCCCGTCTGTCCTGTTTTCTTCAGTTTCTGTACATGCTTTGCATACACAGTCTTTAAAGCATTCAGACCTTCTAAATGCGTGTGTGCGCATTTTAGTTTTTGGCTATTCATCTGGTATCTGTTCATTCCTGGGGTGATGTTCCTTCTCTGGGAAATGTCGCTCCCATAAACAGTGGTGTGCTGTGGTAATTGTCATTGTTGATCCCCTTTTAGGGGAATGATGGACCTTTGGGACTGATCAGTTCTGTGCTCTGTGCAGTTGATGATATCACATTGTCTTCATCAGCTATCTGCAGTGAAGTAAGAACTTCTCCAGTTTTGTACCTCCATCTCTGCATTTGTGTTGAAAAATTTGGTGTTCACATTCAGTCCGTGTGTTGTAGGGAGGGAATTCCAGGATTTTGACCGAGTGACTGTGAAGGAACAGCAATATATTTCCATGTCAGGATGGTGAGCGATTTGGCAGGAATATGCAGGTGGTGGTGGTGTTCCCATGTACCTGCTGCCCTTGTCCTTCTAGATGGAAGTGGTTGTGGGTTTGGAAGGTGCTGTCAGAGGAATTGGGGAATTTATGCAGTGCATCTTCTAGATAGTACACACTGCTGTTACTGAGCGTCGATGGTGGAGGGAGTGGATGCTTGTGGAAGTAATGCCAATCAAGCGGGCTGCTTTGTCCTGGGCGGTGTCAAGCTTCTTCAGTTTTGTTGGAGTTGCATTCATGCAGGCAAGTGGGGAGTATTCCATCACACTCCTGACTTGTGCCTTGGAGATCATGGATAGGCTTTGGGGAGTCAGGAGGTGATTTACTCACAGCAGTCTTCCTAGCCTCTGACATGTTCGTATAGCCATTGTGTTTAAGTAGTGAGTGAAAGTTGAGTTTCCTGTCAATGATAATCCCACGAATGTTGGTAGTGGGGAATTCAGTGATAGTAACTCCATTGAATGTCAAGGGGCAGTGATTAGTTCGTCTCTCATTGGAGATAGTCATTGCCTAGCATTTATATGCTGTGAATATTACTCTACACTTTTTCTGGATATTGTCCAGATCTTTTTGCACTTGAACATGGACTGCTTCAGTATCTGAGGAGCTGTGAATGGTGCTGAACATTGTGCAATCTTCAGCGAACATCCCCACTTCTGAGCTTATGATGGAGGGAAGGTTGTTGATGAATCAGCTGAAGATGTTTGGGCCAAGGACACTACCCTGAGGAACTCCTGCAGTGATGACCTGGAACTGAAATGAATGACCTCAAACTACCACAACCATCTTTCTATGTGCCAGGTATGACTCCACGAAGTGGCCAGTTCGCCACCTGATACTCATTGTTTCCAGTTTTGGCCAGGACACCTTTATGCCACACTCTATCAAATGCAGCTCTATCACTTGCTGCTTATGCTGTTTAGCACACAAGTAATCCTGTTCGGTGGCTTCACCAGGTTGACACCTCATCTTCAGTTATGCTGGGTACTGCTCCTGGCATACCCTCCTGCACTCTCCTTTGAAACAGGGCTGATGCCTGGCTTGATGGTAATGGCAGAGTGGGGGATATTCTGGGCCATGAAATTGTAGATTATGCTGGAGTACGATTCTGCTGCTGTTGATGGTCCACAGTACTTCATGGATGCCCGGTTTGAATTGATAGATTTGTTTGAAGTTGGTCCCTTTAGCATGGTGATTGTGCCACACACCACGATGGAGAGTATTCTCAATGTGAATGCTGTATTTTGTCTCCTCAAGGACTGTGCGGTGGCACTCTTACCAACACCATCATGGACAGATCCATATGTCTGGTGAGGATGAGGTCAAATATGTCTTCCCTCTTGTTCATTCCCTCACCGCCTGCTGCAGACCCAGTCTCGCAGCTATGCCCTCCATGACCTGACCAGCTCGATCAGTAGTTCTGCTGCCGAGCCAGTCTTAGTGGTGGATGTTGAAATTCCCCACCCAGAGTACATTTTGTGCCTTTGCCACCTCAGTGCTTCCTCTAAGTATTGTTCAACATGGAGGAGTACTAATTCATCGGCCAAGGGAGAATGGTACATAGTAATCAGCAGGAGGTTTCCTTGCCCATGTTTAATCTGATGCCATGAGATTTCATGGGGTCTGGAGTTAATGTTGAGGACTCTCTGGGCAATTCTCTCCTAAGTGTATACCGCTATCTGCCACCTCTGCTGGGTCTGCCCTGCTAGTGGGGATAGGACATATCCTGGGATAGTGATATCTGGGTCCTGGTCATATTCTCAGGATGACACCTTACAGGCAAGATCAGGCTGATGCTTGACTAGTTTGTGAGACAACTCTCTCAATTTTAGCACTCTCCTCCAAATGTTCGGAAAGACAACTTTGCAGAGTCAATAGGGCTGTTTTTGCTGTTGTAGTTTCTGATGTCTTGGTAAATGCCATGTTAGTGTAGTTTTGTTTCTTAGTTGAGACTTTGTGGCTGAATAACATTACAGAGTGGCTTGCTAGGCCATTTTAGAAGTTAGTTAATAGTCAACCATTTTGCTGTGGGTCTGGAGTCACATGTCAGCCAGACCAGATGGGAAAGCAAATTTCCTTCTCTGAAGGATATTAGTGAACCAGACAGGTTTTCCCGACTATTGGCAGTGATTTCATCGTCATCATTTGATTCTTAATGCCAGATATTTGTTGCATTCAAATTCCACCGTCTGCTTTGTTGGGATTCGAGCCTGAGTGCCCAGAACATCAAAAATACAATAAAGAACTGCAGATGCTGGAAATCTGAAACAAAAACAGAAAATGCTTGGTGTAGTTCAGCAGGTCTGGCAGTATGTTTGGAGAGAAAGCAGAGTTCACGTTTCATATCCAGTGACCCTTCTTCAGAACTCTTATTTTACACCTGCTGAGTTGCTCCAGCTATTTTCAGTTTTGCCCCCAAAACATTAGCTGAATTTCTGCATTGATTGGCTGGTGATAATACCACTCGGCCTTCCCCTCCCCGTTTTTATTCATGTTTTTAACCTAACACTGTGACTATCTCATCATTTTGCCATTGAGACTGGCAGAGTGCCCCATTCTGTTCCATATCTTTTTTCATCTCCACAGGAACATGGGAGTAGGGACTGGGAAATTCAGTGCTATCCTGATTCACCCAGTAATGCAGAATTCTAATTATTCGTTGTTGCTTTAAAAGTAACTGGCTCTCATAGCTCCCAAACTCCATACAATTTCAGCATCACTTCAACACCATGTCTCATGTGCCTCTAAACTGAAAGAAGTAGAGGAAAAACAAAAAAGGTCATGACTATGGTAAGTCACAGAGTCCCTGAAAATGCATTCCTTCAGGCCTTATCTACCTGCCTGGGTCCAGAGCAGCAATGGGCTGCTCTGTAAAGGGACTCCCCACCTTTACCACACATTGGGATCTGGCTGCAAGAACTAGTGCACATATAGTTGGGCAGTACAATCGAACCAACAATGTTCTAAAACCTATCTCTCAACTAATCCTTCCACCTGTGACTATAACATATGTAATTATGAAATAATTAACAATGACAAGAATAGAAATTAATGGAAAAATTCAGCAGGACTGTCAGCATCTGTGGAGAGAAAGCAAAGTTAATATTTCGGGTTCAGTGACCCTTCTTCAAGAAATAATCAAGCTTGTTAAACTTATTCCTGAACTCACTCTGGGGTCCTGTCTCAGGACCTCATGTGATTGCAATAGTTGCACGTGCCTAACACTATCCTGTACATGTTCCTAAAAAAAACTCAGTAGTTGCACAATATTTCAAAAATCTAACTTCCACAGTTTCATTTCCAAGTGTGAGGAAAAGAGTGTGAATCATTATTGATAACAGTAACTACGAGTGAGGAATTGATATTATGGAAATATGGAAATAACCCCATAACATGGATGGCCAGTGTATGCAGCAGGCCAAGCAGCATCAGAGGAGCAGGAAGGCTGACGTTTCGGGCCTAGACCCTG